>NC_087200.1:126525200-126787700 GCF_015104395.2 Macrobrachium nipponense
TATATATATATATATATATATATATATATATATATATATATATATATAAATCTTTCCATGATTTCAAAAAAAGGGGGAGGCAAAATGCCCCTTTTACCCCTATGTGTGGGCACCCAGTGTGTACTGCTCAACCTTCATCATTATAAGTTTTTATCAACATCATTAATTTTAATAATTAAATCAATATGCAACATTAAGTCATTGATTGGATTTAATAATTCAACTTAACTACATTCTAAGCCCGCAGTTTCTACTTGAAGTGAAATTCCACACGACTACAACTTCTCCAAAGACAATGTTCATTGTAAAAAAATAAAAAAAGAAAAACAAAACTAAAACTAAACAAGGGACAATAAAAAACAAATACACCTAAATGAAAAATTTAATTTCCCTTATCTCAGTCTAACTGTATATATATAATATTATATATATATATATATATTATATTATAATATATATATATTATTAATATTATATAAATACATACATGTATATATATATATATTATATTAATATAATATATATATATATTTATATATTATCTATATAATTATTAATTAAATCTAATTTTCCATGATTCAGAGGGAGGCAGCCCCTTCTTCCCCTTATGTGTTGGGCACCCATGTGTAACTGTCACCTCATCTTATAATTTTATCACATATAATATGTAATTAAATCAATATGCAACTATTTAAGTCATTGGATTGGGATTTATATTCAAACTTAACTACCATTCTAACTGAAGTTTCTACTTGAAGTGAAAAGTCACAAACTTGACTAGCAAACTTCTCCATAAGACAATGTTCATATGTATAAAAAAGGAAAGAAACAAAACTAAAACTCAAGAGACAATAAAAAAACAATAGCACCTAAATTGAAAAATTTAATTTCTTATCTCGAGGTACTACTGTATATATATATATATATATATATATATATATATATATATATACTATATATAATATATAATATATATACAAATACATGTATATATATATATATATATATATTTATATATATATATATATATATCTATATATATATATATATATATAAATCTTTCATGATTTCAGGGGAGGCAAATGCCCCTTCTTTGCCCCTATGTGTGGGCACCCATGTGTAATGCTCAACCTTCTCATTATAAGTTTCATCACATCATAAATATGGTAAATTAAATCAATATGCAACTATTAAGTCTTGATTGGGATTTATTTTATTCAACTTAACTACATTCTTAACTGAAGTTTTTCTACTTGAAGTGAAAAACAAAGTCCACAAAACTTGAATAGCAAACTTCTCCATAAGGGACGAATGTTTCATATGTATAAAAAGAAAAAAAAGGAAGAAACAAAAGCTAAAAACTACATAAGAGACAATAAAAAACAAAATAGCACCCTAAATGAAAAATTTAAATTTATTATTCTCGAGGTACTACTGTATATTATAATATATATATATTAGAAGATATATATAGTATATGGAATATTATATGAAGATATATAATATATATATAGTAATATAATAATATATATATATAGATATATCCGATATATATATATATATATATTACATGTCTATTTATATAATATAATATATATTATATTATAATATTATTTTTTAATAAAAAAAATTTGATAATATATACATATATATCTATAAATCTTTCCATTCATTATTTTCAGAGGGAGGCAAATGCCCCTTCTTGCCCCTATGTGTGGGCACCCATGTGTACTGCTCAACCTTCATCATTATAAGTTTCATCACATCATAATATGTAATTAAATCAATATGCAACTATTAAGTCATTGATTGGGATTTATATTCAACTTAACTACATTCTAACTGAAGTTTCTACTTGAAGTGAAAAGTCCACAAACTTGACTAGCAAACTTCTCCATAAGACAATGTTCATATGTATAAAAAAAGGAAGAAACAAAACTAAAACTACAAGAGACAATAAAAAACAAATAGCACCTAAATGAAAAAAAGTTGATTAATTTTAGCTCACAAAGCAGCCTCCTTCACTGGTCTTGCATGACATCACACACCTCAGCAGTCAAAATGGACGTGTTTGCCTTATGAAAATGACTAAACAGACTTATTTTTGCCTTATGAAAATGACAAAACAAAGTCGTTTCAGCACATACGGTGAGATTTATGAAATAATGCCACAAAGTACAGTACGCCAATGAGATGAAAAGTATCTAGCAATTAAGATGACTGAATTTGTTGAATGAAAAATTTGCTGCCTCCTACTGCCTTTAGGAGGTTACAAAACAAACATAACTACATAAGTTAAATCACAGGGAACATCCACAGAGTCCTGCAGAACATCATCCTCCTAACCCAATACATAAACAATATACAGATGCAACAAAGAAAGCACACTGTAATTCAAATGCATAAAATGAATTCATACTAGCAATGGTAAAAACCTTATCTGATTTCAATGTCTAAATAATATATGAAACTTCTGAATTTTTATGAAAATATATAGAACTGCCTATTTTGATACGTGAAAAAAAAAAACTCTGAAAATGCAAATACTTGAGTTTTTTAATAGCTTTATCACAAAAATTATATGAAAATACAGGAATTTGTGAATATTTCTCAGTGAAAAATAACCCGAATATGCAAATTTTCCACGAATAATGGGTACTATATGTATACGGTCCATAGAAAACTCTGCAAATAGGCAAGTCCATGAATCATGAGTCCGCAAAAAGTGGAGGTCTAGTGTATACCTGCACATTAGACACACTCAGAGAAGAACACTTACTTGCCTGGCAGATAAAACAAAAGAAAAAAAATTCAGCAAAGACATCCAAAATTATAAGAGAACTAAAATATTTTTTAAAAATGAAGACAATCAACATATGACCAATTCAACTAACATGCGCTTGTAAAAAACCATTACTACATGGATTAAAGAATGCTAAAACACCACAGAATTATACTCCTAGATTCTAATAAGCCTTCCCCTGAAAGATATAGCCTCAAGTATTAGGTGAAAACTGGAGCATGGTTGGTCTAGTTAATAACTTGGACAGTTAGGTAAAAAGGGAAGGATAAAAAGCAAAACTCAGTAAGCAAGCCAGCAAAGAGCCAAATGGCTAAGAATCTTTAGCAGAATCTACTGTGAGCTGTGCAAGGTAAATTGCAAGCGGGAACTCCTTAAGTGTAAAAGCCTGCAATAAAGGACTTAAATAGAATAATTATGCTAACTGCTTCATGAACAGAAATCACATGGTTTATAAAGAATATATACAAAATATTCTTCATGAAAAATACAAAACCTAAAGCAATTTCTGTGTTCCATAAAAACAAACATCTCATAAGACATGCAATACTGTCAGTTGTGACTGTCATAGCTAAGAAAGAAGCCTAAAGAAGTTTTGAGTTTTATTCACTTTTCAATATCACTCACTAAAAAAAGTACTTTATTCATTAAATTCTAAATGTCAATAATGCCTCAGCAAGCTGAAGCCAAAGGTGTAAAAATAACATTGAACATGACCATTCAATGAACCACCTACGTGAACATGGTATACAGATGTGCGCAATGGTATATGTATGTGGATGCTTACCCATCCGTATACATTGCTATACGGCGATGGACGTTGGTGTATGGATGTGGGCATCATACTACACATCCGTGGACGTTGGTATATGGACGTGGGATGAAATGACATATCAAGCACCTGGATATGTGATGAATCATGTACACGGACAAGTGATGGGTCAAGTACGTGGACGAACAATGAACCACGTACACGGACCACTGATGACACACATACACAGCCGTGTCATGTGGAGCCATACAAATGGGAACGTCAGGGATAAGATCATTCGCGCTTAAGGTATCCCAACTTGCCATGGAAGATGGATGTTAAGAGTAGGACCTTCATCACGTACATGACCATGTTACCTTCTCCCCCTAAATCGGAGACATCTTATCATGCAACGAACTTGTACAGGCCAAGGAGGCGAAGAACCACCCTAAGAACTCCCATCGACACGAACACATACGGAAGGCACAGCCACATAGCAAAGTCATTGATGCATTCCTTCCACGAGCCTCACTTCCAACCTCATGAACATGAATGTGCAACGAAGAGACACGGCCGTGTGGAGAAAATGGTGATGCACACCTCTCGGTAGTAGAAACTCTGGGACAGCTACTATCAAACACAGGATTACATCCAAATAACCAACACTAGGAAGATCATACTGATGGGTTACAATAGTTATGGCGTTATGGACGAAGATGGAAGTCATGTCACTGCTCATCATGCGGAGGAGAGACGTCAACTAAGCAGACATAGGCAGCGATGTATGAGAATGATGTCACAACATTGGACTGTAGCTCAAGTCAAGGGTCTCAGTGACAGTGAAGATGGCTCAAAAAGGGCCTTCTGTCACCTCCTACAGTAACTAGATGGCCTCCCCAGGACATGTATACGTGATGAATAGCAACGAATCTCCATGGAAAACCATCGTCAGAGAAATATGGGGAGATCGTCCCTCAGAGCAGCAACAGCTATACAGTCATCAGAACCCATGGCGTCACATGCCCATTCACAATGCCAACAGCAGATTACTGTAAAAAAGAGTGAGAGAACATTTTGAGTACTAGTGGAGAAAACATAAAACAAAATAGTACAATTATATTATAAGACAAAAGGGTACCTAGCTGAACATCATAGGCCAAAGATATAAAAAGCAATCCGTAAGGTTGGTATCCCCGCATGACAACATTGAATTGTTCGGCTGGAAGGGGCTCTGAAAACAGCAAGGGACCCACCGCCAACAGTACTGATTGCTTCAAAGTCTCACTTCTTCACAGCACAAACACAGTAGTCAAAATTAGTGAACTGGCATCTCTGTCAGATGGAAGCAAAGAAAAGGGCTCCCAAGTTCTGGGAACCACCGCTGCTGCCAGAGTTCCAGACGATAAACATGGCTGACAACTGCAGTCTGTAAAGAAACAAAATATTATCTCTCCCTCAGGAAGAAGATTGTATCCTGAGAGTCTAAAATAAACATAATTACGTGAGGTTGGAGGGAAAGATGGAAGAGAGTTGTACCAGCAGAAGGGAAGATCGCAATTGTCCACTATTAAAATCATTCTGAACATTCTGAAACACACACATTCTGAAAGACTAAAATAATTACAAAGTTCCCAGATGTGTGTGAAAAGATACATAAAAACATAAATGTTAGTACATATGTTTCGAAATTATCATAAAAAACGAAAGTAAAACACAAAACCAAAGTAAGGGGTCCTGTCTCTCTGAAGGGGCAATACTCCTTTAGGAGACTGACCAGCCCATCACACCTAACACAAGCGATGACAATGCAGAGGAAAAGTCGTATCTACTGCAAAAGCATTTGTCCCAAGAAAGGTCAACATGGCAAACAAGGAAGGCTTGTCTAAAAAATGTTGACATCCACAGAACTTCTGGGCTAAATAAAAAGGAACAAAGCACAGGCTACGATAAAAAGACCAGCTTGGAAAAGGAGGGCAAAGTGATACACCACTCTCCAAGGCGGTAAAAGAAAGACTGGTGCATCATGGGGTTCCGCGCTTGGTCAATGTCCAACATCCGCCTCGTATACGCAAGAGTTGCCAAATGCCACAGATTCCTTGTTTTACAATCATTGATTGTTTTTAACTGGTTTCCAGCTGGTGCTAGAAGATTATCCTATTTCTGGGCTCAGTTCGTGTCGCTTCGTGAAATAATCCCTTAAGTTCATTATTTCTAGGTAAATGATACTAATATTACCAGAGAAAAACAAAAATAGGGGGATGTCAGAGTTACTGACTCGCTCACCCAAAATAAAAATAGGGTGTCGGTATGGTACAAGGGCGAGTGAGACCACTACCACGAATCTCTTGCCATTTAAAGTACTCCTTCACCAAAATCCCCCTCCCTGAGAGAGTTGATGCACAGACGGCGTGAGCAACTACTACTACACACCCTCCCACGCCGACTGCAGCACCTCTCGTGGCCATCCTTTTCGTTAGCGAACTTCCGCACGCACGTGTTTTCCATTGCTCTGTGTTTTCTGTGCTTTTGGATTACCTTTTCACTTACGATGGAACTTCAAGCTATCGCTGCAGCTAAGTTAAGTACCCCGAAAGGTTATACACTAGTTTAAGCCAACCAGGATCCATTTTAACCATTTTTTAGGTTCATTAATGGTCATCCTGGTCTGGCGCAAGGCGCGCCATGCCGGCTCGTCTCGTGTTTTGGTTTGCTCCTTCGGTCTCCCAT
Source organism: Macrobrachium nipponense (assembly GCF_015104395.2). Lineage (NCBI taxonomy): Eukaryota > Metazoa > Arthropoda > Malacostraca > Decapoda > Palaemonidae > Macrobrachium > Macrobrachium nipponense. The sequence goes on from NC_087200.1 coordinate 126,531,479, forward strand.
ACAGTAGTAGCTATTCCTTTTTGTGTATATGCCTTTATCATGCGATTTATTTCACGTGGTACGGAAGTTCCTGCTTCCTTTCTATTGCTTTACATCGTACTATTCGGAAATCCTTTTGCCTATGCCTTAGCTCAGTGTTCATGCATGCATGTCCCTTTGTCTAGGTTTTAGGCGTGTGGGTCTTTTATTATTATTTTTTGCTATATTGCTCTTTAGTCCAGCCATCCTGGCCGTCGCCCTCCGTTTTACGTATCAGCAGAGGCCAGCTCCCGAGTTGTTAGCTCGTCTCCTTTCGGGGAGCCTAGCCTACTTCTCCTGGACGTCCTTCTTTTTCTCCCAATCGTGATTTCCTTCCTTTCACTTTATTACGATGTATTCATTATGGGTTGCATGTTGAGACGCGATCAGTTTAGCCTAGGCTATATTTTGTGGTCTCGATCGCCTCGTGGTCCACCTGCGCTCGCGTCGGGCCAGCTGATCGCCTTGGTCCTTCTCTCAGGGCCCCCCCCTCTCCCTCCTCCCACGTGGAGGGAGGGACAGTCCTCGCTCGCTCACGGTCGCTATGGCAACCACCCGAACACCCCTCCCCTCTTCCTCCCTTCCCAGGGGGGGATACGGGAGTCTCGGACTTAGGGGGTCCTGTGTTGGACTAGTCACGTTTTCTGTGAGTTATGGGGAGTACCTTGTGCGTTCAGGTCGGGTTGGCCACCCCGCCAGCTCACATTGGGTCCTCTCCGGCGCTCTCTGGTTGGCTCTCCTCTTCCCTCCCCATCGTTACACGTATTGCTGGCTCCGCCAGCTCTTTGGGGGGGGTAACAGAGTAGACCTTACATGCTTCTCCTGTGTATTTTGTTGTTGTCTCTCGCTTTTTTGGCGGAGCACCCGCTCACCATCCGTGTGCCCCGTTGGTTGGCGGAAGGGTTCTACGGCGGAGCTATGCTCTGCCTACACTGTCGTTTCGTTTTTGTTTTAGTTTTAATTTGTTTTATTTATTGGGTAATCTTCTCACGTTCTCCGCTGTGATACCCTCACCTCGGTGTACTATGGGTGTTTGAGTAGGTATCTGGTTTGGCAGAAATCTTCGCTCCGGTGTACCAGAGTTTTCAAGTCAGTTTACCGAGTCCTATAGACTCTCTCACACGGAGTACAGGAGAGGATTATGCCACAAAAAATTTTTCCACTCCGGCATGCAGCGGAGCTTCATATCCTAATAGGTTAGCCTGTTAGTAACTGCCGATACTTATGTATCTGTTCACTTACAGGCTACCAACTGTCAGGAGGCAGGATGTAACGCCGTTCTGCAGGACCCTTGCGGTCATGAGGTCTGCCGGACTCACGCTCCCTGCACCGTCCGCCACAACGACTTGATTGTGTGGCATCATGAAGCCTGCTCCATTTGCTATGAGCTAGTGGATCAGTTTTCTACCGAAGTAAGTATATAACAACGTAGGTATTGTCTCTGTTCTTAGTGTATACTGTCAGATAAACCTGTCCAATATGTATAAATATGACTTGTAGTCATAAGTGTTAACGATATATCTTCGGGGCTTCGTTGTAAGGACTACAATGACCCTTTATTTCAGGCTACCGCCGTGAAGGACGCCGCGTCGGCTACCCTGAAAGCCTGGGTAGGAGGTTTTGGGAAGAACGCGCCCAAAGGGCAGCCGTACATTTTGGACAAGAGTATGGCTGTCCGCATCTTCCCAGGCGGCAAGTCGACCGGCTACGTCGACCCTGTAGCGGCAGCTCCGTGTACCGCTGCCATCCAACTGCAAGTGGCGCAGGCCTTGGCGGAGGGAGCCCCAGGGATCACCGAAGACGTTGCCACCCTGGACATCAATGTGGAACCAATGACGGTAGGGGAAGGTGAGTTGCTAGTTGAGGTAGGTTTATTGGGCGCTCAAGGGCTTCCCTTGGGCGCATCTGGATCTTCATCTCCTGTTCCTTCTTCCACATCCTTTCAAGGCTTTTCTGAATCGGAAATTCCGGCCAGGACATCTCCCGCCTCAGTTGTCCCTAAGGTGAAAGGACAACGAGAGCAAAAAACCCTTGAGAGGTCGTCTTCTAAGAAGACCTCGGCCTCAACCACTCATAAGTCTCCGGCTCACCATCCCGGAGCAGAGAAAGCGAAGTCATCCTCGTCTTTGCATTCTAAAGGGTCTAGGGGCAAGTCCTCTAAAGAGAAGGCCCGCGACCCCTCTGAGCCGGTACCTTCAACGTCCACCGGAACACGTCCGAAGACCCCTGCTTCGACCAGTACCTCTGGCCCCTTCGACCCTGACACTTTTACAGCAGGGATGATGCAACAGGTGGGCAACATGGTGGGGGCCATGATGAATGACAGGCTCGACCAGATGCTTGCCCAAATTTCCACCTCGTTTGCACAATCTGGTCAGTCGATCCAGAACATCTCGGATCGGCTGACAAACCAGGAAAACTTGCTGGCGGGACTCAGGGAGCATCCCCCAGCAGTTCTTCCTTTGGCAGGCGCCGAGTTGCCCCAATGCCGGACTATAACTCTCTTCCCCCATTCACCATGAGCAATCCTTGGAGGGTAGCAGCCTTTGCACCCTTCAAGGATGGAATGATTTCTATTCCGAACTGTGGAACTCGTCGCATCGAGGACTTCGAGTTCCACCCCGCCAATCTTCAACCACCTTTTATGGGGTATGCTAGGTTGACAGAGGCAGCTCTAAACAGGGAAGATAAGATCCCAAAAGAAACTATAATATACAGTCGTGAGCAAGCCCAGAGAGAATGGGTAAGGTGCCTTGAAGAATGGGACTGTACTAACACCAAATTTCAGGCATTCAAAAGCCCATTCACAATCTTTGTGGCGGAAGAGGAGGCACCACTCCCCTTCACCACAAAAATTGCAGATGTGACTATCCAGGCCGCCATGAAAGACGAGCCTCTGCCTCAGCTGAGGGAGTCGGACCCAACGTCCCTGCTCTTCCCAGCTTCTGAGGATCTCTGGGCTGACCTTCCAGCTTCTTTCACAGTTGGGAAGCTCAAGCCGGACTGTGCTATTGAACAGTTCGGGGAGAGATTCCCAAGACTACCGGACAACCTGATCCAAGCGGAGTTCGACGCAAGGATCAGGTTAGGGAGGACTCTTAATGCCTTAGTGATGACAGAGGTTGCCGCCATTACATATGGTACGGAGCCTCTGTTCAAGCTTCTAGCTAAGGCTCAGACGCAGACCGTACAGTCTGATCTGTACGACTTCGTGGTAGCAAGGCGAAACTGCAGGAAACATGTCCTGCAGGAAGCCACCATAAGGCATGAGCCCAACAAGTTGCTCTCGTCCTCTATCTGGGGAGCTGACCTCTTTCCCGAGTCTGCAGTAAACGAGGTCCATCACGAAGCGACCAGGCTCAACCAGAGCCTTAGGGTCCGCTGGGGACTTACTGGCAAGAGGAAGCCAGAAAGTACCCCCTCTGGTTCGAAGAAAGTGAAGAAGCCTAAGAAGTTTTCAACCTTCCAGGCACCACAGCATCAACAGTTCGTTCAGGCAGTCCCGGTTTCACAATCCGTGCAACTGTCGACTTCAAAGAACCAGAACCAGCTCATCCTCCTGCTGACGTCCCAGAACCAGCCCTCGACCTCCTACACTGTTTCCCCAGCCTTCAATCCTGTTTTTGAAGGTCAGACATTCCAAGCCATCAACAGGTTTGGAAGGGGAAGCAGGGCTAGGGGTGCATTTCGCCAGAGGGGCGGCGGAAGGACACCCAACAGAGGGAGACACTTCCGTGGAGGACGCGGAGCACGTCCTGCACAGACCCAGTGAGAACCCTTAGGTAGGTAGGAGGAGGCTGTTTTTCTTTGCTTCTTCGCCGACATTGGGTTGGGGGATTCAAGCAAGTGGGGGGCACAAAAGCAATTGTGTCCAAAGGGCTGGGATGGAGTTGGATCAAAAGTCCCCCTCTATCCAAGACATTCCTTCAAGTACCAACAAAGGAATTGGCAGAGTACGCACAAGAGCTCCTTCAGAAAGGAGTAGTATCAAGAGTCAAACATTTAAAGTTTCAAGGACGCTTGTTCAGCGTGCCAAAGAAAGGCTCAACAAAACGAAGAATAATTTTAGACTTGTCCCGTCTAAACTTATTCATTCGTTGCGACAAGTTCAAAATGCTGACTATCTTGCAGGTGCGGACCTTACTTCCCCGTGAGGCCGTCACCACCTCTATCGATCTTACAAACACATACTATCATATCCCAGTCGCGAGCACTTCTGCCCATATCTAGGCTTCAGGTTGGGAGACCAGGCATTCTCTTTCAAAGTGATGCCCTTCGGGCTGAACGTAGCCCCCAGGGTGTTCACGAAAATAGCGGAATCAGTGGTCCAACAATTGAGATCACAAGGGATAATGGTAGTAGCGTACCGATATGTCTTACCTGGTGGTATCGATGTAATTGATTTACTGTCTAAATTGAATAATTTAGTGCCATCCATAAAATTCACTGTTGAAATTGAAAATAACAATGTCATCCCTTTCCTAGATGTATTAATACATAGAGAATCTTTCCAATGCAAATTCAGTATTTATAGAAAACCCACAAATAATTTAACATATGTACATTTTTATTCTGGCCACCATCTTAATATTAAAATTTTAATTTTTTCTTCTATGTTCCTACGCGCTTTGCGTATCACGAGTCCACAATATCTGGACCAAGAAATAGAATACATAAAAAAGATAGGAAACGATCTCTGCTACCCACCTCATTTAATTGATTTATGTTATCAAAAAGCTCACAAAAAGTTTTATAATGTTGCTATTAATGAAAAAGAAATGCCTAATGTACTTAGCTTACCTTATTTTTCGTGGATTTGAAACCATAAAATCAATATTTTAAAATCGTTTAATGTTAATGTAGTGTTCTCTTATAACAATACCATTACAGATATGCTAATTAAGAATAGTCCCGTAACAAATAACAACATCATTTACAAAATTCCTTGTAAGGATTGCCCTTCGTTTTACGTTGGTCAGTCAAGTAAAAATTTATGTGTACGTATAAAGCAACATATGTATTCAATTAGAACAGCCCAGACTTCAAATGCACTGTTTATCCATCTGAGTGAAAAATCTCATTGTATTAATTGGGGTGATACCTCGGTAATTGCTAGATCTAATGATTATGTTTCAAGAAATTTACTGGCATCGGCAATTATACAAATCACTATTAAAACAACCTAAATCTTAGTCTGGGAATGTACCATTTTTGGACCCCTTATATTTGTAAAGAAATGTTTTATGAAGGACCTCAAAATAAATGAACAACTAATAAATTAGTCCCACATGTATATAGTTATTATTTCTCTCTCTCTCTCTCTCTCTCTCTCTCTGGTTTCGATATTCTCTCTCTCTTTCTCTTGAGCGGATATATACATATATAGTAATATATATATATATGTATATATATATAAAATATAGACATATTATATATATATATATAGATATATATATATATATATATATTATATATATATACGTATATATATATATATATATTAATATATATATATATACATATTTATATATTTTCTTTCGTCTTTTCATTAATAATAATTTTTGTTGGGTAAATTTGTGTAAAAATTCATGATATTAAATTGTATATGCTCCTAGTTGTTTTCAAAATGTACTGTTTTCTGGAAGAATCACTTGTTTACTGCGGGTATCCTTCAAGGTGTGGCTAGCCTCTGGCGACTCCTCCTTTCTGTAGAGTGAAATAGCCCTTATGGCTAATCTGGTAGTGTCAGTTTGTATATTAAGCCTTCTTTTGACTATGTTGTTCTTTGTAAAAACAGTTTGCCTCAGTAAAGGGTCCGAACAGGACCGAAAGTACTTGGCTATCTCGCTTTTTCATTTTTTTTCCTTCGTGGCAAAAAAATAAAACTTTATTTTATATAGTATATAGATATATATATATTATAGTATTATATATATAATATATTATATATATATAATATATTATATCATATATATGTATATATATATATACTATATTATATACAATATAAAACCAGATTTTGAGATAAGAAAAACCTATTTTTGGTAGTTGCAGTTAAGTCCTAAAGGAGTTACCTTTTCAATGGTCTATCCAGAGCTCCATGGTGATGAGACTAATGTGACCATGCATCGTAATGATAAACATTATAATACATGATATAGTATAAATGGACTCAGGATAACAGGGCATCATCGGTAATGAAATCAATAAGTGATGAGCAAAATTCTCAGAGCTTTGGTTTCAGTACACAGTACTTTACCGACAAGAGAAAGGAATGGCTTCTTGGCCTGTTTTTGGTCATAGGTGAACAATATGACAGCGCACATGCGCATAGTCACTTCTTCTTGCGGGTTTTGATGTACATAAACTGGGTTCAGCATTCGTTGAGGATAAGAGAAAGCACCCTCTTATACAGAGTCCATTTATACTATATCACAAGTTAATGTTAATCATTACGACACAATACCCTGCCACAAGATCATTTAAAAGAGAATTCTTTCACATTGGTCTGGTCACCATGGAGCTCTGGATAGACCATGGAAGGGTATCTTCTTGAGGACGAGACAGCAACTACGCTATAAAAATACAGGTTTTGATGTAGGAAAAACCTGTTTTTGGTAGTTGCTGTTGAGTCCTCAAAACCCCTGAGGATGAGACAGTGACTAAACTATCAAAAAGTTTATCTTAATGGGGAGAAAGAGCTTCTCAACATTCCTGCCTGATGTATTATCCTTACTGGCAAGTACTGTCACAAGACATTGGAACAACAACAGGGTGTAAGGTCCTCATAGCAAGACTTGTTAGAGGATAATTACAGGAAAAAAGGACTCTATTTTGTAGAGTACTGGTAATTCCTGTGCCTGAGTCAAAAGCCCATAACTGACAGTCCAAAACTATAGATAATTACTTCCTCCATATAGTATATGAAGGTGTGCTCCTATGCACCAATGTGTACCTTCATGCTTCCCAAACTCAATAGCAGGATTCCTAACAACTAAAGAACAATACGAAGCAAGGTTACTATCATATATGGTTCAGGAGAGTGTCCCTGCCACAAAGATAAGATAGGATAGGATAGGATAGGCTGGATAGGATTGGATAGGATAGGATAGGATAGGATAGGATAGGATAGGATAGGATAGGATAGGGTAAGGTAAGATAGGATAGGACTAAGGCTTAACACCTCATGCTAAAACTGAACATTAAAAAAAATTGATGCAAAAATAGTTATAACTCTCATGAGCTGCAATAAAACCTTCCCTAGAAGGTTTTAAAGAAAATACAGACACTTTTATGGTAAGGAAGCCATGAGGATTTCTAAAAAAAAAAAAAAAAAAAAAAAAGGTAAAATATGTACTCTGGAATCAACGTTGTGTGCATTGACTTAAACCTTCTTGAATGTAGGAGTGTTCGGCCTTTCAACACCACAGATAAATTCTTACCGTAACTTCTCCTCTTACAGGTTTACAACTGTCCAGGTAAACCCTTAAGAGTTCTAACTGGACATAAGACAGCCATTATTCCATTGCTACCCAAGCAGATAAGACACTGTCACAAATCTGGGGAAGGAATTTCAATTCTAAGTCTTTTCTCTATGCAATGAAGGAAAAGAGACGCTGCCACTAGTGCAAAGCCAAAAAACAAAATAGGGCCTGAAGCTCACTGATATTTTCAAGGCACTTAAATTAGGCACTGTAACTAAAACTGGAAAGAGCTTACTCCTCTATTTCTTTCCTCTATGTACAGAAAAATAGAGAATAACTTTGGAGAGAGAGAGAGAGAGAGAGAGAGAGAGAGAGAGAGAGAGAGAGAGAGAGAGAGAGAGAGAGTACAATCCAAGTAAGATAAATAGATCTGACAAGTACAGAATACAGGGTATACAACTGGAAGTGGTTCAAAAAGATAATCAGTTACACTGAAATCAATAGACCCAAGCCAACTTTACCTGAAAGGGTATAATGTATTCAAATAATGGATGGAATTAAAATCATAACCAAAACCCATAACCGAGATTCACACATAGTCACAGCAGTAAACGATGTGGTACAATGTGACTCCTTCTAACTTAAAAACCATAATAAAATCTTCTGTAACTTATTAACCCCTAGGAGCTGGGTTAATTAATCAATATGCAGCACCCTAGGCTGGCAAAGCTTTGAGTTCAGCTAATTTCAGAAAAAAAAAAACATCAATGGAAAGAGAAGATATGCAAATGCACATGGTGTAAGGAAAGAAATTCTAAAAAATTTTGCCTACATTCCATGAGAAGTTGACAGTGACTATTTACAACCCTTTTACAAGACAATTGTAAATTTTACGATGTTATACATGATTTTCTTATGAATAAATTTATTCTATTTTGTAAAATTATAATTAAAGCTCACACAATATAAAAAATATAAGCAATAAAATTACCGAGAACAAAGATACAATAACTTTTTTTGGACTATAAGTTTTTTCTAATATTACTTTACACTTTTCTTTGCAAAATTACATTCATAACTGACATACTATCATAAAAGATAAGAATTCAAACCAACAGCGACTCCTTGGTATATTTATGAGCTCATTTATAAAAAGATGTCATGTGAGACAGAGCCACTGCATCCTTCCTAGAAGTAAATCTCCCAACTAATTCTCTCATGAGCTGTCCAGTTGATTTTAGACAGTATAAAAAATGCCATTAGTGAATTTATGGGCTATAGAAATAATGGCACCTCTTTCCCACCTGATTCCCCGAAGTCGATGGCACATAATACTGTTACTCACCATGAGTCACTGTCATCTACCCAAACCCTATTAGCATTGCTACTCTTGTGAGCATGCCCGTCAACTAAGGGTTGATTACAGTCTCAATTAACACGACCTAGAAAATATTTTAAAGTTTTAAAAAACCAAAAATTTTGCTTTAACGCAAATTGGAGCCTGAGCATTTTTTTCAAATTGCCCGCACATCAGCATCAGCAATTTTGAAAGAAAATCCCAAGACCACAGGAGGATGAAAGACAAAAAAAAAAAATCAGAAAAAGAATCAGAAGAAGAAAAGTGAGCGGGGAAGAAGACAACGAGCGAGGGAGTGAGGAGGGACAGCTAAGGTGTAGGGTGGCACACACTGCAGATGACAGCCGTCGACATAAAGACAGAGCACAGTGCAATGTATGTATTTACTAATAAGCAAAACAATTTGTGTACTGTATTTATTAATAAAGCAAAAGATTTTGTTCTGTTTTTCTTATCTGTCTGACCTACATAGTATTTATAGTGGTCCCCCCATATGCGCGGGGGATGTGTGCCAGACCCCCACCATGAATAGTTGGAACCCCTATAAAAATGCTTTAAACCTCCTATTTTGTTAGCTTAAACTCAAGAAAAACCCAATAAAAATTTTTATACCTGTTTTTTTTTTTATCAGAAAAAGTGCATTTTATAATAAAAAAAAAAAAAAAAAGGAATTTGTGGATATTTCTCATAGAAAAATACCGCGAACAGGTGAATTTTCCAGGAATAATGCAGGGAAATGTTCTAGAGAGAAATCTGCGAATGAGTGAGTCCGCGAATCCAGAGAACGCGAATGCTGTATACTAATAATGCGATACAGAGTTCCCCAAGTCCAGGAATGTAAACCACCCCCCCATTACTGTTACTTCTTATGGGAAAAAGGTTTAAATAACACGTTTTTAATTAACGCACACTCTCGAGGAACGTAACCCTCGCGTTAATTGATGGGTGACTGTATGTACTCTATTCACCTAACACTGCATTTACATGTGCAGGGTAACATACGACAAATATATATATATATATAAAAAGAGGTTCTATATAGTATTGTAAGGAGACAGATGTCTTAACATCACCTGCTTTTGGAGACTAAGAATGTTGTAAACAGTGCTACATATGGAGCCCCATCTTACCGTCATCTGTTCCTGGAGTTCCAAGTAATGTTTTGAGGTAACTGCTATTTCTTTAGCCCTCCCACTTATGATGCTGCCAACATGCTGTGCATTTAGTTTTCCCTGAAACATAAGATCAAGATAACTAAAACAAACATAAAACTTACAAATATTTTTCTATTTTGCTTATGTAAACAAACCCCCATATAAAATATGAGAAAGTACATTTCACAGAAATATACTATGTAACAAAAAATAATTTAGTAAGCAAAAAATTTGTTGTTCTCAAATTTTCTTGCATAAAATTTCCTTTCTCAGAAAGTTATATGCTTATATGAATTGTCAAAACTAGCACAAAAATATACCAAATTGATAGTTGAAAGTAAATTATAAAATTGTTCCAATTAAGGAGTAAAATATGAATCAACTCACAGACCACAATTTAAATAATTCATTGATTTCATTGTTATTCAAAAAAGTAAAGTCAGTTAAGAATTATGTTGAACTGTAAACTAGGTTCATTAAAGACAAAAATAAAGGCTCAACAGGGCATCTATGATGAAGGGAAATATAATATGAGATGAAAAAAAAAACTTACCTCAGCACTTTCGGCTACAGCCATGTTTTGCATCAACTTTTCCATGTGTGCAGCTTGCTGTGGTAACAGAATGACATGAGAATATGGGTAATTGTTTTAATGAATGTATACAAAGAGAATAACTAAAGAAATCAAGAAAAAACTGTTGCACACTACAGGCAGTCCCCGCCTTACGACGGGGGTTCCGTTCTTGAGAAGCGTTGTAAGCTGATCTTTGTAAGCCAGAAAATCATAAAAAATCCTTAGAAAACCTTAATTTTGATGCTTTGGATGTATTAGAAACTATGTAAACTGCATTTTTATTGCATTTTCATTGAAAAAACTTCAAATATCTATTATTTTGCATTTACGGAGTCCTATTTCTTCCATCAGATCAGCATCGTACACGTCTGAACCCTGGAACATGCATCGTAAACCTGGAAATAATTTATGATGAATATAACTGTAAGTTTTGTAACCTCGGAAAGCCGTAAGCCGAGGACTGCCTGTATTATTTGTGACCTGTACTAAGGAGATACGTAACTGGTGTTAATGCAAACAAATTTATAAAAAAAATGCCCCCCCCCCAATAATTATTAAAAACTGGGTGCACTTCAGTAAAGGATTTACTTATTTTGTTAATAACACATTCCATAAAAAAACCTACTCTGTATGTACTACCTGCAACCAAGTTTATCTGTTCAGCAATCAGGAAACTTTAGAGCAGTTTTTTAATTTTCTAAACATCAGAACAAACAACAGAATCTACTATATAGCATGAAAGTTGTTGCTATATAGCTGTCCTTTTGACTTTAAGGATAATTTTTCTATTACCTAAATCCTATTCCCATTCAAAAATAGTGATCCTTCCTATTCTGACAGTTATGGAAAATATTATGTTAAAAAAGAAAATAAAATAAATACTACTGACTGAGTTTCTTCAACAAAATTTCTATCCTAGTAATACTTAATTACAGAGATCATTTCTGGCCATTATTCATTTCTCCCTTAACTCTGAAGGAGAAAAAATGCTGAACTGTCTTAGATATGCAATTGGGACAGCTAAAGGACTAAACATATTTAGTAGGGTTAGCATGCACAGAAAAAAAGGAGAAAAAAATAAAAGTAATCTTCACAAGATGTAGCACTTAAACATTCGTAAACAGATCTTCCAAAAGTCTGATAAGACAACTCAGCACTGATCTGTTTTCTGAAAATCTTCAATACTTAATTACATCAGTTCATTAAAATAGATCGTTAACACTTCCCTTCTGTAGTGTCTAACGCCTGACTAAACCTCCACACCTTAAAAAAAAGAATGGTGGAGGCTCAATTTCTTTACACCAAATCCTTTTCAGAAAAAATGTAAGACGGTCACAAGTATATTTACTTAAAAGGCCTTAAAAATGACTAAAATTGACATTTTTCATACATTTTTATCTCTTTTGGAAACTTTTATACATTATTTACTATTATATAAACATCATACAAAAGTAGCTTAAATACACTACCGTAATAGTGACTATGAATGCAATTCATAAGCTAAATATTTATCCAATAATTAAAAACAAAATAAATACATCATCATGCGCTTAGAGCTTAATATGAGTGGAAAAGCTAAATTCTGATTGCTTATCAAATGAAGGGAACCTATGCTGTATTTTGGTGTGACTTAATGGCTTGCAATTTCAAAATATGTAGTACTCTGAAAGAGTATTCCCCAAAAAAGAATAATACTCAAAGGGGGGTCCCCATACAATGAGGTCTGTACCTATGACGCATGACAAAAATGTTTAATATCATACACCCATACAACATAATACACTCTTCATTTCACTTTTGCTAAACCACTCCTTACAAGGGATATCTGACAGTAACTCTTCACTTCACTCTCTCTAATTCAAAGTTGGAGAAAAATATCCAAAAACTTTAGAACTACGGACACTAGAAGTAGTCCATGATGAATGGGAGTTAAGTGCACTGACTAATATGCTGTAAAATCAAATATATTTGTGTGAGAAAATATCCTAATCTCCTTTTCATTACTACTTTGGAATTATGATACCCTTGATAAATGCAAAGATTTTCAGGACTGAATCAAAGAGGCAATGACAGAAATTCCATGGTGTGGACAGTGAAAATGGGAATGATGTTTGAAAGAACTAACAAGGTGGTGAATATGCTGATCAGAGGAGCCCACCTAACAGTAATGCATTTGTCACAGGTGCTGAAGACCATGGATTGCCAGGTTATTTGGTTCCTGGTATTTTTTTAACTTAGAGGCTGACCACACAAAATACTCCCCAACTTCAAATTCTTCCTACTGGCATAAATTTCCCTGGAATAATCACACCCAATAACCCAAACACAATCTCCCAAATACAGTATGATTATCAAACAGTAGTATTTTATCTAAAAATCAAGCAGTGATTATTCACTGCATGACAACATTAAAAAAACTGGTATAACAGTAATTGAAATCAATATAGTACTAATTAATGAATGCAGTCTTTCTTCTACAATGCAAAATGAGCTGTGATAAAAAACAAAATTGGTAAGGTGGATGGAGAAATTCCCCAAATGTTAGGATGTCTCACTAATCAAAGATATTACTTCACTCATCTTTCAGTTAAGATTAAACAGTACTCTTACAACACTGAGTGGTAACTAGGCCTGAATTAAGCTTAGTTTTTAATCCAAATGTTGGTTGCAACTTTGTGAAAGAAACAATAAAGATGTAAAAATCCAAGTAAATAATGACTAAATTTTTTGAAACAGCCAATGCCATATACATAAAAGTTAGCCATTTGTCATGCTGACAAATGAATGAAACTCCCAAGGGAACCTGCAATGAGTAAGCAGGAGGTCTTGGAGTCCCTGGCTTCTTACTTGCCATTTCCTTCTGTTAAGACCAACCAGAGCAAAAATGGGTTCAGAGTAGATTTGCTGGGACCAGCACATCAGTGTTCAATATTTTTGTAAGATGATTTGGGTCTACTCAAAGACATCTGTCATCACCTTTTCATAAAACAAAAATCCAGCAGTGCCTAACTGCAAGTACCAAATTCCAGTAAAATTGAATCCTTTAACGAATTAATTTTATATGTGGTCCATAGAGAAATTCAAAAATACCTGATTCTGCAAATCTCAAGAACGCGAAAACGGGGGTCCCACTGTGTGTGTGTGTGTCAGCAGTCCCCGGTTATCGGCAGACTCGGTTAATGGCGATCTGGTTTTAGGCCGCTTGTATAGTACCATAAAATCTGCGATTTATTGCATCATAATGGGCCAAGTTTTGATTATTGGTAACATAAGGTACTGATAACAGAGTTATGGTGCCATAACATACCTAACAGAGGCACCATTAACCGGTTATCGGCGCCATTAACCAAAACTTGGTGCCATAGGCACCATAAATCGCAGAGTTTTGGTTAAGGGCGATTTTTGCTTACCAGCAGCCTTCCGAGAACTGAACCCGCACCGATAACCGGGGACTGCCTGTACCTATATATACAGACAGTCCCCAGTTATCGGCAAGGGTTCAGCTTCCGACAGCATGACGATAACAAAAAATCACTGATAACTGAAAATTGGTGATAACAGCATCAGGACCCAATTATTGGCACTGATCCTTGGTTATTAGCAAGTATAACCGAGGTGCACCGTCGATAACCGAGGTTCAGTAGCATTGATAACTGAGCCTCAGCTGCTAAGTGAGAATCTGCACCAAAAATTCAATTATCCTTGTTGCTAGACAGCGCCATAAAACCAGATCACCAATAAGCGAGACCGCTGATAACCAGGGACTACCTGAATATTATATATATACACAGTCCCCCCTCCCATAAGCGTTGGTAACAGTTAGCGGTATTTCACTTTTACGGCGCTTGTTCAATATATTCATGACTGGGGTTTACTCTCCATAGGGTTTAAAACACTGTTGTCTGGTTATCAATGGCTTAGGCTAAGTGCTGAGACAGTCTCACAAAATAGAAACAACAAATATGCATCTTTTCCTTGGCTCTTTTAACAGTTATCCTTTACTGCACAGTATCCAATAATACTGTAAGTAATCTTATATTACTATGTACTGTATCATAAAATATACAAGCAAACCAATCATACTTTGGTTTGAAAAAATCAGCTGAGGGCGGAGGTAAGATTATTTTGCTGTATTTAACTCAATTCAAAACAATTTTCTTGCTTCTATTTAGCGTAAATTAATCTCTAAAAACTTTATTCATATGTGACAAGGTTGTTTTTCGTTATATTGAGTGTTTTTAAATTGAAAATTGACTTAAATATGTGAACTAGACTTAGTTATTTATTTCATTAATAGATGGCACATCTGGTTATTAGTACTTTGCCTGAGCGCCGAGAGACAATCATAAAATACAAACTTAACCAATATGAATCTTTTCCTTGGCTCTTTTAAAAAGTTATGCTTTACTTCAATGCATCCAATGATACTGTATGTAGTCTCATATTATTACCTATGTATAGTATTATAAAATACAAACAATGCAATTTAATATTCTTCTGATGTGGTAAAGTGTGTAAATATAATTAATTAAGCTAACCTTCAATGTTTGTCTATTTCCTGGTTTGAAGTAGGCCCTCAGCCCTAATATTTATACATGATTTGTCACTCAATCTAACGTCTGACTCAAAATTGCATAATTTTCCATAATCTATTGTGCATTCCTTTGTAACAGTCATATCACTACTCCTAAAGAGATCATTATTTTCTTGTAGAACAGATGCCTGGAAAGTCCTTAAACTAAAACACCAAAAGATTTAGATATATAATATGGTAAAGTTACACAACTCCAGATGCCTTGGTACGTGAATCTAGTTGTTTTCCCCTTGGAGAATCAGGTTAGAATTTTACAAGACTATGAAATCTTACAAGAAAAAAAGGTCCCATTTAACAGTATCTTTACAAAATGGTATTGCACAAGACTTTCTGAAGTGTCAAAAGAACATGCCAAAATATCTCGTCATAAGTGACTTAAAATAAAGAATGCTCATAAATTTCATACCATTGCTCACAAAATTAGTATCAATACATATATATAAAAGAAAAATTGAAATTCACAGGGAAACAATCAAAATATAATTGCTCAACCATGATGAAAACTTTAAAATGCACAGCCAGCAGTTGATATCTCAACTAAGATTAGTCAAGTTCTAAAGGTAACTAGTACATGCTATGTATGGTACACCAACAACAGTATTCAATCAAAATATTGGCCGACTGCTGTCAAAAACACATACAAACCTCTTTCTCTGCACTGTTATCATCATTTTGGCCCTCCTGGGTCTGCAAATAGAAAAAATAGAAAAATTATAATTTTCATGGTAAAACTATTTGGATACTTACTGATGTACAGCTAAGCTCAGAACTGATGCTACATGACTTCATAGGATTTAGTAAAAAATTTACTAAGTGACACTATAACATGTTCTATATTTATCTATTATATTTCAATGCAAATCTGTTATATATTTAAAAACTAAGAAAATGTCATGTTTAGCCAAATTTTGGAAAAATGAGGTACAAAACATTTTCAAAACTTTAGTTCAATCATCAACGAAGCATTTGACCAGAAAAAAAGTCATCATCAAACCTCCACTCAAATGTTAAGTAAAAAAACTAAAACATTTGTCATATAATATTAATATTGCTTCCAATATTTTGATTGTTTTTACTCTTTAGTATTCACATTTCTATAAAACAATTTTTGGCCAGAAAGCAGATGAAGTTTTCTACACATTCTTGCACTTCTAGTTACTTTATGAATGAACAAATTATACATCAAAAGCAAGCAGGACTTTTAAGAAAATCATCTTTTAAGCCAGTTTAAAAAGTCATGCATACACCTTAATATTAATACTAATTGATATTTCGGTTGATATCCATCTTCTACATATTATTAAAATCATCCTCATCTTTTATTCCTCACAGAACAGACAATCTCTACAAATAAATTCATTAGTAACAGAGATTAATCTCAGAAGGCTTAGATTATTTTCTTAGGCCTATAAATCATTTTCCAACATACGAGCAGCTTAAACCTAGCCTAAAACTTCATTATTCCAAGAAAACTTGTTGTAATGCATATCCCTGTTTTGAAAATGTTATGATTGTTGAGCTTGTTAGGGCTAGTGTTATAATACTGCAGAGGTAGTTGACTAGCACATGGAGCATGTTAAGTGCTCTGTCATTGATGCCACAGCTAACCTTATCACACAGTGCTTTGAGATCAGCAATGTGAAAAAAAAAAAATCTGTTCAGATCACATATTACGAATTATACCAATGCATAAAAGGGATCATATTTATATAACCACAAGGGAAATTGTGTTACCCTGTCAAACCAGACAGAATGTGCATGCAATGCTTTTCTGGTTTCCTAGGACAATCCAAAGGTACATTATATGCATTTCTGCCATTTTCCTTAATCAGATCAGTGTTTAACAAATTTCTTCCAATCTAACAATGTACACCATAAGAACACAAATTTGGCTTCTCCAACCATGGTTACTAGACATTCTTTCTCTTTTTGTGGAGAACCCACGAACAATTCAAGACTGAAAGTAGCTCCATAAACCTCACTTTATCAGTAGTATGTAGTACCAGACCCTCAACCTACTTAAGAGGTTCAAGCCAGGAGGCCAATATATGGTGGTATAGGGCAAAAATCGCAAAATCCTGAAAAAATTCATGGCACTTCATATGGTAATGAAGAATGCATATACGAAATATTTTGTCAAAATTCCTCTTACTTTCATAGTTACAGTGTAATTAGTAAAAGTAACTCAATAAGCCAAATGCAGTATTTCTTCTGTTATCGTAAATCTGGATAATTATTACATTTCAAATCAAACAAATTATGAGCAATGGCATCTGTAGAGTTTCCATGAGTCACAAGACAGGAAATGACTGAGCAATAGTCACTCGGTGCGAGAAGAAACGTCATAGAGGGTACATGTTTCAGTTTCACATCTGACATTTACTTGTGTTTTACATCTGTTTTTCTTCTTTTGGCAAGAATTTCATCAGGGCAAAGAGGAAAAGACAAGCAAAACGTTTTGCTGCGATAATATAGAAGAAAATTCGCTCTAATAAGAGTTCAGAAGGCGATGATATTAGTGGCACTAGTGAAGGAGGGAGAGAAAGGGAGTGTTGGTGAGGATGGAGCACCTGTCTCATCTGACGCAGCGCCCCCAGGCTATGAGCTTATCTAACCTCACACCCACTCCTAGTGCATCTGCTGCTGCTATATCTACATCCAAGACAAGTATTGATATACAGTAGTGCCTCAAGTTACGAAATTAATCCGTTCCAAAGCGGCCTTCTTAACCTGATTTTTTCGTATCTAGAACTACGTTTTACATGTAAATTGCCTAATTCGTTCCAAGCCCTACAAAAACACCACAGCAAATTTTATAATAAAGCTAAATTGACCAATAAACAATGAAATACAACAATTTGGACCATTCAATACTTAACCTAACCATTACTGTACCTGTAAATAAAGTGTATTAGTGTACAGGGTACAAGAAATACTGTACGTACATACATATGTAGTAAAATGTGGAACCTTACCTTTCGAGTGAGGTGATGTCCGAAAGTGGCGACAGAGGGGGAGGACAAACGGTAGAAAACATGAACACTTAACTTCATGAAACACATTAAAAAATGGCAGAAAACATTAACACTAAACTTAACAAAACACATTAACAAATGGCAGAAAACATTAACACTTCTTGATTGTCTCCATCTTCGTCTCCATAGAAAACAACCTCTTCTTTCCATGAACTTCAGCAACATTCTTGGGACCCATGGCTAATAATGTAAGTCATTAAGTTCACACACAGCATGATGGGGTAACTTACAGTACAATGAAAGCGAAATCACTAACATGAATTTACGTTAAAAAACGAAATATATGTGAACGAACGAATTCCAGGTGTTTACAATAACGCTGCCGCAAAAAATAGTCAAGGAACACCTTTAAATAGAGGCATGATGGGACAGATGCTGACCAATAGAAGAGCAGGATCTTACAGTGGTGACTAGCATCAGGAACCAATGGAAGAGCGGGAGGATGGTGGCGAGTCTACTGAGTTGGCGGCGCGCCAGTTTTAAAATTGTTCTTGGCGGCCTGGGCGAATCTCGGACTTTACCCTTTCGTAACCTGAATTATTTTCGTACACAGAAGGAAAAAATTCTTCGGTTTTGCTTTTGTAACCTGAATTTTTCGTACATAGGGACTTCGTATGTAGAGGTTCCACTGTACCTACCTGGTTGTTGGAGAGTGAAGAAAACAGCAATAATAGTGACGACATAGAAGAGGAAGATAAACAACTCATTCTCATAAGCAAAAAATTACGAGAAATTTGTGGGTGTCAATGTATACAAAATTATGAAGTGGAATTTGAAAATGATGCCTTTGAGACAAAAGTTAAAAGATCTTGTAAGAAATGTCGCCTGAGAGCGACATCTGCACCTACAAGATGCCCTCCAAATGAAAGTGTAAAAACATCAGCTGATATTTTCAAAAGCAATGTGTTGATTTATCATTCTATTTCAGAAGATTTGTGGGAATCAAACATCTTCAAGCAGCAATGGGATTTGAACCAATGGGAAATTATAAGTTCAGGAGGTACTTCAGTTATTTGTTTGAAGAAATGGGAAAACATTATAAGGCAAAACAAAAAGACATATATGAAAAAATAAGGAAATACTACAGAGATGAATTGGATATACATCCATATGAAAATGGAATTTTGAATACTGATGTGTCCTACGATGGAACATGGATGAGGAGAGGTCATGTGTCAAATGTTGGAATGGGTATGGTGATTGAGGTGTACACAGGCTACGTTGTAGACTGAAGTGCTGAACAAGTTCTCCAAAGCTTACTCACACAAACAGTTCTCCCTGAAAAATAAGGAACTAACTCATGAGGACTACAATGTTTGGAGAACTTTGTATAATGATGAATGAACTATAAATTACAAAGGAATGTCAGCAGGACTGGAGGCTGTATCGTCATATCTATGAACAATGGTGCAAGGCCTTATGAAAATATGAAAGTCACCAAAATTGAATGTATTAAATCATGCACGCAAACGAATGCCCAGTAGATTGAAAAACCTTCGGGAAACTGAAAGAGAAGAGACGGTGACCAAGACACAAATTAGAAGAATAAGTGCACTTGGAGGAAAAAACAGATTATCAGACAAATATTTCATTGATGACCTCATTCTTTATCAAAGCCATTTGGAGACACACTGGCAAAACATGGATTGACATGAGGAAAGAAATCATGGCTTCATTTCATCGCATTTTTACCACCAAAGAAAATCCATGTCATGGACTTTGCCAAAAGTTGAAGGGTCATGGTGTTTCTTCAAAAGAAAACTGGCAGAAGGAGTAAAGAGAGAAAACACTGAATGCAAAAGGTCACTGACAATAATAAACATCAGTGAAGAAAACCAAATGAAAATGAAGAAAATTTATGACTCCTTGTGTGAAAAAGATCTGTTGGAGAGATGTTCAAGGTCTAACACAAAATCCAAATGAAAGTTTTCATGTAAAGTTGTGGAAAAGAGCTCATAAATCTAAGTTTGCAGGCCATTCAAGAGTTCTTTTTTGTTGCTCGTGCAACAGTGATGGACCACAATTTTGGTTATAGGAAAGCTTCCTTGTTCACAAGAATGAAAATTAAAACTAGTGGTTTGTAACAGTCTTCTACTTCAAGATGAGGAAAGGAGAAAAGTTAAGACCAAAAAAGAAGAAATTCATAGCAGGCAAGAAAGTACTAAAGAAATCAGAAGGAGCATTTTAGAATAAAACCTGGCCACAGAGTGTAGCCATCTTGGACGCCTCCGACTCTGGAATAAATGAGAATGATGAAAAAGCCTCCCCCTTCCCTGGAATTAAATTAACTCCCGAAGAAGAAGGGGCGACATTACCAACATCAGCCTGGTGGCCTCCCGATACTTCCAGCGACGAATCAATGGAAGAAAAGGAAGGAGACACAGGAACAACGCTACTATAGGGGTTGAATACTGCAGGAGACGAAGCATCGGGAAGAGGCGAAAAATCTTCCCATGAAGGAAGAGTCAAAACCCTCCGATGTTCTCTCTTGCTATAAAACGACTTCCACTGCTCTTTAGGCCATGCCCGGATTTCCGTGCAAGGATTCGTTATAGAACAGCACCTACTACACGTGATGTGGGGATCAGTCGCTGACAAAGCCAAAAAACGAGAACACGGAAAACCTGGAATTCCGGGCACACACGTTGACGAGGCCGAGAAGGAGCAGAAGAAGCCATAATATCAGCCAAACACACACACACACACACTAAACACAAGCGAAACGGGCAATGAACCGGGTAAAGGCCACGAGAGGTTAAACACGACTCTCGCCCAGGCAGTTAAAGAAAAGACTGATGCAGTGGCGTAGGTGTGTGGTCCTTAACCACTCTTCACCCGATCTACGCATGCGTTGCCAGATATCACAAGATTCCTTGCTTTCATCTGCTTTTTAATAGATCCAGCTAGGCACTAGAAATTATCCTATTGTTAAGACCAAAGGTTTGTTCGCATATGAACAACTATATACTTATTGACCTTCTAATTCTATCTTCTCCCTTAGTTTTAAAGCTATAGCATTGCAATTTGGTATATAACTTAGAGAGACATTATAAACAATAAAATGAAACCTTTTTTCCCATTTTATTTTTGTTTTGATTTCTTAAATTTTTTTCCTGATTTATACGGATTATTTTTAACCATAATGAAAAAATTCATATCTAGCAAAAAAATTACTTTTGGAAAAAAAAAACATACATTCGATTGGAGGTCTACATCAGGTCTACATATATATGGTAGTAATCCTAGGTCTTAATATGAAGTATCAAGGGAGGAGATAGAATTTGAACGTGGTTATTTTCGGGATAAATTGCCCTGGCGTCCACAAAACCAGAGGTCAGAGGTGAAAATCATATGAAGTTTGGAGATGTCCCAAGTCACTTATTAACCCTTAAACGCCGAAGCGGTAAAAAAAAAATTGTCTCCCGTGTGCCGGAGGTGTTTCAGAGTGAGCGCGGAAGCGGAAAAAATATTTTTGTCAAAAAATCACAGCGCGCTTAGTTTTCAAGATTAAGAGTTCATTTTTGGCTCCTTTTTTTGTCATTGGCTGAAGTTTAGTATGCAACCATCAGAAATGAAAAAAATTATCATTATCATATATAAATAATGCGATATATGATAGCGCAAAAACGAAATTTCATATATAATTGTATTCAAATCGCGCTGTGCGCAAAACGGTTAAAGGTAGCAAGTTACTTTTTTTTCGTTGTAATGTACACTAAATTGCGATCATTTTGGTATATAACACATTGTAAAATGATAAAAGCAACACAGAGAAAATATTATCACAAAATAATGCATGAATTTGTAACGCGCGGATGTAAACAAATATTTTTTTCAAAAATTCACCATAAATCTAAATATTGTCCTAGAGACTTCCAATTTCTTTCAAAATGAAAACAAATGATTGAATATTACTATACTGTAAGAGTATTAGCTTACAATTGCAGTTTTCGACCATATCTGACGAGTTAAAGTTGACCGAATGTCGAATTTTTTTATATATATATTTTTTATATGCAATTATTTCGGAAATAAGAAAAGCTACAACCTTCAAATATTTTTCGTTTTATTCTACATAAAATTGCGCACATTTTCATATATAAAACTCTATGAAATGCCTAATATGAAACGGAGCAAATATTCCGATAATGGGACGTACGCATTTCGGAATTTGTGGCGGAGAATCCGCGCGCGGAGGGAAGGATAGATTTTTTTTTAAATTCACCATAAATCTAAATATTTTGCTAGAGACTTCGAATTTGTTTCAAGATGAAGATAAATGACTGAATACTAGACTGTAAGAGTTTTAGCTTACAATTGCGTTTTTCGACCATTTCGGTAGAGTCAAAGTTGACTGAACGTGGTTTTTTTTCTATTTATCTAGATTTATATGCAAATATTTCGAAAATGAGAAAAGCTACAACCTTCAATTATTTTTTGTTGTATTCTACATGAAATTGCGCACATTTTCATATATAAAACTTTATGTAACGGCTAATTTAAAATGGTGCAAACATTACCACAATTGCTCGTATGATTTTTTCGGAAGAGTTACCGCGCGGACGTAAAGAAAATGTTATTTTTTTCATAAATTCACCATAAATAGAAATATTGTGCTAGAGACTTCCAATTTGTTGCAAAATGAAGGTAAATGCTTGAATATTACTAGAATATAAGCGTTTTGGCTTACAATTGCGTTTTTCGACCATTTCGGTAGAGTCAAAGTTGACCGAAGGTTGAAATTTTGGCACTTATCGTTATTTATATGAAAATATCTCAAAACTGATAAAAGCTACAACCATGGGTTGTTTTTAGTTGTATTGTGCATGAAATTGTGCACATTTCCATATATAAAACTTTATATAACGGCTAATTTTAAAATGGTGCAAACATTACCACAATCGCATGTATGATTTTTTTCGGAAGAGTTACCGCGCGGACGTAAGGAAAAAGTTTTTTCATAAATTCACCATAAATCGAAATATTGTTCTAGAGACTTCCAATTAGTTGCAAAATTAAGGTAAATGATTGAATATTACTAAAATATAAGAGTTTTAGCTTACAATTGCATTTTTCGACCATTTCGGTAGAGTCAAAGTTGACCGAAGGTTGAAATTTTGGCAATTATCGTTATTTATATGAAAATATCTCAAAACTGATAAAAGCTACAATCATTAGTATTTTATTGTTGCATTCTACATAATAATGCGGACATTTTCATATATAATACTTCATGTAACGGCTAATTTACAATGGTACAAAAATTATGTCAAAGTGACAAAATAATTTCCGAGATGTGTCACAGATACTTTTTAGTGCAGGAAGAAAGAAATTCGCGCTTGCGCGCCTGCGTAACGATTGTAAACAAAACAACACCTTGATCCGTGAACTCCCAGCATCCCCCAAGGCGCGTGATTCAAAAGTTTTAGGCTGGTAGGCCTATAAGTATTTTTCCGCAAATTTTAAAAAAAACTTTTGTAAGTCGACGTAAAATACGTCCAGTTGGCACACGAGAGACAAAAAATGTCGACGTAAAATACATCCAGTCGGCAGTAAAGGGTTAAGAGGTACAAATGTCAAAAGCAATTTGAGTCTTGATATTGTTAGTCAAGGGGAGGTTATTTTGTAACTAGTGTAGGAGTTTAGTTGGAAGGGCTTTGGTTCACCCTCTTGCAGGTTTTCTATATTAAAGGACATAAGTGTCCTTCAATTAAACATCTTATGTGGCAGAATTTTGAGAGAGGTGTCCTGGGACTTTCACCTGCCTAGTCCAGCATATGAGCCATTTCAAGATGACTACTAAACTGCGCCCTTAAGACTGCGATAGTATAACTTTATCAATAAAGTGCAAGTTTTGTAAGTATTGATATTACTAACTTACTAATAATTATCCAAGTTGTATAACCTAGACTTTTGAATATTCTCTGCAGATAATACAACAAATTTATAATTAACTTTTAATGGACAGATACCATCATATGAGTAACAATACGTAATAGGTTTTGAGTGGTGGCCGGATTCACTCATGGTGAGCACCCGCATGTGAGGAAGTTAAAGATCTATATCTATTCAGATAACAAACTAAGGTAGCCACCTAATCTTGTTGGTTATCATCCTCTCCCTGCAAAAGATGGTGGACTTGTTAATGATAGGTTATACTCATGTAGGATACTTAAAACTGTAACAGTAAGGTTGTTCACTCACCTGCATCTAGCCAGTTCCAGCTCATGATGGATCATTCTTCTCACTGCCCACTGGTAGCCAGCCATCTCAATCACTTTCACTTTCATACCATCATCTTAGGTTAGATACAAACTGTCCTGCTAGGGGCACTGGATGACCTACACAACTTGTTAAGCAGCCACCACCAGACCCAAGGAAAGTGTCCAAGGACCTGTGGGCAACATCCCTTAGATAGAAGGATGTGAAGGTGGTTTGGTGGAGCCAAGAACAAGCCTTCAAAATCCTCTGAACAGACCAGTTTTTTATGAACGCCAAGGAAGGGCCGAAAACCTTAAGGTCATGTGCTCTTGCATGCACTGTATTGGCATTAGGGGCTGAAGATGATGTAAAGGCATGTCTAATTACCTAACACAGCCAAATGACAAATTTTCTAAGACAATTTGTATTTTTCAAGACTGCAAACCTGTGGTCTTAACAATAGGGTAATTTCTAGCGCCTAGCTGGATCTGGTTAAAAAGCCAATGAATGCAAGGACTCTTGTGATGTGTAGATCGGGTGAAGCGTGGTCAAACACCGATCATCTACGCCAGTCTTTCCCAACTCAGGATGACTTAACAAAAAGAGGGGCAGCTAGAGGTGGGCAGTACAATGTTAAGACCTCAGGTTTATATAGGTGCTAGGCCTGTCTTACCTGACCAGGTCGATATGTTTAGTTTTGGAGGGTTAGGTTAGGCTCTAGAGTGTCCTCTTTCGTGACGTACTAGTAGGTGCTATCCTAGCCTACCTGACCAGATCGGTGTATCCGATTGTGGAGGGTTAGGCTAGGCTCGTAGATGGGCTTGCCTTTTTTCGTCGGTACTTTCAATAATTCCTTATCAATAAATTATGCAAGTATAGCCTTGGCCGTTACCTCCTTTAGGGTGTCAGTTGGCATGCCGCCTTCTGCCCCTTTAGTAGTAGGCTACTTCACGGCTTCTCGGAGGGTGGTAATCACCTGACCGGTTGCTGTTGCCAGGCGATTACTAGTCTTCCTTTCTCCTCCAGGCTTTTCCTTCCGTTCCGGACTCGTTCTGGCGGTGCTTTGTTAGTTCGCTGACCAAGTATAATCCTACCAGTGAACAGCAGCTGGAGCGTCGAGCACTGTTCCGGGGAATTAGTCGCAGGAGATTAAGGATTAGTAGATTATGTAGTCTCTGTTGGTATGTCTCCGGGCCTGTGTTTATTCCGGTGAGGTGTGGTCTACCATCATATGCGCCAGAATCTTATACGCCGGAGTTCTACGTACCACTGTTCCCACCGCCCTGTTTTCCGTATTTCTCTGTTATTATCGCTGCTTCCCCACTCCGGTGGGGGTGGAACTAGGCTTAGGCAATGCGTTTCCAATTGACTTGGAATTGACATCCTACTCCGGTGTGATCAGACTCATGCTTAGGTTTTACCTTGTTTCCCTGTTCTTCTCGTATCAGGCCAACTCCGCCAGTCATAGCTATTGCGATACCAAGATTATGAATTCCAGAGCAGGCGGAGACAATCAGAGCTTTTACGTTATGTAAAATTATAATCGTTGATGTTTTCCTTTAGTGAGTTTTAGTAGAACTAGTCTAACTGTAAACATACCGCCAGAATTAACTCCGGCGGAACTATTTGAAGATATTCATGTACCAATTTTAACTTACAGATGGTACGCTGTCAGGAGTTGGGTTGTACAGCCGTCCTCCAACAACCGTGTGGTCATGAGGTCGTCGTTCTCATCCCAGTTGTGCTGTGGAGGTCGATAACCTCTTGGTATGGCACCCGGACGGCTGTGAAGCTTGCTACTTCTTGTTTGAGTATGTGACTGATGAGTCGGTAGGTATCATCCTCACCTTGGTAATGTTCTCTATTTTGTATGACATATCCTTACATATATATTTGAAAATATGATGCGTTCCGCCACTGGAGGATCTGATTTCGTCCTCTCTTACAGACTCCTCAGGCGCTCAAAATCTCCTCGTTGGCGACCCTAAGGATCTGGGTTGGAGGTTTTGGTAGGAATGTCGCTGCCTGATGCCCCTATGTACTGTCGGAGGAGCTTTGTTCGCCACTGTATCCGAACGCGAGGACTTCTTCGGCAGTAGCTAGGGAGGTGGCGGCCCCTATTATTGCCAAAATACGGATAGAGACCCAGGCCCCTCCAGAAAACCAAGACGCCTTGTGTGAGGTGGCGGAAGAGGTGGCGGCCATCAGTATCCATCTTGAACCCATGACCGTCGACGTGCAGGAAGAAGGTAGGGAAGTAAGTGAGGCAGGTAGCTTTAGTTCTAGATCTGTTAAAAAGAAATTACTTTCTTTCAGTCCTACTCCGTCTTCTTCCTCTTCTTTCCAGGGCTTCTCAAAGTCCAGGAACCTTGGGGACAGGTCTGGTTCCGTGATCCCCAAGGTGAAAGCCCTGAAAAAGAAGACTCTGCCTAGGACTACCACACCAAATAAACCTACTCAGGCGAGTTCTGCCAGGTCATCATTGGCTCCTACGCCTATGACTTCCTTGGCTAAAGCTACTCCCCCGCGTAAGGGGTCGAGAGCTAAGGTATCTGAAGCCAGACCTACGGAGTCCGGCTTCGATCCTGATGCCTTCGCTAATCTTCTAATGGAGAAGATGGGCAATATCGTGGACTCGAGGTTACAGTCGATGTCTTCTCAGCTCGCTTCGAGCTTGGAGACATCGGGTCAGTCCATCCTGTCTCTGGCTCAAGAGACTACAGGTCCAGGAGAGTTTGCTAGCCGGACTTACGCAGTCCGGAGGCACACAGCAGTCCTTCATTGTGCCGGACGCTTCTAAGCTTCCGCCATTCGAGAACAGCAACCCATGGCGGTTGGCTCTGCATGCCCCCTTTTCGGATGGCATGCTGATGATTAAAGGCTGTGGAACCCGTCCCGTGGAAGATTACGAGTTCTTCCTGGCGGACCTCCAGTTTCCCTTCCCAGGCTTCTAGGGACCAGGCACAGTCGGCATGGGTCTGCACCCTTTCAGAATGGGAGTGCGTCAACACTGGACTGATGCCACACAAGGGTTGCTACACCATGTTCGTGGTGAGGGACAACATCCCAACCCCTTGCATGTCTAAGATCGCGGAGTTAACCCTGCAGGCCGGAATGGAGGAGAAGCCGATGCCTCAGCTTCGAGAGACAGAGCCTACCTCTCTGCTCTTTCCCGGAGATCTGGAGTGCTGGGTGGGCGCTCCAGAAACGTTCACAGTGGGCAAACTTGATCCTGAGTGTGCTTCCACTCAGTTTAGTGAACAACTACCCAGAATCCCGGAGGCCATGGTAAAGGCAGAATTTGAGTCCAGGTGCAGACTGAGTAGGTCGATCAACTCTATTACTACATCAGAGTTGACGGCTTCTGTCTACTCTGAGGAACCTTATTCCGGGTTCTAACAAAGTCACTTTTACAGATCTTTCAGTGTGACCTTTATGACTTTGTGGTTGCTAAGCAGAACTGCAGGAGGCATGTCTTTGCCGATGCTTCCATTAGACATGAGCCTAATAAGCTCATTAAAGCAGCAATCTGGGGACCTAACCTCTTTCCTGAAGACGTAGTTAACAGCGTCATCAGTGAGGCTGCTAGGGCTAATCAGAACCTTCGTGTTCGCTGGGGTCCTCCTTCAAAAGGAAGTTCTATGAGACCTCCGGACCGCAGCCCAAAGTAGGAAGAGGGTCAGGAAGTATCAGCCCTTCCAGGCTCCTCAGACACAGATGGTAATTCAGGCAGTTCCCGTCTCCCAGATTGGTCAACCTTCAACCTCTAAGGCACGACCACAACAACAATTGATGTTGCTGCAGAGTCAGCCAACTCAACAATCCTCGAGTTCGGCAACTTTCGTGACGTCCCCGGCCTTCAATGCTTCGTTTGAAGCACAAGGGGCGTTTCGAGGCTATAACCGACATGCAAGGAGAAGCAGAGCAAGAGGTGCTTACCGGCACAGAGCTGGTTCCAGAGCTCCCTCCAGAGGCAGAGGTTCCAGAGGAGGCAGAGGAAGTAAGACCTCATCCAATCTATGAGCCTCTCCAGGTAGGCGGGAGACTGTACCTCTTCCGGGACCATTGGACCTTCAGTCCGTGGGCCCACAGTATCGTATCAAAAGGTCTGGGGTGGAGATGGATAAGAGGGCCTCCTCCACCAGTCAGATTCCACCAAATTCCAACGACAGACCTTCTAGACTATGCCAAAGACCTTCTTCAAAAGAAAGCAATAAAGAGTCAGACACCTGAAATTTCAAGGACGTTTGTTCACCGTGCCAAAGAAGGACACGGACAAACGAAGTGTGATTCTGGACTTGTCCCGTCTCAACTCATACATTCAATGCGACAAGTTCCGCATGCTAACCGTCTCGCAGGTGCGGACCTTACTTCCCCGTGGGGTCATCACCACCTCTATCGATGTTACAGACGCTTATTATCACGTCCCGATAGCGAGAAACTTTTCTCCCTACCTAGGCTTCAAACTAGGAAGACAGGCTTACTCGTTCAGAGTCATGCCATTCAGGCTCAATATAGGGCCCAGAATATTCACCAAACTAGGAGAGACAGTAGTTCAGGAACTAAGAGCTCAGGGGTTTAAGCTATTAGCTTACCTAGACGACTGGCTCATTTGGGCACCCAACGACAAAGAATGTCGCAGTGCAACAGCCAAAGTAATAAAATTTCTAGAGTATCTGGGATTCCAGATAAACAAGGAAAAGTCCCGTCTCATTCCGGCGTCTCGCCTTCAATGGTTAAGAATTCAATGGGATCTAACCGCACACAAACTATCTCTTCCGCCAACCAAGTGCAAAGAGATAGCGAAAGCTACGAGACAATTTCTCAAGAACAGACGGGCTTCTCGTCGTACCCAAGAAAGAGTCTTAGGTTCTCTTCAGTTTGCTTCAATAACAGATCTTTTGTTGAAAGCCAGACTGAAGGACATCAATCTGGTATGGCGGAGAAGAGCCAACAGCAGACTCAGAGACAAAATCTCCTTGATTCCGCTGATACTAAGGAAAAGACTTCGTCCATGGACGACAGTCAAGAGTCTTTCCAAGTCAGTACCGCTCCAATTTCCCCCACCGTCTCTAGTAGTCCACATGGACGCCTCTCTGAGCGGATGGGGGGGCTATTCTCAGTACAAGAAGGTTCAAGGAACATGGTCGACAGTATTCCGCCAGTTCCATATCAACATCCTAGAGGCAATGGCCATTTTCCTGACCCTGAAACGACTAGCTCCGGCCAGGAATATTCATATCAGACTAGTCTTGGACAGTGCTGTGATAATTCACTGCCTAAACAGAGGAGGTTCCAAGTCAAGCCACAAAAAACATGTGATGATAGCAATCTTCTCGTTAGCAATGAAACATCATTGGCACCTGTCAGCTACTCACCTGGCAGGAGTACAGAATGTCATTGCGGATTCACTGTCCAGGACAACTCCGCTGGAATCGGAGTGGTCCTTGGACACAAAGTCATTCAATTGGATTTGCCTACAAATCCCGGGCCTTCAGGTAGACTTGCTCGCCACAGAGTCCAACCACAAACTTCCATGTTATGTGGCTCCCAATTTGGATCCTCTGGCTCAGGCCACAGATGCGATGTCCATAGACTGGAACAATTGGCAGAAGATTTACCTATTTCCGCCAATAAACCTTTTGATGAAAGTTCTACACAAACTCAGATCTTTCAAAGGGCAGATAGCACTGGTAGCACCCAACTGGCCGAAGAGCAATTG
The DNA here is from genome assembly GCF_015104395.2 of Macrobrachium nipponense. NCBI lineage: Eukaryota > Metazoa > Arthropoda > Malacostraca > Decapoda > Palaemonidae > Macrobrachium > Macrobrachium nipponense. The sequence continues at coordinate 126,561,558 of NC_087200.1, forward strand.
GTTTCCTCTTCTACTAGAGTTGAAACTCCGTCCCAGACGGATTCCCAACCCAAAGTTGACTCAGGTGGTACAAACTCAGACTGTGTCAGCTTCCTCAAGAATTCTGAACGCCTTAACTTTATGGACTTCATGAAGTTTGCGGCACAGAAAGGTGCTAATATTGATCCATAAACATATTGTTCGTGGAATCAGACAAAAGAAAATCGACACTCCGGCAGTATGATTCAGCAATGAGGAAGTTAGCCATCTTTCTAAAAGAATCAGATGTTCAGACAATGACTACGAATCTGGCAGTTTTATTTTTTAGAACTCTGTTCGAAAAAGGCCTAGCTGCTAGTACCATTACTATGACTAAATCCGCCTTAAGGAAAATATTTCAGTCTGGCTTTAATATTGATTTAACAGATTCGTACTTCTCGTCTATCCCTAGAGTATGTGCTCGTCTGAGACCAGTAAACCGGCCTCATACGGTCTCCTGGATTTTAAATGACGTACTCAAGTTAGCTTCAGATACTGATAATGAATCATGCTCATATATAACCCTTCTCAGGAAAACATTATTTTTACTGAACCTGGCCTCAGGTGCCAGAATATCTGAACTGTCGGCTCTCTCTAGAGAACCAAATCATGTTGATTTCCTCCCGTCAGGAGAAGTTCTGCTTTCTCAGGATCTGAAATTCTTAGCAAAGAATGAAGACCCTCAGAACAGATGGTCTCCGTGGAAGATTGTCCCTCTTCCACAGGACCCATCATTATGTCCAGTTATTACATTGAAATCTTATCTTGACAGAACTTCTAATAAGTCTTCAGGTCCTCTTTTTATTAGAGAAAATGGTGGAACCATTTCCTTGAAGGCCATCAGACAACAAATTCTTTATTTTATTAAACAAGCTAATCCGGATTCAGTTCATCAGGTCCATGATATCCGAGCAGTTGCTACCTCAGTTAATTATTTTCATCATATGAACTTCGATGATCTCAAAAAGTATACGGGTTGGAAAATCTCCGACAGTATTTAAACGCCACTATCTAAAGTCTCTAGAGGCCCTTAAATATTCTGCAGTGGCTGCAGGGAAGATTGTCTCCCCTGATACAGCCTAATTATGTATTTTGTAATGTTGTATATTATTTCTGGGCTCAGCCCGTGTCGCTTCGTGAAATGTCCCTTTAGCACACATTTCTAAGGTAAATATTGCTAACATTACCAGAGAAAAAACTAAAATGGAATGTCAGAGTATTCTGACTCGTTCACCTTATATAAAAGGTGTCGGTATGGTTTCTGGGGCGAGAGAAACCACTACCACGGGTCTCTTACCATTTAGATCCATCCTTCTACAAAATCCCCCTACCCGAGAGGGCCAATACAAGGCCCGCACCCAGCTACTACTACTGCTAGCGCTCCCGACGCCATCACGAGCGCCTCTAGCGGTCATCCTTTCCTTTAGCCCCATCTTGCGCACACGTGTTTTTTCTTCGCTGTGTTTTGTGCTCTGATTTTTGGATTTATCCTTACCATGGAACTCCAAGTCATCGCCGCAGCTAAGTTAAGTACTGCTAAAGTGTTTTACTTAATTTTAGCCAGCCAGGGACCCGTTTAACCGTTTTTATTTAGGTTATAAGACGGCGCCTCCTTCGGCCTGGTTATAGAGTCGTCTCAGGCGGCTTGTCCCACGTGTTTCATTCTTTCATGCTTCTTCGGTCTCCCATAACATTGTAGTTTAAATTTAGCAGTATATATGCCTTCATTTTTATACGTTGTGCAATAATTTTTCCATGTGTGTTTATGCTAGCTCATGGGGATTCACAACTCGGTTGAGCTCGTAGCCTACATCGCTCCTTAGCTCAGTGTTCATGCGTGCATGTTCCTTTGTTTAGGTCTATTTAGGCTCCTTTAGGACATTTGTCCTTCCCTTTGTCCTGACCACCCTGGCCGCCGCCCTCCATTCCTACATATCGGCAGAGGCCAGCTCCCGAGTTGTTAGGCGTCCTTCCTTCTTGGTTGGCTCCTCTAGCTTCTCCAGGACTTTGCTTTCTCTCTATCTGCTTATTTATCTTCCCTCTTCCCCGTGTTGCATTAGGCTATTTTGATACATGCTTTGAGACGGTTAGAGGTAGCCTAGGCCACCTCAGACCGCCTGGCCTGTCTTACCGCGTGGTCTTACCACGTTCACGACGAGCCAGGCGATCGCCACGAGCCACCCGGCTACTGTCCCCACGCTTCACCCCCCCAGGGGGGGTCTCCCGTCGGTCGGTCTCGGCTGGCCACCCGGCTCGGCCGCGCTCGGACCTCCTCGGTTTCCGATCAGCTCTCTCTCACCCCGAGTCACCACCCTCCCCACCCCTCCGGTAGTGGGTCCCTTTGGCTCCGCCAGACCTTAGGTGTGGTGACTGAGAGAAGCCCCGCCGCATGCTCTTCCCACATGTTGCCTTATTTTACCTTATGTTATTTTATTATTGTTTGTTTATATTTTGTTTTCACTAAGCCAGCAGAGTTCCCGCTCACCATCCGGGTTCTCCTCCTGCCTACACGTATCTGTTACGGCGGAGCTACGCTCCCCCGACTAGTTTTTTACTAGCCTCCTCATGCTCCTCCCCGCTGTCCTCGTACTCCTCGCTCTGGCGTATGGGCAGGTAACTGGTTTGGTGAATCTCCTTCTTCCGGTAACACCGGAGACGTACTGAAACTAGTCTACCATCTCTATCGGACACCCACCACTCACGCCAGGAGAGCAAGGGGAGGCTAACCCCTATGTCAATCACTCCGGTATCCTCCGGTGTCATAATATATCACTTCCTGGACTTAGTCCAATTAGTTAGTCTATACTCATATATCTGTTCACTTACAGGCCACCCATTGCCAGGAATCCGGCTGTAATGCTGTCCTGCAGGACCCCTGTGGGCACGAGGTCTGCCGGACCCATGCTGTCTGCGCCATTCGCTACAGAGACATAGCAGTCTGGCACCACGAGAGTTGCTCGATTTGTTATGATCTAGTAGATCAGGTTACCGCCGGAGTAAGTATCTTCCGGAGAACAACTGTCATGTATAATTTGGCCTATATCATATACCTTAGTCTTCCTAGCTTAGTATTTATACTAACCCTCTCTTTCAGGCTGCTCAAGCCGTCAGGGACTCTGCTACAACCACCTTGAAAGCCTGGGTCGGCGGGTTCGGGAGGAACGTCACCAAGGGGCAGCCCTACATCCTCGACAAGAAGATGGCTGCTCTGATCTTCCCCGGCGGAAAGACGACCTCCTATGTCGACCCGCAGGCGGCGGCCCCGTACATAACCACCATCCAACACCAAGTGGCTCAAGCCTTGGCGGACCCTGGGAACTCGGACATCATTGACGACGTAGCAACTCTCAACTTGGACCTCGAGCCCATGGCCGTAGGGGAAGCAGGTAGGACGTTAGATGAGGCAGGTTTGCTAGGGGCTCAAGGGCTACCCTTGGGTCACTCTGGATCGTCTTCCCCTATCCCTTCTACCTCTTCCTTCCAAGGATTTTCGGAGAGTGAACTTTCGGTTAGACCGAAGTCCACCCAAGCTATCCCTAAAGTTAAGGGAAAGCGGGAAACAAAGACCCTTAAGAAGATGCTGCCTAAGAAGACAGCTCCTAGCGGTTTTCATAAGACTCTGGCTCACCATCCCGAAGCAGAGAAGCCCAAGTCGTCTTTTCACTCCAAAGGATCCAGAGGCAAGTCCTCTAGAGACAAGGCTCAGCTCCCGTCTGACACTGAGCCTTCAACCTCTAAGGGGACGCGCCCTAAGACTCCCGGCGGAAAGCAGAAACCTAGTTCCTTTGACTCCGAAGCTTTCACTGCAAACATCATGCAGCAAATGGGGAGTCTAGTAGGAAACTTAGTCCAAGACAAGTTTCAGGAGATGCTCTCCCACATCTCGTCTTCCTTCGAGGAATCAGGCCAGTCGATCCGGAACATCTCGGAAAGGCTGGCCAGTCAGGAGAACCTGATTGCAGGTCTCCGGGAGAACCCAATGGCAGTTCTTCCTCAGCCCGGTGTGGCAGCTCAAGCCATGCCAGACTACAACACCCTCCCTCCTTATACGGCGAGTAATCCTTGGAGGATCTGGACTGGCTGAGAAGCCTGGAAGAATGGGAGTGCATCAACACCAGGATGCAAGCCTTCAAGAGCGCTTTTACCATATTTGTGGTGGACGGAGAGACCCCCATTCCGTTCACCACAAAGGTGGCGGAGTTGACTCTACAGGCCGCAATGAGGGACGAGCCGATGCCTCAGCTCCGAGAAACGGAGCCCACGTCACTCCTCCTTCCAGGTACAGAAGATCTTTGGGCAGATCTTCCAGCCACCTTCACGGTAGGGAAGCTAAAGCCGGATTGTGCAATAACACAATTCAGCGAAAGGCTCCCCTGGCTCCCGGACAACCTCATCCAGGCTGAGTTCGATGCAAGAACCAGGTTAGGGAGGTCTCTCAATACCCTGGTTATGACAGAGGTTTCGGCCATTACTTATGGTAACGAGCCTCTGTTTAAACTTATAGCCAAGTCACATTTACATACTGTACAATGTGACTTGTATGACTTCGTAGTGGCGAGGCATAACTGCAGAAAACATGTTCTGCAGGAAGCCACCATCCGCCATGAACCTAACAAGTTGCTGGCGGCTTCGATCTGGGGCGCTAACCTTTTCCCAGAATCGATCGTCAATTCTGTGCAGCACGAAGCGACAAAACTCAACCAGAGTCTTAAGGTTCGTTGGGGCCTTTCAAGTAAAAGGCAGCCAGAGTCGACTTCTTCAGCTAGAAAACCTAAAAAGCCTAGGAAATTCCAGCCTTTCCAGGCTACCCAACAACAGCAGGTAGTGCAGGCAGTGCCAGTCTCCCAAGTGGCACAGCCTTCCACATCAAAGGCCCAGCCTCAACAGCAATTTCTGCTGTTGACTCCTCAGGGCCAAGCTTCTACCTCCTTCGCTGTCTCCCCGGCCTTCAACCCAGTGTTTGAGGACCAGGCTTTCCAACCTTTTAATAGGTTTGGAAGGGGCAGCAGGGCTAGGGGTGCCATTCGCCAGAGAGGTGGCGGAAGAGCAACTAGCTGGGGGAAGCACCTACGAGGAGGGTGCGGGTCTCGACCTGCCCCAAGCCAGTGAGAACCCTTAGGTAGGAGGGAGACTGTTCCTTTATCGACACAGACGGGGGTTCAGCAACTGGGCACAGAGCATTGTGTCCAAAGGCCTAGGGTGGAGCTGGACCAAAGGTCCCCCTCCATCCAAGACCTTCCATCAACAACCAACAACGGAATTGATGGAGTATGCCCAAGAGCTCCTTCAGAAAGGAGTAGTGTCAATAGTCAAGCATTTAAAGTTTCAAGGTCGCTTGTTCAGCGTGCCAAAGAAAAGCTCTACCAAGCGAAGAATAATTCTAGACTTATCCTGTCTAAACTTATTCATTTGTTGCGATAAGTTCAAGATGCTGACTATCTCACAGGTGCGGACCTTACTTCCCCGTGGGGCCGTCACCACCTCTATCGATCTTACAGACGCATACTATCATATCCCAGTGGCAAGACACTTCTGCCTGTACCTAGGTTTCAGGCTAGGGAACCATGCATTCTCCTTCAAGGTAATGCCCTTCGGGTTAAACGTAGCCCCCAGGGTATTTATGAAGGTAGCAGAGACAGAAGTTCAACAACTCAGGTCCCAGGGGATAATGGTAGTTGCGTATCTGGACAATTGGCTCGTTCGGGCAACAAGCATCGAAGAGTGCCACAAAGCAACGGTCAAAGTAATACAGTTTTTGGAACATCTAGGGTTCCAGATAAACAAGACCAAGTCCAGGCTGACACCGGACTCTTGCTTACAGTGGCTCGGCATTCAGTGGGATTTAAACTCCCACACTCTATCAATTCCGTCGTCCAAGAGGAAAGAAATAGCCAAAGCAACCAAGCAATTTCTCAAGTGCAAACAGACATCCAGGAGAAGCCAGGAAAGGATCCTAGGCTCTCTTCAATTTGCCTCAGTAACAGACGTTCTGCTGAAGGCAAAACTAAAAGACATAAACCGTGTCTGGCGCTCGAGAGCAAACAACAAGTCCCGGGACAAATTGTCAGCTATCCCGGCGATACTTCGCAAACGTCTCCGCCCTTGGGCGGAGGTCAAGAATTTATCAAAGTCAATTCCTCTCCGGTTCCCTCCTCCGGCATTAGTTATCCATACAGATGCTTCACTAAGCGGCTGGGGAGGGTACTCTCAGTACAAAAAAGTACAAGGGACTTGGTCCCTTCCATTCCGCCGGCTTCACATCAATGTGCTGGAAGCTATGGCGGTATTCCTCACTCTGAAAAGACTTCTGCCAGCCAAGGGATCTTACATCAAGCTGGTATTAGACAGTGCAGTAGTAGTACACTGCATCAACAGAGGAGGCTCCAAGTCAAGCCATGTGAACCATGTCATGATAGCCATATTTTCTCTGGCAACCAAGTACAAATGGCACCTGTCCTCCACTCACCTGGTGGGAGTGAAGAACGTGATAGCAGATGCCTTGTCTCGCTCAGTCCCTCTAAAGTCGGAGTGGTCTCTGGACAGGCGTTCATTCATTTGGATCTGCCAGCAGGTTCCAGGGCTCCAGGTGGATCTTTTCGCCACAGAGTCAAACCAAAAGCTTCCCTGCTATGTGGCTCCCAACCTGGACCCTCTGGCTTATGCCCCGGACGCGATGGCCATAGATTGGAATCAATGGAAGAAGATCTACATCTTTCCTCCAGTGAATCTTCTTCTGAAAGTTCTGAGCAAACTCAGGACTTTCAAGGGACAAGTTACCCTAGTAGCCTCCAATTGGCCCAAGAGCAACTGGTTCCCACTCCTGCTGGAATTGGGTCTCCGACCTCAACGGATTCCCATTCCCAAGCTATCTCAAGTAGTGCAAATGAAGACTGTGTTCACTTCCTCAGGAATTCTCAAAACCCTAACTTTATGGACTTCATGAAGTTCGCGGCTAAAAGGGATGCAGATATCGATCCTCAAAACATCCTATTCCCAAAATCGGATAAAAGAGAATCGACCCTTCGTCAATATGACTCGGCCGTTAAGAAACTAGCCAAATTTCTGAAGGAAACCGAATCTCAAACCATGACTACCAACCTGGCTATTTCCTTCTTCAGATCATTATTTGAAAAAGGTTTAGCAATCAGTACTATTACTACCACTAAATCAGCTCTAAAGAAAATATTCCAGTATGGTTTTAAAATAGATCTAACAGACTCCTATTTTTCATCTATTCCTAGAGCTTGTGCTAGACTCAAACCAGCAGAAAGGCCTAGTTCAGTGTCATGGTTCTTGAATGAAGTTCTCAAACTGGCCTCAGATACTGATAACAACTCATGTGATTACTTACCCCTCCTGAGGAAAACATTATTTCTTTTAAGTCTAGCCTCAGGAGCCAGGGTATCTGAACTGTCGGCTTTATCTAGAGACTCAGGTCATATAGAATTTCTCCCATCAGGAGAAGCTCTTCTCTCTCCAGATCGTCAATTTTTGGCCAAAAACGAGGATCCTTCAATGAGATGGGCTCCTTGGAAGATCCTTCTTCTTCCTCAAGACCCCTCTTTATGTCCAGTTACTGCCTTACGAGCATATCTTTCCAGGACAGCCATGAGATCCTCTGGCCCTTTGTTTATGAGGGAAAAGGGTGGCACCATTTCCTTAAAAGGTATTTGACAACAAATTTTATACTTTATTAAACAAGCCAACCCAAACTCGTTCCCCAAGGTCCACGACATTAGGGCAGTGTCTACCTCAATCAACTACTTTCAACATATGAATTTTGATGATCTGAAAAAGTATACAGGCTGGAAATCTATGACAGCATTCAAACGTCACTCTACCTTAAGTCCTTAGAAGCTCTTAAATTTCCAGCAGTGGCAGTGGGAAACACAGTTTCCCCTGGCACTGCTTAAGTAGTTTAGTAAATTAGATCCAAATCTCCTTTCTACCTGCCTCACTGACATCCTTCCTGCAATTCTGCCACCATGTACACCCTTTTTAATGCCTTAGCTGCCAAAAAAGGGCACTTATTGTGATGTTTTCCTTATTTTTATGCTAGGATTACTCACACCTGTAAATAATCTGTTAAATTGTGTCTAGTTTTAAGATTAATATAAGCTATCATAAGTAATCTTAAGTATGTATTATAATCTTTGTAGTCATAAGTTTTTTAGATTATAGTACTTTAATATCAATTGTTTTTTATTCTTCCCTTACTCATGTTATATCCTCTTTCAAGCTTGTGGCCATTTCTCTGGTACTATTTCCCGAAGCGACACGGGCAGAGCCCAGAAAAGGGATTTTGACGAAGGAAAAATCTATTTCTGGGCAAGGGCCCGTGTCGCCCAGTGAAATCCCACCCTTCTTTACACCCACCCTTGGGCCTAAGCTTGACAGTCTAACTCCAAGGATGACCGCTAGAGGCGCTCATGATGGCGTCGGGAGCGCTAGTAGTAGTAGTAGCTGGGTGCGGGCCTTGTATCGGCCCTCTCAGGTAGGGGGATTTTGTAGAAGGAAGGATCTAAATGGTAAGAGACCCGTGGTAGTGGTTTCACTCACCCCAGAAACCATACCGACACCTTTTATATAAGGTGAGCGAGTCAGAATACTCTGACATTCCATTTTAGTTTTTTCTCTGGTAATGTTAGCAATATTTACCTTAGAAATGTGTGCTAAAGGGACATTTCACTGGGCGACACGGGCCCTTGCCCAGAAATAGATTTTTCCTTCATCAAAATCCCTTTAATTATCATTGATTTTGCCATTAATTACTTTTTGGTACTCCCTCTCACCTACCTGCCTCGCTTGTATTCCTTCCCTTTTTGCCTTTTTCTTATGGACTGGATTGCTTATCAACCCACTCCTGTACTTGTACATAGTTCATTATTTCATGTGTTATTATATTCATTAACTGTGCTGATTTTCCTGGTGATGGTATGAACTTGGTCATATATTGTTATACGTTATTTACTCCTTATATTTTGTATCCTTAAACTTGGATCATTAAAACAATGATTGTAAGAAAAATTTTATTTTTTCCTTTCATATAAAATTTTTTGTTTTACACTCAATTTACCAAGCTTGTATGGCCAATTCTCTGTTACTATTTCCCTGGGCGACACAGGGCATTCCATATGGCTTTTCTCTCTGGTATATTTAGCATTTATTTATACCTAGAAATGAGTGCTATAGGTACATTTCACTGGGCGACACAAGTCTTCACCCAGAAATAGATTTTTCCTTTGTCAAAATCCCTTTTGTAATACTGATCATGTTATTTTTTGCAAAGTAGTATTCTAAAGTCAAAGGTTCAAACAATACAATCAATCCTTATATTTCAAGGATTCATGCAATGCAGTTAATAGACAGATTATGTATACCTTATTGTACCCTTTCAGGCTAAGTTCTCCATACTCCAGCAGAGTAGTCTGAACACGTAAGCTAGGGTTTTCAATTGGAGCAGAAGCTTTCCGACGCCATCTCCGTTTTGGCCCATATACAGACTGGAAATAAAATGATAATAAAGTGAATATATCACATCATCTGAACAAGTACAGATAGGTAAACCCTGGTCAAAAGGCACACATTTTACTCAATAATGCCTAGCTAAAAGACTTTAATCAGTATGGTACTGTACCACTACTAAGTATAGTTATGTAGTACAGTGGTCGCCCCGTATTCGCGGGGGATGCGTACCAGACCCCCCCACGAATAGTTAGAATCCGCGAATGTTTGGAACCCCTATAAAAACGCTAAAAACAGCCTATTTTGTTAGTTAAAACTTAAGAAAAACCACTAAAAATTTTCATACTTGGTTTTTTTAATAGTTTTATCACAAAAAGTGCATTTTATGATGAAATTGATAACAAAAACCAGGAATTTGTGGATATTTCTCATAGAAAAATACCGCGAATGCGCGAATTTTCCGCGAATAATGCAGGGAAACGTTCCCGAGAGAAATCCGCGAATGTGTGAGTCCGCGAATCCGGAGAACGCGAATACGGGGGTCCACTGTATTACATATAATTTTCAGTTTGTGTATATGTGCATAAGTATAATGCTTACTTACTTTGTGTGTGTGTGTGTGTCTGTGTCTTTCTGGTACAATATTTTTGAGATTTAGTCATGGCAGTACAGCATTATACTACAGTAATACAGTAATGTAGTGTTGTAGTGTTCCATACATACATTTTTCAGTCTGTATACTATGTGTGCATGTATCTATGTAACAATGTATCACATTAAGAAACTTTACACGCATACTCTGGCGGCTCTCCTCTCTCTCCTCTCTCTCTCTCTCTCTCTCTCTCTCTCCTCTCTCTCTCGCTCTCTCTCTCTCTCTCTCTCTCTCTCTCTCCTAAACAATATGTACTTTCATTGACATTTATTAAATATAGTGCAATCTCTCTCTCTCTCTCTCTCTCTCTCTCTCTCTCTCTCTCTCTCTCTCTCTCTCTCTCTCTCTCTCTCTCTCTCTCTCTCCTAATTAATACTTTCACTGACATTTATTAAATATAGTACATAAAAAATAAAAAATATTGTCAACAATATTGGTACCACATTAGAAACTTCAATATGATGTGCATGCCATGATACAGACTAAGCACTCTCAATGATATTCATATATGTCAAATTGACCCTGACCATAATCATACTGGTACCTTTTAAACCAAAGAAAGCCCTTAACCATATTTTTAACTAGCTTATGTACCCAGCGTTGCTCGGGATAAAAAGGTGGGTGACATCCGTGATGACAACTCCTACAGGTCAGATTTCAGAATAAGTACCATATATACTCGTGTATAATGCGACTTTTGAAGACCTAATTTTGGAGTTAATTTTAAGGGGATTGTATCATACCCGAGATATAAAATTAGAGTATGTAATAATCACATATTAGCATCATATGATAAAATGAAAGCATAATGAATATGCATCTTTACCATGGATCTTTTAAAAAGTTATGCTTTACTTCACTGCATCCAGTAATATTATATGTATTATCATATTACTATTTGTTTGTATTATAAAATACAAACATAGCAATCAATATTTTGGTTTGGAAATCGGCTGTGGGTGACTGCGAGGTAAGTTTGTTTTGCTGCATTGAACTCAATTCAGAGCGGCTTTCTTGCTTCTAGTTAGCACAAGTGAATCTCAAGATATTCTATTTACCATATATAGGACAAGGTTATTTAACGTTATACGATGTGTTTTCAAGTCAAAATATCACTTAAATATGTATCATTTGTGAACGAAATTTAGTTTTTTTTTTTTTAGTAGATGGAGCCGAGGGCATGTTTACTGTGTAAACATGCCCTCGGCGCCATCTACTAACAACTAAATTTCGTTCACAAACGATACATATTTAAGTGATATTTCGACTTGAAAACACTTCGTATAACGTAATAACCTTGTTCCATATAAATACAATATCTTGAGATTCACTTGTGCTAACTAGAAGCAAGAAAGCCGCTCTGATTGAGTTCAATACAACAAAATAAACTTATCTCGCAATAGTCCTCAGTTGATTTCCAAACCAAAACATTCGTTTAAATAATCAACAGGTTCCGTTCTATATTTTTCACTTGATCTCGTCAGAATACTACGAGCTTTACGTATTTATTTTTTATTGGAGTGAAAACAGTGAAATGTGTTCATTCACGCCCAATAGTTTTGATTAAAACACTGTTCTCTCAAATTTTGTGTATGGTCAAGTTTGATGGTACTATACTAAAGTTTGCAAGTTTCATCCACATTGCCGATGCACGATAATAGTCGTTGGCAGGTCAACATTCTTTCCTCAGCTTCAGCTAAAACTTACAGGTTAAATTTAGCAGTATATGCCCTTGCCAATCTTTTCTACATAGTGAGTAAGGATATAGTAATGTAAGAATATATCAGTAATTTTTTACTATCGTATGACAGTTGAAATCCAAGCAAAAACGCTGTTGTTATCGGTTTAGGTTGTTCATAGTAGATCACCTGTTTCTGGCTGTATGCATTTACACAACAAGTATAACATTACTAACAATACTTTTGGCATTTCTTTTACTTTTTTAAACTTAACTAGAAGATGGGATAGATAAAGAAATGGAGGAAAAGGGGTTAGCCTAACTAAAAAAGGGAATAGAGACAGAGGAAAAGAGGTCAACCTATTATTATTTGGTCTCGTAAATTTAACTCACATAATACGTGAGATCTGTGATAAAATAATTTTTTAAGGGTGAAAATTTGGGGGTCGCATGATATGTGAGATTGCATGTTACACGAGTATATATGGTATGTAATCACTTGGGATCCTGTCAAGTCAAAGAGGGTTTGAAAAATCCGAAGAGTTTGGTGTTAACTACAAAACTTGTGAAAGATGAGGAGGTATGAAAAATGACAAATTTTTAAACAATTTGTATTTTTCATAGCTAACAAACCTGAGGTCCTAACAATGGGATAATCTTGTAGCGCCGGCTGGAAACAGGTTAAAAACAATCAAAGATTGTAAAACAAGGATTCTGTGGCATTTGGCAACGCATGTGTATACAAGGTGGATGTTGGCCACTGACCAGGCTCAGAACCTTGTGACACACAAGTCTTTCTTCCAACCCAGGGGATGCTAGAGGTGGGCAGTTAACGTTCAGACCTCAGGTTTGTTAGTTATGAAAAATACAAATTGATTAAAAATTTGTTATTTGCTCATAAGCAAAACAAACCTTTGGTCTTAATGATAGGATAGACTTATACTTGGAGGGAAGTCTGAGTACCTTGAATCAGCTGGGGGTTTAGCCCACCAGACCACCCTTCCTAGAAGATTGAGTTCCGAAGAAGGGGGTCTGAGCCCGTGAGAAAATAGATAAAAAAATGAGTATCTAAAAACTCAACCTTCTGGGATTAAACACAATGACACATAACCAGATTCATTGGATTCGTGGATGGTAAAAAGAGGTCAGTCTGTTCAAGCAACAAACCATGTAGGCCACAGGGATTTGTTACCACTCCTCCCTCCCCTTGTCAGAGAGAGGAGTAAGTACTACTGAGAAGCAGATTTGTTTATTGTAAAGGAACAAACCAAATAACTGCAACCAGTATGGCTGCCACACTCACTGTCTTATTCTTCTACCTGCATGTAGGAAGAAGAAAGGAAAACAGAGAAAGGAGGAGACCAGCCATCTCCCTTGTTCTCTCTTCCACACAATCATCTTAGGTAAGATACAAACTGTTCCACTGGGGGCACTGGATGAGCTACACAACTTGGGCAGCCACCACCAGGCCCAAGAAAAAAAAAGGTGTCCAAGGCCCTGCGGGCAAAGTGACAATGTCTGCTGAAGCCAGGAGCCAGCATTCAAAACCCTATGAAGAGACAAGTTCTTGTTAAATACCAAGAGGAACTCATTCCTCTGATGTCATATGCTCTAGCCTGCACAGACTCTGCGACAGAACTAACCGGTGAGAACCATGCCTGCTTAATCACCTCATGCAGCCAGAATGAAAAAGAGATCTTGAAAACTTCCATTTTGGACTGGCCGGTGCTAACACAAAGTCTACGACACCTAGGTCTTAGGTGGAGAGTCCTTCAGATAGCAGCACAGAGATCTAACAGGACAAAGCAAAAACTCCTGCAGATCATTGTCCACCAATTCACTCAGGGAAAAAATGAAAACGAGACAAATCTGCCATCATGAACCGAGGGATTTTGAGTCTTACCTACAAATTCCGGGACAAATTCAAAGGTCACAGACCTCCAACCCCTAGTGTTTTTACCATCATAACTCAAGCCAAGAAGCACCAATTCTGAGAAAGCCAAGGCCAACAGGAAACTGTCTTTACAGTCAGATTCCTGACTGACGACGGATGTAGATTTGAATGGAGCTCAAGTGAGACTACTCATGACCAGAGTAAGATCCCACATCGCAAGTTTGAGCTCTCTTGATGAACAGGACTGTTCAAAACTCTTGAACAACATTGAGATTTCCTGGATGAAGAGACGCCCAAGCCTTTCAGGCACAGGATCAACCCCAAGGTGGCCCTGTAGTCCCTGAAACCTAAGATGGAAAGAGCTTTCATTTCTGTGAAAGAATAGAAAATCCACTATCATCTCACTGAAGTTCAGAGTGGAAAGAAAAACGCTATCGACGACTTCAACCATGGTAGAAGGTCCACTTGCCCTAGTAAACTGTTGACAAAGACCTCCAGAGATAGCTGGATGTCTGGCCACTGCTTTGTGAAAAAAAGCCTCTCGCTCTCGGGAGATACTCAACAATCTCCAGCTGTGAAGCAACAGAGATCTTACTGATTAGTGAAACCTCTCCACACGAGGCTAGTAAAAGAGGTTCAGTGAGGTGTAACATAGGTCTTCCAAGCAGACAGAGAAGATAATAGGATACCACATGGGGATGTCCTAAGATAAAATACTCAGCACAGATATGTTCGAAATCTCCTACTGTAAATCTTTGCATGACAAAGTAATTGTACTGTAGATCTGGGAAAAGTTCTGAGCTGCCCAGGCAACATGCATCTTTAACAGTAAAGACTTCCTATAAGGTGATCCCTTATGATGACTTACAATCAGTATGCTACTCATCAGAGAAGTTGCTCAATGATCATAGGACACACCCCTGGCCCCCCTAAAAATGGCTCTCAAATTTAGGATTTTGACTAAAACCTTCTGGGTGGCAGGGGAGACTAAGATAAAAATTTGGTGACCCTCACTTTCATAGTCTGGGCATGCATAGCAGACAGAGAGAAATTGCCTTTTATATAAACAGATAAACTACTACTTCATTCCCAACTTTTTCTCTATGCTATGAGTATAAGAATATATGTAAGATACATGGAAATTAACTGATTTGAAGAACAGGTAAAAAAAAATTAAAACAGCTAACTGGAAACTTTATGATATGACAAATTTTTAACAAATTTGTATTTTTCATAGCTAACAAACCTGAGGTCTTAACAATAGGATCATCTTCTAGTGCCAGCTGGAAACCAGTTAAAAAACAATCATAGATTGCAAAGCAAGGAAAATGTGGCATCTGGGAACTCGTGTATAAGAGGTGGAAGCTGGTCACTGACTGGGCTTGGAAATTTGTGTACATCAGTGTTCATTATAACACTGCACTGATAATAGGCATTGCACTATGTGTATTGCATCTCATACTCTAATTTTTACCATAAATTTAGTCTAGTTAACCCTCTTACGCCGACTGGACGTATTTTACGTCGACATTTTTTGTCTCCCAGGCGCCGACTGGACGTATTTTACGTCGACTTACAAAAGTTTTTTTTTAAATTCGCGGAAAAATACTTATAGGCCTACCAGCCTAAAACTTTTGAATCACGCGCCTTGGGGGATGCTGGGAGTTCACGGATCAAGGTGTTGTTTTGTTTACAATTGTTACGCAGGCGCTTAAGCACGAATTTCTTTCTTGCCGCACTAAAAAGTATCTGTGACACATCTTGGAAATTATTTCGTCACTTTGACATAATTTTTGTACCATTGTAAACTAGCCGTTACATGAAGTATTATATATGAAAATGTGCGCATTTTTATGTAGAATACAACAATAAAATACTCATGATTGTAGCTTTTATCAGTTTTGAGATATTTCCATATAAATAACGATAATTGCCAAAATTTCAACCTTCGGTCAACTTTGACTCTACCGAAATGGTCGAAAAACGCAATTTTAAGCTAAAACTCTTATATTTTAGTAATATTCAATCATTTATCTTAATTTTGCAACTAATTGGAAGTCTCTAGCACAATATTTCAATTTATGGTGAATTTATGAAAAAACTTTTTCCTTACGTCCGCGCGGTAACTCTTCCGAAAAAAATCATACATGCGATTGTGGTAATGTTTGCACCATTTTAAAATTAGCCGTTATATAAAGTTTTATATATGGAAATGTGCGCAATTTCATGCACAATACAACTAAAAACAACCCATGGTTGTAGCTTTTATCAGTTTTGAGATATTTTCATATAAATAACGATAATTGCCAAAATTTCAACCTTTGGTCAACTTTGACTCTACCTAAATGGTCGAAAAACGCAATTGTAAGCTAAAGCGCTTATATTCTAGTAATATTCAAGCATTTATCTTCATTTTGCAACAAATTGGAAGTCTCTAGCACAATATTTCGATTTATGGTGAATTTATGAAAAAAATAACATTTTCTTTACGTCCGCGCGGTAACTCCTTCGAAAAAATCATACGTGCAATTGTGGTAACGTTTGCACCATTTTAAATTAGCCGTTACATAAAGTTTTATATATGAAAATGTGCGCAATTTCATGTAGAATACAACAAAAATAATTGAAGGTTGTAGATTTTCTCATTTTTGAAATATTTGCATATAAATCTAGATAAATAGAAAAAAAAACCATGTTCGGTCAACTTTGACTCTACCGAAATGGTCGAAAAACGCAATTGTAAGCTAAAACTCTTACAGTCTAGTAATATTCAGTCCTTTATCTTCATCTTGAAACAAATTCGAAGTCTCTAGCAAAATATTTAGATTTATGGTGAATTTAAAATAAATCTTTCCTTCCCTCCGCGCGCGGATTCTCCGCCACAAATCTCCGAAATGCGTACGTACCATTATCGGAATATTTGCTCCGTTTCATATTAGGCATTTCATAGTTTTATGTATGAAAATGTGCGCAATTTCATGTAGAATAAAACGAAAAATATTTGAAGGTTGTAGCTTTTCTTATTTCCGAAATAATTGCATATAAAACATATATATATAAAAAAATTCGACATTCGGTCAACTTTAACTCGTCAGATATGGTCGACAACTGCAATTGTAAGCTAATACTCTTACAGTATAGTAATATTCAATCATTTGTCTTCATTTTGAAAGAAATTGGAAGTCTCTAGGACAATATTTAGATTTATGGTGAATTTTTGAAAAAAAATATTTGTTTACGTCCGCGCGTTACGAATTCATGCATTATTTTGTGATAATATTTTCTCTGTGTTGCTTTTATCATTTTACAATGTGTTATATACCAAAATGATTGCAATTTAGTGTACATTACAACGAAAAAAAAGTAACTTGTTACCTTTGACCGTTTTGCGCACAGCGCGATTTGAATACAATTATATATGAAATTTCGTTTTTGCGCTATCATATAACGCATTATTTATATATGATAATGATAATTTTTTTCATTTCTGATGGTTGCATAGTAAACTTCAGCCAATGAAAAAAAAAGGAGCCAAAAATGAACTCTTAATCTTGAAAACTAAGCGCGCTGTTATTTTTTGAAAAAAATATTTTTTCCGCTTCCGTGCTCACTCTGAAACACCTCCGGCACACGGGAGACAATTTTTTTTTTACCGCTTCGGCGTAAGAGGGTTAAAGTCAGTCCCAACAAAATAAGTTATGAAAAATGCATATAGACTAGGTGCACTCTAAGAAAAAGTTACTCATTTGTTTCTAAACAATTATTGCAAATATTACACTGCATACTAATATTTCTAATGAATTACTAATTACTGGAGAATCTGAGTAAATATAGCTCAAACACAAACAGCTACATCTCCATACCTGTATTGTAGATAAAGTCTTGGTTACTTTACCCTCCACCTCATCTATCTTCTCTTCAAGAGGGGTTGTATAATAATGATGGAACTGGTATACAGAGAGTTCTCGGCTCTGATCTCCAAATTCTTCTCTGGTTTCTAAAGCCTTTTGAACAAGCCACTGCAACAGAACACACTTCACTTATTTCATTTCTTCACTACATAAAAAATTGTTATTTCTTCCACTCAACTTCTATCAGAAATTTTTATTTCTCCAACTCAACTTCTATCAGAAGATAAGTTATGAGAGTAAATGCAATTTAAATCAAGTTAAACCAAACCATGGAAGTCTGACCCTTTTCTGTTGAAAACTATAAAAATATATGCAAGTTTTCTTAATGTACCTTAAACTGTGTAAATATAAGTTTAAATGATTTCACCACCACCACAATCAACTATATTCATTCCAGTGTTTGGGTCAATGAATCCCAAGATGCTTTAGTTTATTTTCTAAAGTAAAAACAAACAACTTTTATCAGCTAAAGGTCCTACCCTGCAGATGCAGTTTCTTTAGTCCCTAGCAATTAACTGGCTTATACAGTGTGTGTGTGTGTGTGTGTGTGTGTGTGTGTGTGTGTTCATGACAGTACTCTGCTCATAACAACTTATGTAGACAGTTTCTAACTGATTTCTCATGACTGCCAAACTGATTTGATTAATTTTAAGCATACTGTATAGAATTAATTCTTCTAACCTTCATTTTTTATTTTGTTTTACCAATGTGATATACAATAAACTATACTAAAACTTTTAAGTTACCTATCTAAAAATATTAGGCATGATCTGACCTCCAGCTTACTTGGTAATGATGATTTATTACCTGGGCACACACGCAATATACACAGCAGTGTGTGAACGGAAATGGAGTGCCCGACCCCAAGTCCCGCGACTCGCACACAGAGAAGAATGTTTTTAGCCCAATATAATGGTAATAATGTAATGATGGAAATCATTCATTTAGCATTTATGACAGTACTCATGGAAATTGGTGGACTGGAAAACCGAATTGGTTTTCATCTTATCAAGATGTTAAGTTAGCCACTCGAAGTTGAGATTGTCTATGATCGAGTGTATGTACGTAAGTATGTAACTGCAACCTAGTGCGCAGTTGCGTAAGCTTAAATTGCTCTGTTTGAGATGAGTACGGCAACGCTGAGGGGAAACGAATGTATCTCCCCTTATATTCATTTGAAATGACGTATTTCTCCCTTGTAAAAGATATGCACTTGTCTTAGTTTATAATGTATATGTTGCTTTAACACTTGGTAGTGTTTCTTTATACTTTTACTTTGATATAACTACCAATTGCCAAGAATTGTAATGGTACTGTTACGTAAGTTGCACCACGTTGAGTTTGCACGTTGTTGCAATTGTACCATCAATTAAATGTAGGCTAAGATGTGAATTAGTCTTCCATATGTTTATAAAAATGTCAGTTCTAGATTGTCTATGATCGAGTGTATGTACGTAAGTATGTAACTGCAACCAAGTGCGCAGTTGCATAAGCTTAAATTGCTCTGTTCGAGACGAGTACGGCAACGCTGAGGGGAAACGAATGTATCTCCCCTTATATTCATTTGAAATGACGTATTTCTCCCTTGTAAAAGGTATGCACTTGTCTTAGTTTATAATGTATATGTTGCCTTAACACTTGGTAGTGTTTCTTTATACTTTTACTTTGATATAACTACCAATTGCCAAGAATTGCAATGGTACTGTTACTTAAGTTGCACCATGTTGAGTTTGCATGTTGTTGCAATTGTACCATCAATTAAATGTAGGCTAAGATGTGAATTAGTCTTCCATATGTTTATAAAAATGTCAGTTCTAGAGTAAATTCCACCCATGTTATGCATATAAAGTCAGGCTAACTGCGATGTGTAACAGTAAAGTTAGGCATGAGTAGCATAGCCTAAAGGCCTAACGACTGCATGCTCTTTGGCACGAGATTGCCATCCTAAATGAACTGTTTGTATTACAGGGAACCAGTATAGGGGTCCAATGTAAGAACCTGTATAGGGGTCGAGTGTAAGAACCAGTATAGGGGTCCAATGTAAGAACCAGTATAATAATCGGTGTTGGTTCTAACTGGTATTGAAAGAGTACAGCAAGGAATAAGCTGCTTTTACAATGTACCAACCTACTGTTAAGAAGAAATATTAAAAAAAACCCGGGAGCCAGCCTTTCCCTCATCCCTTATTACAACAATGAAGATTCGACCGTCTCCGACGTCAGCTAAGAATAGGCCAAGAAGTATAGTAGCCTAGGCCTATGAGGTACCTTTATATTAGCCTACGGTTTGAAGTGTTATGTATAGGCTAGGCTGAGTTAATTGTCCTAAAATGTATGGTAGCCTCCGAATGTTAAAGTCAGGGCAATTAACAAATCAATACTTTATACATATACAGTATAGTAAATACATGAGTCATAAGAATATCAACATTAAAAGATGTTTATACTCTTACAATAACAAAGGACATAACGTACATACATTGATGAATTATATATTGGTGGAAAGGTCAGGAAATTCTACATAAAAACATATACATGTGATTTCTGGGCTCAGCTCGTGTCGGCCTATGAAAGTATCCTTAATATCATTCTTTCTAGGCAAAATTAATCTAAAATTACCAGAGAAAAACAAAATTAAGAAAATGTCAGTAAAACTGACTCGCTCACTCTATAAAAGAAGTGTCGGTATGAGAATAGGGGCGAGTGGGATCACTACCACGAGTCATTCACCATTTAGACCTTCCAATCTAAAATCCCCACTAGAGAGAGCTGATACTAACGGGTGATGCGGCCGCTACTACTACTACTAGTGACGCCACGGACAGCAGCGCCCCTAGCGGTCATCCTTAATTATTAGACGGTACAACGTTGTACGCTTTTTTCTTTTGTGCCATGTTATCTTTGGATTTATCTCCTTATTCACCATGGAACGTGCTGCCATCGCATCGGCTAAGTTAAGTGCCTCATAAGTAGTATTTTACCGTATTTTAGTCTTCCAGGGACCAGTATTTTCCTTCTAATAGGTCATATACGGTTTCCCGGTCGACTCGTGGCGGCGCCATGCCGCCTCATGTTAAGAATTCCCGGTCTTCCATACTGGGACTTCCTATTCTTATGGGCTTACTATATCACGTTCATCGTTTTTTACATCGTTTTTATAGCTAGGTCAGCCCTTTTACCATTTCTCTTAGTTTGGTATTTAGGGCTATTCTGTGTTTCTGGCCCAGCATCCCGGCTCTTGCTCTTCATCGGCTATCGCTGGCTCCGAGTAGTCAACTGTTCCTCGGAACAGTTTGCCGCCTCCTCCTGGGCTTCTTTTTCTTTTACTAAAAGTGTCTTTTCCACCTTTACGATGTAATTTTAGTTTTATTTAGGGTGTTAGGCTAGCCTAGGTGCATGTCCCATGCGTTGGTACAGTCTGGTTCACGTGGCCCTTCCACGGTTGTGTTGCTATCGCGGCTTAGGCCACTTGCGGTCACGTGTTCCATAGCACCTTACCCTTCCCCTTCCCTCCCTACCAGTATAGGTAGGGGTCTGGGGACACCTTTGGTTACCATGACAACCTCAGTAGCCTTCCTCCCTCTTTCTCTGAGGAGGCCAGGGGTTCCTCCCAGCTGGGGTATAGGGCGACCACTTGTCTCGGGTACTGGGTCACCGAGCAGGTAGTTGTTGGGACGGGGAGGAGTAGGCCACCCCCCCCTCTCTCTCTCCCGCCGCGTCACGCCGGAAACCCCCCCCCCCCCACCCCCCCCCCCCCCCCCATTGCTCAGTCCCACCTTTCCCCTACTGTAACGAACGGAGCCTCCGCTGCAGCCGGGGCCCCTTTGGTTATAGTTCGTCTGGCTCCGCCAGCGGGCGGGGTGGTCACTACTAGTGGTCTATTGCTTGCCTACTATATCCTGCCTTTTTCCCGCTACGGAGGGGAGCTTGCTTCTTACCCGGGCACTCTTCTAGTAGACGGGGAAAAGATTTATATATATTTCGTTATAAATATAAGGATGTACCCTAATTTTACGGTGAATTTTAGTATTATCTAACTGTGTGTATACCATCTCCGTCGTTCTCCGTCGTGGTTTCTTAGCTCACCACCACACCTGGTTGGATATTTTCTCTTGTCTCCGGCGTAGCCTTAGACAACTCCAACCGCCTAGTTACCACACGTATTATGGCGGGGCTCTGGTTTAATCTAACTTTCACGCTCCGGCATGCAGCGGAGCAATTGTTAGGCTGTAAGTGTTCTCCTGATACTTATGTATCTTTCCACTTACAGGCTACCAACTGTCAGTCCTGGGGTGTAAGGCGACGCTGTACGACCCCTGCGCCCACGATGAGTGCAGGACTCACGCCCCGTGTGCCACGACCCACAACGCCATGATCGTCTGGCACCCAGAAGCCTGCACCATTTGCTATGACCTTGTCAGTCAGCTGGTGGGGGGGGTAAGTCGATTTTAGACTTCTTTATCGTATTACTAATAACACTTAGTCATAAGCTTGTTAAACCCCGTCCCCGCCACTAGAAGCTTCATTTCGCCTTCTCTTTCAGGCTGCCGCCGTGAAGGAAGTCGCCCTAGCAACCCTGAAGGCTTGGGAGGGCGGCTTCGGGAAGAACGCCGCCAAGGGCCAGCCGTACATCTTAGATAAGAAGCTGGCCGTTCAGATCTTCCCCGGCGGCAAATCAACAGGCTACGTTGATCCTATCTCAGCAGCCCCTCTCATCGCTTCCATACAGCAAGAGGTGCAGCAGTCGTTCGGGTCCGTGGCCACGCACGAGCCGGTCCCAGACGTCGCAACTTTGGACCTGAACATCGAACCTATGGCGGTAGGGGCGGAGGATTTGTTGGTTGAGGTAGGTGTGTCAGGCGCCCAAGGTCTTTCCTTGGGCGCTCCTGGATCTTCTCCTGTCCCTTCTACTGCTTCTTTTCAAGGCTTTACGGGATCTGAGATCCCTGCCCGCTCTCCCGCTCTCTCTGTACCCCAAAGGTGAAGGGACAGAGAGAACAGAAGACCCTCCATAAGACGACTTCTAAGAAGTCGTCGTCGTCTTCTTCAGTAAAGAAGTCTTCGACTTCCTATGCTGACGCGGTGAAGGCTAAGCCAAGCTCTTCGTACTCCAAGAGCTCTAGAAGCAAGGCTTCTAAGGAGAAGGCTCGCGCTCCAGCTGAGCCAATGCCTTCTCCGGCCTCCACCGCATCCACTCCGGCAACGCCGGTTGGAGTAGCGGGACCGAGCGCCTATGATCCCACTGCCTTCTCAGCAGTGGTGATGCAACAGGTAGGAGAGATGGTAGGCTTGCAGGTCTCCGCCCTCGGAACCAAGTTTGAACAGATGTTTGCGCAGCTGTCAAACACCCTTAGTCAGTCGGGCCAATCCTCCAAGATCTCTCTAACAGAGTTAGAGAGAATGAGGACCGAGTAGCTGGGCTTTCTCAGGCTCCTCATCCAATCTCCCCAGTAGCAGGTGCTGGCATTCTCCAGCTACCTCCTTATGAGTCGCTACCAGCCTTCTCCATGGATAACCCATGGAGAGTGGCCGCTTACGCTCCATTCAAGGACGGTATGATCTCTGTCCCGGAGTGTGGAACTCAAAGGATTGAGGACTTCGAGTTTTATCCTCCGGGATTGACTCAGCCTTTCATTGGATATGCTAGGCTGACCGTGGCAGCCCTCACTAGGGAGGACAAGATTTCCCGAGAAAACGTGCTATATAGTAGAGAGCACGCACAGCGGGAATGGGTTCACTGCCTGGAGGACTGGGAGTGTACCAACACTAAGCTCCAGGCTTTCAAGAGTCCTTTCACTATTTTTGCGACGGAGGAGGAGGCTTCTCTTCCGTTCGCTACCAAAATAGTGGAAGCGACTCTTCAGGCAGTCCTCAAGGAGTGAGCCCATGCCACAGCTGAGGGAAGCGGATTCTACTTCTTCGCTCTTTCCAGCCTTCGGAGAATTGTGGGAGAACTTGCCTGCCACATTCACGCTTGGTAAGCTTAAACCAGACTGCGCAATGGACCAGTTTGGCGAAAAGCTTCCAAGGCTGCCTGATACTTTGATCCAGGCAGAGTTCGATGCTCGAACTAGGTTTGGGAGGTCCCTCAACTCCTTAATTATCACTGAGATGGCGGCACTATCGTATGGCACAGAACCGCTATTCAAGATTCTGGCCAAGTCTCAGCTCCAAACAGTTCAGACGGATGCTTTCGACTTCTTCCAAGCTAGGAGGAACTGCCGAAAGCACGTTCTGCAGGAGTGCACTATTAGGCACGAACCTAATAGACTCCTGGCTTCCAGCATGTGGGGGGCGGGACCTCTTCCCAGTCCGCTGTGAATGAGGTGCACCATGAGGCTGCTAGGCTCAACCAGAGCCTTAGAGCTAGGTGGGGCATCTCCTCTAAGAGGAAACAAGAATCCGCCCCTGCTGCTGGTAAGAAACTCAAGAAGTCTGGTAAAAGGTTCCAACCTTACCAGAAACATCAGCAGCAACAGCAGTTCGTTCAGGCCGTCCCAGTTACCCAACAGGGACAACCATCAACCTCAAAACAGGCCCAACCCATCCTCCTGTTGTCCCCTCAGTCGCAACCCTCAACCTCCTACGCAGTCTCGCCTGCCTTCAACCCTATGTATGAAGGTCAGGCTTACCCTCCCTTTAATAGGCTTTCGAGAGGTAGCAGGGCGAGAGGCCACTTTCGCCAGCGTGGCAAAGGAAGAGCAGCAAGGGGAAGGCAGTTCAGAGGAGGGCGCGGAGGTCTACCCGCCCAACAACAGTGAGGCTCCCCAGGTAGGAGGGAGGCTATTCCTCTTCCGTCACAGGTGGGGGTTCAGCAAATGGGCACAGAGCATCGTGTCCAAGGGATTGGGTTGGAGTTGGATCAAAGATCCCCCTCCAATCAAATCATTCTATCAGGAACCATCAAAGGAATTGACAGATTACGCGAGGGAACTCCTTCAGAGGACTATTGCGAGAGTCAAGCATCTAAAATTTCAAGGTCGCTTATTCAGCGTGCCAAAGAAAGGCTCAACAAAAGAAGGGTAATCTTAGACTGTCAAGGCTAAACTCTTTCATTCGTTGCGACAAGTTAAAAATGCTTACCATCTCGCAAGTAAGGACCTTACTTCCCTGTGGAGCCGTCACATGCTCCATCGATCTTACAGACGCATACTATCATATCCCTATAGCCAGGCACTTCCGCCCATTCCTAGGCTTCAAACTAGGAAATCAGACATTCTCATTCAAAGTGATGCCCTTCGGTCTGAATGTAGCCCCCAGGGTATTCACGAAAATAGCAGAAGTGGTGGTTCAACAATTGAGAACTCAAGGGATAATGGTAGCAGCATACCTCGACGATTGGTTGATCTGGGCACCAACAGTCGAGGAATGTCTCAAAGCCACGAAAAAGGTAGTTCAATTTCTGGAACATCTGGGGTTCCAGATAAACAAGACGAAATCCAGACTTACTCCAGAGTCTCGTTTTCAGTGGCTAGGAATCCAATGGGATTTGTCTTCCCACAATCTGTCAATTCCGGTGGTCAAACGGAAAGAAATAGCCAAGTCTGTGAAACAATTTCTCAAATGCAAACAGACATCAAGGAGAAACCAGGAAAGAATCCTAGGTTCTCTTCAGTTTGCCTCAGTGACAGACATCCTCCTGAAAGCAAGGCTGAAAGATATAAACCGAGTTTGGCGATCGAGAGCAAACGCCAAATCTCGAGACAAGTTATCAGTAATTCCACAGATCCTTCGCAATCAGCTCCGTCCATGGACAAAAGTGAAGAACCTGGCCAAACTAGTACCCCTTCAATATCCCCTTCCAGTGTTAACCATTCACACGGATGCCTCCCTGTCCGGGTGGGGGGGATATTCTCAATTCAAACAAGTTCAGGGGACTTGGTCAGTTCAGTTCCGCCAGCTCCACATAAACGTCCTTTGGAAGCAATGGCAGTATTTCTTTACCCTGAAGAGACTTCTTCCCCCGAAAAAGTCTCATCTAAGACTAGTTTTTGGACAGTGCAGTGGTAGTTCATTGCATCAACAGAGGAGGGTCCAAATCCAAACATGTGAACCATGTCATGATAGCCATCTTTGCACTAGCAGACAAACACAAATGGCATCTGTCCGCCACTCACCTGGCGGGGGTAAGAAATGTGATAGCAGACGCTTTGTCCCGGTCGGTCCCTCTGGAATCAGAATGGTCCCTGGACGACAGGTCATTCCAGTGGATATGCCGGAGAGTCCCAGGTCTCCAAGTGGATCTCTTCGCCTCACAAGCGAACCACAAGCTCCCTTGCTATGTGGCCCCCAACCTGGACCCTCTGGCTTATGCCACGGACGCCCTGTCGTTAGACTGGAATCAGTGGAGGAAAATTTATGTCTTTCCTCCAGTGAATCTTCTTTTGAAAGTCTTGAGCAAGCTGAGGACTTTCAAGGGACTAGTAGCTCTGATTGCTCCAGACTGGCCCAAGAGCAACTGGTATCCTCTGCTTCTGGAATTGGGTCTCCGACCTCAACGGATTCCCAATCCCAAGCTGTCGCAATCAGTACAAATGAGGACTGTGTTCGCTTCCTCAGGAATTCTTCAGACCCTAACTTTATGGACTTCATGAAGTTTGCGGCTAACAAAGATGCTAACATTGATCCACAAAACATCCTCTTCCTAGAATCAGATAAGAGAGAGTCAACTATTAGACAATATGACTCAGCTGTTAAAAAATTAGCATCCTTCCTGAAAGAATCAAACACTACAACCATGACAGTTAACTTAGCTATATCCTTTTTCAGATCCTTGTTTGAAAAAGGTTTAGCAGCTAGCACTATTACTACTCATAAATCGGCTTTGAGGAAGATCTTTCAGTTGGGTTTCTAGATAGACCTAACAGAATCTTACTTTACGTCTATTCCTAAAGCCTGTGCTAGACTTAGACCCTCTCAAAGGCCTACTGCAGTCTCATGGTTCTTAAATGATGTCCTCAAACTAGCCTCAGATACTGACAACTCGTCTTGTACATTCATAATGCTTCTTAGAAAGACGTTATTCTTATTAAGCCTAGCTTCAGGAGCTAGAATTTCAGAACTGTCGGCTCTATCCAGAGATGCGGGTCATGTGGAATTCCTCCCTTCAGGAGAAGTTCTGCTTGCTCTGGATCGTAGTTTTTTGGCTAAAAATGAGGATCCTCTTGCAAGGTGGGCTCCTTGGAAAGTCATCCCACTTCCGCAAGATCCTTCTCTCTGCCCAGTATCAACTTTAAGAGCCTTTCTATCTCGCACATCCTCAAGATCCTCAGGTTCTCTCTCATGAGAGAAAAAGGTGGTACTTTATCAGTAAAAGGAATTAGACAACAGATCCTTTACTTCATTAAACAAGCCAATCCTGATTCATTTCCAAAAGCACATGACTTCAGAGGAGTAGCCACCTCAATTAACTACTTTCAACATATGAACTTTGAGGATCTTAAAAAGTATACTGGATGGAAATCTCCGACAGTCTTTAAACGTCACTACCTAAAGTCCTTGGAATCTTTAAAATTTTCTGCAGTAGCAGCGGGAAACATTGTTTCTCCTGATCTGTATAGTAGTCATAGTATAGATCCAGGTCTCCTTTCTACCTACCTCGTCCAACATGCCTCACCCTATCGCCATGCTACTCGGATACTCTAGCCTTAGCCGCTGAGATCATATTGGTGGATTGTCCCTTATTTTTTTGCTAGGGACATCCACACTATGTACTTATAATGTACTTCAGTGTCCCTACCCTTATTTTTATGCTAGGGTAGGACACAATGTGTTTGTATATTATGTAAATACCTTACTTAAGTGAATCTATTTTGTTAATTTGCATTGCATTACTGGATATTACTATGTTTAATATAAGTTAATTTTAAGTACTTTATATTGTTGGCTTTCTTTATCATGTCATTGTTTAGGATAAGTTAGCTTTAAGTACTTAGTTTGTATTCTGTAATATACCTGATTCACTTATATTATATACCTCTTTTTTACAACTGATTTTCATTTGTCCTTTTTCCCATCTTGTCTGTTTCTCTGGTACTCTTTCATAGGCCGACACGAGCTGAGCCCAGAAAAGGATTTTGACGTAAGAAAAATCTATTTCTGGGTGATTGGCTCGTGTCGCCCTATGAAACCCACCCTGTCTTTGTTTACCCACCCTGCAAGACAAGATGTTCATAGATTAAGGATGACCGCTAGGGGCGCTGCTGTCCGTGGCGTCACTAGTAGTAGTAGTAGCGGCCGCATCACCCGTTAGTATCAGCTCTCTCTAGTGGGGATTTTAGATTGGAAGGTCTAAATGGTGAATGACTCGTGGTAGTGATCCCACTCGCCCCTATTCTCATACCGACACTTCTTTTATAGAGTGAGCGAGTCAGTTTTACTGACATTTTCTTAATTTTGTTTTTCTCTGGTAATTTTAGATAAATTTTGCCTAGAAAGAATGATATTAAGGATACTTTCATAGGGCGACACGAGCCAATCACCCAGAAATAGATTTTTCCTACGTCAAAATCCCTTTTTTGCTGCTTAGCTAGATGAGGTACAGGATTGTGATTAGTGGGTAAAAAGGTCTTAAGGGGGCCGGCCGGCTAATGCCCTTTTTTAAGGACAGGACTTTGATATTCATACCACTTGATAAGGTGACTTGAGACATCTCCAAACCCCATATGATTTTTGCCTCTGACCTTTGGTTTTGTGACGCTAGGGCAATTTATCCCGAAAAAGGGATTTTGACGTAAGGAAAAATCTATTTCTGGGCGATTGGTTCGTGTCGCTGCGCGAAATATCCTTTAATCCATTATTTCTAAGGTAAATGTACTAACACATACCAGAGAATAAATAAAATAAAGAAAAGGTCAGTACTACTGACTCGCTCACCCTCCAAGAGGGTGTCGGTATGAACACTATGGCGAGTGAGACCACTACCACGAACCACTTGCCAATAGAAATCTCCTACTACAAAATCCCCACTAGAGGGGAGCCGACCCACAGAGTGGGCAGCAACTACTACTACTCCATCCCATGCTGCCGACTGCTGCGCCTCTGGTGGCCATCCTGAAGTTAGCAGACAATCTTGAGCGCTGGGATGGGTAGGGTGGGATTTCGCTGGCGACACGAACCAATCGCCCAGAAATAGATTTTTCCTTACGTCAAAATCCCTTTTCTGGGCTCAGTTCGTGTCGCTGCGCGAAATCGTACCAGAGAAATAGCACAAGATTGTAAAGAAACTAATAAAATAGATAAATAAGGTCTCAATAAAACATAAAATAAAATAAAGAAATATAATTGCTAAGAAATATACATATACAC
The DNA here is from genome assembly GCF_015104395.2 of Macrobrachium nipponense. Lineage (NCBI taxonomy): Eukaryota > Metazoa > Arthropoda > Malacostraca > Decapoda > Palaemonidae > Macrobrachium > Macrobrachium nipponense. Next base: position 126,590,482 of record NC_087200.1, read on the forward strand.
AATGATACAGAATAGAAATATTCCTTAAAATTAACTTAAAGTTAACATATATGTACAGGGCTTACATGGAATATATGTTGAGCTTAACATCTGTGTATAGTTAATATGTACAAAGTAATTAAAGCAATTATAATAATAAATTGAATTAGAACAAACTTCGATAATAATATAATAAACAAATGTATATGACTTAGTATACAAAACCCGTAACCATTGTAAATAAGATGTGTCACCCTAGCATAAAAATAAGGGGACCACTTCATAGAAATCATTATATACAATCAATTGTGAGTGACCCTAGCAAAAAAATAAGGGGCACCCACTGTACCATCATAAGAGCAGCTAAGACTCAAGGTAAACGTAGATGAACATGGTAGGTATAGACAAACTGTTGGGTGAGATAGGTAGAAAGGAGAACTGGATCTTCTACTAAAGATTAAGCAGAGTCGGGGGAAACTATGTTACCCGCCGCAACTGCTGAAAATTTCAGAGCTTCCAAGGACTTTAAGTAATGACGCTTAAATACTGTCGGCGATTTCCATCCAGTATACTTCTTTAAATCATCGAAATTCATGTGTTGGAAATAGTTAATTGAGGTGGCAACTGCCCTGACATCATGTGCTTTAGGGAAGGAATCAGGGTTGGCTTGCTTAATAAAGTACAGGATCTGTTGCCTGATACCTTTAATAGACAAAGTACCACCTTTTTCTCTCTTAAAGAGAGGACCCGACGAGGATGAGGATGTCCTGGACAGAAAGGCTCGTAAGGTCGATACTGGACAAAGAGAAACATCTTGTGGAAGGGGTACAACCTTCCACGGTTCCCACCTCATGAAAGGATCCTCATTCTTTGCTATAAAACTACGTTCCGGAGAAAGTAGAACTTCCCCCCCCTGTGGGAAGAAATTCTATATGATCCGGATCTCTGGATAACGCCGACAGTTCTGAAATTCTAGCTCCTGAATCCAAGCTTAATAAAAATAGAGTTTTTCTTAAGAGCATTATAAATGAACATGTCGTATTATCTGTTTCTGAAGCCAGTTTTTAGAACATCATTTAAGAACCACGATACTGACGTAGGCCTCACTCAGAAGGTCTAAGTCTAGCACAAGCCTTGGGAATAGACGAGAAGTAAGAGTCTGTCAAGTCTATGCTGAACCCGAGTTGAAAAATCTTTTTCAAGGCCGACTTGTTTGTCGTAATAGTGCTAGCTGCTAAGCCTTTTTCAAATAAAGATCTGAAAAAGGATATAGCTGAATTGATTGTCATGATTCTAATATCTGATTCTCTCAGGAAGGTTGCCAACTTTTTGACTGCAGCATCATACTGTCTCAAAGTTGAATCTCTCTTATCAGATTCCAAGAAAAGAATATTTCGAGGATCAATATTCGCATCTCTTTTAGCCGCAAACTTCATGAAGTCCATAAAGTTAGGGTTTTGAGAATTCCTGAGGAAGCGAACACAGTCTTCGTTTGTACTGACTGGGAGAGCCTGGGATTGGGAATTCGAAGAGGACGAAGACCCAGTTCCAGAATCAGAGGGTACCAATTGCTCTTCGGCCAGTCTGGGGCTACTAGAGCTACTTGACCCTTGAACGTCTGAGTTTGTTCAGTACCTTCAGGAGAAGATTCACTGGAGGAAAGACATAAATCTTCTCCCAGTTGTTCCAGTCTATGGACAGGGCGTCCGTGGCATAGGCCAGAGGGTCCAGGTTGGGGGCCACATAACATGGGAGTTTGTGGTTCGCTTGGGATGCGAATAGATCCACTTGTAGACCTGGAACCCTCCGGAGAATCCATTGGAACGAACTGTTGTCCAGTGACCATTCCGACTCCAGAGGAACTGATCGGGATAGAGCATCTGCTATGACGTTTCTCACTCCAGCTATATGGGTGGAGGAGAGGTGCCAACTGAACTTGTCCGCTAGGGAGAAGATGGCTACCATGACATGATTCAGATGTCGTGACCTGGAGCCTCCCCTGTTTACACAATGGACTACCACTGCGCTGTCTAAAACTAGCTTTATGTGGGAGTTCTTTGGCGGACGTAACCTTTTAGAGTCAAGAACACTGCCATTGCTTCTAGTACATTTATGTGAAGCTGGCGGAACTGGGGTGACCAGGTTCCTTGAACCTTCTTGAACTGAGAATATCCTCCCCAGCCGCTTAATGAAGCGTCCGTGTGGATGGTAATCCCCGGAGGAGGAAACTGAAGGGGTACTGATATTGACAGGTTCTTGACTTTTGCCCAAGGGCGTAGACGATTCCGCAGAATCTGTGGACTGATGATAACTTGTCCCTGGACCTGACATTTGCTCGTGAGCGCCAGATTCTGGTTAGGTCTTTCAGTTTGGCTTTCATCAAGATGTTTTGTCACTGATGCAAATTGAGTGAACCCAGGATTCTTTCCTGGCTTCTCCTTGAAGCAAGTTTGTGTCCTAGAAATTGCTTTACTGACTTCGCTATTTCTTTTCTCTTGGCTGATGGAATCGACAGAGTATGGGAGGATAGATTCCATTGAATGCCCAGCCACTGAAAGTTTGACTCCGGAGTGAGTCTTGATTTTGTCCTGTTTATATTGAAACCCTAGATATTCCCAGGAACTGGATTACTTTCCATGTGGCTTTGCGACATTCCTCGACTGTTGGAGCCCAAATCAACCAATCGTTCCGAGATACGCTACTACCATGATCCCCTGCGACCTCAGTTGTTGGACGACCACTTCCGCCAACTTCGTGAACACCCTGGGTGCCACGTTCAGACCGAAGGGAACTACCTTGAAGGAGAATGCTTGATCTCCTATCTTGAAGCCCAGATAAGGGCGAAAGTGTCTTGCAATAGGGATATGATAGTATGCGTCTGTAAGATCGATAGAGGTGGTGACGACCCCACGGGGAAGTAAGGTCCGCACCTGCGAGATGGTGAGCATTTTGAACTTGTCGCAGCGAATGGCCAAGTTTAAACGGGATAAGTCTAAGATTACCCTTCTTTTTTGTGAGCCTTTCTTTGGAACGCTGAATAAGCGCCCTTGAAATTTTAATCTGTTGACTCTCGCTATTGCTCCTTTCTGAAGGAGGTCCTCCGCATACTCCGTCAATTCTTTTGATGGAAGTTGAAGGAAAGGTCTGGGTGGGGGCGGATTCGCAACCCAACTCCAACCCAGGCCTTTCGACACAATACTTTGTGCCCATTTGCTGAATCCCCACCGGTGCCGGAAGAGAAACAGCCTCCCTCCTACCTTCAAGTTCCCATTGCTGCTGGTAACCTCCGCGGCCTCCCCGGAAGTGTTTTCCCCTATTAAGGGACCTTCCTGATCCTTTCTGACGAAAGGATCCCTTACCTCTGCCTCCCCTACCCGAGCGGTCATACTGCTGAAAGGCCTGGCCTTCGAACACTTGGTTGAAGGCTGGGGAGACAGCGTAAGAGGTGGAAGGTTGAGGCTGGGGGGAAATCACGTAGATGGGCTGTGATTGAGCCTTGGAGGTAGAGGGTTGGGCCGCCTGCACCAACGGAACAGTCGAAACAGGCTGGGCGAAGCGTTGTTGTTTCTTTTGGTAAGGCTGGAAACGTCTGGGTTTCCTCTGAGCCTTACCCCTTGCTGCCTGGTCTTGGCGTCTCTTTGCAGTGAGACCCCAACGATCCTTAAGGCTTTGGTTAAGCCTTGTCGCTTCCGCCTGGACCTCCTTTACCATTGCATCAGGGAAGAGGTCTGCTCCCCAGATGTTGGATGAAAGCAACTTATTCGGTTCATGCCGAATAGTTGCTTCCTGGAGGACATGCTTCCGACAGTTCGTTCTGGCTGTGGCGAACTCAAACATGTCAGACTGAACCGTTTGTGTCAGTGACTTGGTGAGAAGCTTAAAGAGTGGCTCGGAACCGTAAGAAATGGTAGCCACTTCCGTCATGGCCATGGTGTTAATGGACCTGGCTAGCCTAGTCTTGGCCTCAAACTCCGCCTGAATGAGGCTGTCCGGAAGTCTAGGCAGCTTCTCACCAAACTGATCCATAGCACAGTCTGGTTTGAGTTTGCCCGCCGAAAAAGTGTTGGGCAGATCTTCCCACAATTCTCCGAGTGAGGGGAGCAAAGGAGATGTGGGGTCTGCTTCCCTTAGCTGTGGTAACGACTCCCCCTTCTGGGCCGCTGGGATAGTGACCATAGCTATTTTGGTAAGGAAGGGAAGCGGAGTTCCCTCTTCCATTGTGAAAATGGTGAAGGGACTCTTAAAAGGTTGAATCTTCGTGTTTGAACAATCCATGTCCTCTAAACACCTGAGCCATTCTCTTTGAGCCTGGTCACGTGAGTAGAGGACTGTCTCTTTAGGGACCTTGTCATCTCTAGTCATGGCTGCGTCAGTGAGTCTGGCGTAGCCAATGAACGGTGGCTGTAGACCCTCCGGGTAGAACTCGAAGTCCTCAATCCTTCGAGTACCACACTCCGGAAATTGAAATAAGGCCGTCTGGAAGGGGGTGTATGACGCCACCCGCCAGGGTTATTCATAGAGAACGGAGGCAGAGAGTCATGAGGTGGAAGCTGAGCCATACCTGTGCCGAAAGGTGGGGGAGTAGCTAGAGGAGCCTGGCTAAGTTCGGCGATGATGTTATCCTGGGAGGTGATCCTGTCGGACAACCGGGAGAACATCTGCTCCATACTGTTTTTCAGAGAACCGACCAAATCCCCCATGTGTTGCAACAGACCAGCATTGGGATCCAAAGCCGGAGCTGCTGCGGAGGTGGTTGGGTAACTCTGAACAGGTACCAAGGGGAGAGGAGAAACGGCTGACTCCGCCGGAGTATGTGGTCTCTCCTTGGAAGACCTGCTCCTTGAGGATTTGGAGCCGGACCCAGAAGCTCTAGACCTCTCTGCTCCGGGGTTCGTAGCCGGAGACTTGCGAGATGTTGACGCCGACGAAGTCTTTTTGGACGACGACGACGTCTTGCTTAGGGTTTTAACAACCGTCTGTCCCTTGACCTTAGGTCTTATGGAAGCATCAGGAGAAGTATAAAGGAGCTCAGCTCCTGTAAAGCCTTGGAAGGAAGCTGGAGAGTTAGCAGGAGTAGAAGACCCAGTGGCGCCCAAGGGAAGCCCTTGGGCGTCCAACGTACCTACCTCGACCAACAGGTCGTCAACACCTACCATTGGCTCTATATTCAGATCAAGTGTCGCGACTTCCGACGAGATATCTTGGCCTGGTTCCTTCAACGAAGCGGCGAGCTGTTGCTGGATCGCCGCCATAGTCGGGGCTGCCTCTGCCGGGTCGACGTAACCCGTTGACTTGCCGCCGGGGAAGATTAGGACAGCCAACCTCTTCTCCAGAATGTAGGGCTGTCCCTTGGCGGCGTTCTTGCCAAAACCGCCGACCCAAGCCCTCAGGGTTGCCAGGGCGGTGTCTCTAACGGCGGGAGCCTGAAAGAGAGGGTATTCGTTAGTTTTAAGTTTAAACTTAAGATTAAAACTTAAGTAATAGGCTTAGTCTAAAAACATAGGGGATGCGAGATCCCATATAAAACAAGCTTAAGTTTAAATAAGAGATTAAAATTAAACTTAAGAACTATAACCTTTGTAGGGATTAGCGAACGGAGTTGGGAATACTTACCCCGTCCAAGAGCTGGCTCACCAGATCGTAGCAAATGGTGCAGGTCTCGTGGAACCAGACTTGTAGATTCCCGTGCGGAGTCGCGCATGGAGCATGGGATCTGCAGACTTCATGCCCACAGGGGTCCTGGAGCATGGCATTGCATCCTGGATGCTCACAGTTGGTGGTCTGTAAGTGAAAAGATACATGAGCATCGTAAAAGATATCACTTACAGGCTAGAAGGCTAAAAGAACTCCGCTGCATGCCGGAGCGCGAAAAAATTTTGGGCATAACCCCTCCCTTACCGCCTGAATAGGCTAGAACCCCGGAGAGATCCGGTGTGAAAACGGAGGTAACGGAGGGATTTGGCTTAAGGTAGCTTAAATTAAACTTACTATAGTTTAAATTAAATACTAAACACTTAAACTAAAGCCTAAAGAACGTACGTACCGGAATAAATCCGGTGCGCGGCGGTGTTCGTGTCGCGATATCAGCGAGACGGGGTGGTTAGGAAAGACCAACTGTACGCCTGCAGTCCGTCCGCAAGGGTGAACTAGCACCTTTCCACGTGAATGCCAGAGCTCCGGTAAATTAAAGAGCACCAGTAAGCCGGGAAAGAGCGAGAGGGCGAAACAGACTCGAGCTAACAACGGAGCGACGGAGTAACGACGGAGGGGGGAAGGCCAGTCCCCCCCCTTAGTCATCCGAGCGCGCCGTGAAGCAAGAGAACGGTCAGGTCCAGTCCTGGGTCTGTCCAGCCCCCCCTACTCCCTCCGCCTAGGGAGAGAGGGAGGCAGGCACGGTATGTGGTTAAGCGAGCGGAGGACAGACCTACCCCCCCCCCCCCCCCCGGGCCCTATGGAAGAGCGGGAGGAGGGTAAGGTGACTGGACAGGCGCCTGGCTGCTCCGTGATCACATGGTGACCACGGAGCGGTAACATGCGAATACAATGAAACAACATAGCCTAGGTTAAAGCAACCAACTAATCAGTGAGATGCTATACAGAAGCAACCGAACTGATGAGCGGAAGCAATAAATGGTGGAGACCAATGCAATACGGAACCTAGGCTACGTGATATGCCAGACGCCGTAGGCTAACCTAAAATATAAAATAATCAAAAATCACTTAACGTAAAGTAAGAAAATAAATCAGTAGGAGAAAAAATCCAGGAGTGTACGACTAACCCGAAAGAAAGTCTACCACTCAAAGCTAGCCGGGGCCGATAGTAAGAGCTGTGGCTAGGGTCTGGATGGAAAATGCCTACGCAAGGTAAAGAATACATGCATGCATGACATAAACCCAGTAGGCTGGACCCCTAACATAAAATAGATAACTAACAATAGAGCGTAAGGTAATAAGGGAAGGTTCTAGGTATGGAAGACCAAGAACGAACCCGCCACGAGGCAGAAGGGCAGAAACCGATGCTGCCATGCTTCCGACCAAGAGCCCGTATTTATACCTAAAAAACGGCAAATACTGACTCAAGGCCGGAAAAAAAAACCCAATAGCAATAACAACTGATTACTTAACTTAGCTGCTGCGATGGCTGCACGCTCCATAATTAGTAAATCCAAGATAGGGGCACAAAAAACACAGAGCAAAAAAGGGCACGTGTGTACGCGGTGCGCTAACTGAAAAGGATGGCCACCAGAGGCGCAGCAGTCGGCAGCATGGGATGGAGTAGTAGTAGTTGCTGCCCACTCTGTGGGTCGGCTCCCCTCTAGTGGGGATTTTGTAGTAGATTTCTATTGGCAAGTGGTTCGTGGTAGTGGTCTCACTCGCCATAGTGTTCATACCGACACCCTCTTGGAGGGTGAGCGAGTCAGTAGTACTGACCTTTTCTTTATTTTATTTATTCTCTGGTATGTGTTAGTACATTTACCTTAGAAATAATGGATTAAAGGATATTTCGCGCAGCGACACGAACTGAGCCCAGAAATAAACGTTTTCCAAATTCTATCTCCTCCCTTGATATTTAATATTAAGACCTGGGATTACTAACATATACAGACCTGATGTAGACCTCCAATCATATGAGGAGTTTTTTTCTAAAAGTCATTTTTTTGCTAGATATGACTTTTTCATTATGGTAAAAAAAATAAATCCTATAAATCAGGAAAAAAATTATAAAAAAAAGACGAAACAAAAATTGGAAAAAAGGCTTTATTTGATTGTTATATAATGTCTTCAGAGTTATATACCAATTTCAATGCTATAGCTTTAAAACTAAGTGAGAAGATAGAATTTGAAGGTCATTAAGTATAGTTTTGAGATATGGGCGTTCAAAGTTTTCCTTTGTATTTTTATAAAGACAATGTTAATAAATAATGATTATTATGAATGTATATTTCTTTTTTGGATATTAATAAACCAAAACTATGTTATTTATCATAATTTAATCATAATTGATGATCCCTTTGCTCATATATTATAACCTGGGGCACTGCATCAGGCAACTCTTTCTCTCTTTCACTAACTCGGCTTATTACAGCAAATTTTCTTCTTCTGTATGTTAGCGAAATGTTTTCCTTGTATTTTCCTCTTTGGGATGATGAAATTCTTGCCGAAACAAAGATAGACAGACGTAAAATCAAGAGAATGTCAGAGGTGAAACTCGAACATGTACTCTCTTTTTACAGAGACAATGCTAATAAATCATGATTATTATGAATTTCATCATAAATGAAGATCCCTTTGCTCATAGACTGTAGCCTGGGGTACTGCCCGATGTGTGCATCAGGTAAGACGGGGGCGTTCCTTACTACACACCCCTCCCTCTCTCTCTTCACTAACTACGCTAATATCGCATATATTATGATATTCTGTAATCATATTAGGGCTAATTTTCTTTGTATGTTAGCGAGATGTTTTGCTAGTCTTTTCCTCATTGGCATGATGAAATTCTTGCCGAAATAAAGATAAACATACGTAAAAGCAAGCGAAAGTCAGAGGTGAAACTCGAACATGTACACTACAAGAGGTTCCTCCTCGCACTGGAAGGTGGAAAACCGACTAGGTTCCTTCCTGCCACCTCATGAAATCTCTACAGATGCCATTGCTCACAATTTCTTTGACAATAATTATCAAAGTTTACATTAACAGAAGAAATATTACATTACTGAGTTCAATATACTAATTACCCTGTAACTACGAAAGTAAGAAGAATTTTGACAAAATATTTCTGATACGTATTCTCCATTGCCATACAATGCTCCATGAATTTTTTCATGACTTTGCATTTTTTGCCCTATACCCCCCAATACAGTCATACCCCTACATACGAAGTCCCTGCATACGAAAAATCCAGGTTACGAAGGCAAAGATGAAGATTTATTTGCTTCTGTGTACGAAAATAATTCAGGTTGTGAAAGGGTGTACTCTAAAGTCCGATACTCGCCCAGGCCACCAAGAACAATTTTAAAACTCGTGCGCTGCCAACTCAGTAGACTCGCCACCATCCTCCTGCTCTCCCATTGGTTCCTGATGCTAGTTACCACCGTAAGATCCTGCTCTCCTATTGGTCAGCATCTATCCCATCATGCATCTACGTAAGGGAGTTCCTTGTTCATTTCGTTTCCGCAGCGTTATTGTACACGCTCGTGTAGATTTCGTTCATTAACGTAAATTCGTGTTAGTGATTTCTCTTTCATTGTACTGTAAGTTACTTTATCGTGGTGTGTAAGAACTTAATTACTTATAATATCAGCCATGGGTCCCAAGAATGTTGCTGAAGCTCATGGAAAGAAGAGAATGCTTTGTATGGAGACGAAGATGGAGATAATCAAGAAGTGTTAATGTTTTCTGCCATTTGTTAATGTGTTTCGTAGAGTTTAGTGTTATGTTTTCTGCCATTTTTTAATGTTTCGTAAAGTTAAGTGTTCATGGTTTCTGCCGTTTGTCCTCCTCCTCTGTCGCCACTTTCGAACATAGCCTCACTCAAAAGGTAAGGTTCCACATTTTACTACATACGTACGTACATGTACGTACAATATTTCTTGTACCCTGTACAATAATACACTTTTCTGGGCTCAGCCCATGTCGCTTCGTGAAATATCCCTTCAGTTTATATTTCTAAGGTAAATAATGCTAACATTACCAGAAAAAACTAAAAAGGGGGATGTCAGAGTATCCTGACTCGCTCACCCTAAATAAAAAGAGGGTGTCGGTTAGGTACTGGGGCGAGTGAAACCACTACCACGGACCTCTTGTCATTTAGACCTCTCCTCCACCAAAATCCCCCTGCTAGAGAGAGCTGGTACACAGCCCGCGCCAGCAACTACTACTACTTGCTCCCCCACGCCAACACCAGCGCCTCTAGTGGCCATCCTTTCCATTAGCAACATCCTGCACGCACATGTTTTTTCTCTTTCGTGATTTTGTGCTTACGTTTTGGATTTTTTTTACCATTATGGAACTCCAAGCCATCGCCGCAGCTAGGTTAAGTACTGCCTAAGTGTTACACGTAATTTTAGCCAGTAAGGAGCTGTTTTTTAGGTATTATAACAGTGCCTCCTGCGACATGGCTTCAGGCTCGCCATACCGGCTCGCCTCGTGTGATTCATTGCTAGCTCCTTCGGTCTCCATACCGTTGTAGCTACGTCTGTGCACTATTTATGCTTATTTATACATGTCTTAGCTCAGTGTTCATGCATGCATGTGCCTTCGTCTAGGTCTGTTAGGCATGTGGGGTCGTATGCCCCTCTCTCTCTTTAAGTCCTACCACCCTCCGTTTCTATGTATCGGCAGAGGCCTCCCGAGTTGTTGGGCTTCCTACCTTCCAGGTAGATTAGCCTAGCTTCTCTAGGACGTTGCTTTTCCTTTGTCTTATGATTCCCTTCCTTTCTATTCTGATACGGTGTTTTATTTGTGTTGCATATTAGAGACGGTTTGGGCTAGCCTAGGCTATCTCAGTTCGCCTGGTCTATCCGTCCGCGTGGTACTACCACGTTCGCGGTGGGACAGACGATTGCCATGAGCCACCAGCTCAGTCCCCCTACCTACTTCCCTCCCCCCTACGCGGGTGGGGAGGCAGGTCGCGCTCGCTCACAGTTGCCACGGCAACCATCCGGGGCTCTCCTCCCCGGGAGTCACGGGGTTCCTGAGTCTGGCTCTTCATACCGTTCTCTCCCAGGGTTCCATGGGGGGTCTCTTGTGCGCTCAGGTTGGGTTGGCCACCTCGCTCGCTCGTACTTGGTCTTCCTCGGGTCCCTCCTCAGCTCTCTCCTACCCCGGTCACCCCCGGTCACCCCTGGCCTACCCACCGCGCCAGCGGCGGGCTCAACTGGCCCCGCCAGTTCCTTGGGGGGGTGACGGAGAGTAGCACCTCTACATGCATCTATATATATATACGATTTGTTTCTTTTTTATCATTTGTGTTATCATTATGTGTATTCCGCTAGACCGGCGGAGTGCCCGCTCACCATCCGGGTTCTCCTCCTGCCTGCGGAATTTTTATATGGCGGAGCTGAGCTCCACCTACCCTTGTTATTTCTTATCCGGATTAACCCTCTCATGTTCCTCCGCCGTCCTTGTACTCCTCACCCCGGCGTATAGACTGGTGGCTAGTTTGGTGAAACTCCTTTCTCCGGTGCCCCGGAAACTATCTGACTAGTATACCAGGTTTTACGGACTTTTCTCTACAGGAGAACAGGAGAGGGCTAATACCAAAAATTTTCACTCCGGCATGCAGCGGAGTATTATATCCTGTTAGTAACTGCCGATACTAATGTATCTGTTCACTTACAGGCTACCAACTGCCAGGAACCCAGCTGCAATGCCATATTGCAGGACCCCTGTGGCCACGAGGTCTGCCAGACTCACGCCCCCTGCACCATCCGCCATGGTGACATGGTGGTATGGCATCACGAAGCCTGCTCCATATGCTACGACTTGGTGGATCAGTTTTCCTCCGGCGTAAGTATATACCGGAGTACTTTGCTTATAACTGGTTATTCAAGCAATCCTATAAGAGACATAAACGTTATTTGGTTTTAGATAATTAATCATATAACTTTGGGGCTTCATTGTAAGGACTACAATGACCCTCTTTTCCAGGCTGCTGCCGTGAAAGACGCTGCATCAGCTACTCTCAGGGCCTGGGTCGGCGGGTTCGGGAAGAACGTGTCTAAGGGGCAGCCATACATCCTGGACAAGAGTATGGCTGTCCGCCTCTTCCCGGGCGGAAAATCAACTGGATATGTCGACCCGGCAGCGGCGGCTCCTTGCATCGCCGCCATTCAGCAGCAAGTGGCGCAGGCGCTGGCGGCCCAAGGCAACCCGGAAATCGTTGAAGAAGTGGCTACCCTGGACCTGAATTTAGAGCCAATGGCGGTAGGTGAACCAGGTAACTTGTTAGTTGAGGTAGGTTTGTTGGGGGCTCAAGGGCTTCCCTTGGGTCCATCTGGATCTTCTTCCCCTAATTACTCTTCTACTTCTTTCCAAGGCTTTTCGGAGAGTGATGTTCCGGTCAGGTCGAAATCCACTTCAGCTATCCCTAAAGTGAAAGGGAAGCGGGAGTTGAAGACTCTAGAGAAGACGTCGTCTAAGAAGACCACGTCTTCCACATCTCATAAGTCTCCGGCTCACCACCCCGGAGCAGAAAAACAAAGTCCTCTTCGACTTCGCATTCTAAAAGGTCTAAAGGCAAGTCCTCGAAGGATAAGGCCCGTGCTTCTACGGAGCCTGAGCCCTCAACGTCCACCGGAACACGTCCTAAGACTCCCATGGCTATCAGGGACCCTAGTCCCTTTGATACCGAGGCATTTACTGCAAATATAATGCAGCAAATGGGGAACTTGGTCGGAAACTTAGTTAACAATAAGTTCGAACAGATGTTTTCGCACATCTCCACCTCATTCGAGGAGTCTGGTCAGTCGATCCGGAGTATTTCGGAGAGACTGACAAATCAAGAGAATCTGATGGCGGGCCTCAGGGAGAATCCCACAGCAGTTCTCCCACAGTCAGGTATGGCGGCGCAACCCATGCCGGACTATGATTCCCTTCCTCCCTTCACGGCGAATAATCCATGGAGGGTTGCAGCATATGCCCCCTTTAAAGACAGCATGTTGACCTTGCCGGATTGTGGTACTCGAAGAATAGAAGACTTCGAGTTTCACCCCGCCAACCTTCAACCACCATTTATGGGCTATGCCCGTCTGACAGAGACGGCAATGAGAAGGGAGGATAGGATCCCAAAAGAAACGGTGATTTATAGCCGGGATCAAGCTCACAGGGAGTGGATCAGGAGTTTGGAAGATTGGGACTGTGTAAACACCAAACTTCAGGCTTTCAAAAGCCCCTTTACCATCTTTGTGGCAGAGGAAGAAACACCCATCCCCTTCACCACAAAGCTAGCAGAGTTGACTCTACAGGCCGCCATGAAAGACGAGCCTATGCCCCAACTTAGGGAGACGGAGCCAACATCACTTCTCCTTCCAGGGACCGAAGACCTTTGGGCAGATCTCCCGGCTACTTTCACGGTAGGGCAGCTCAAACCAGAATGTGCAATAGCACAATTTGGCGAGAGACTCCCTAGGCTTTCGGATAACCTTATCCAAGCAGAATTTGATGCTAGGACTAGGTTAGGGAGGACCTTGAATGCCCTAGTGATGACGGAGGTTGCCGCTGTGACATACGGAACGGAACCACTATTTAAACTTCTGGCCAAAGCACAGACACACACCGTTCAGTGTGATCTGTACGACTTTGTCATGGCAAGACGCAACTATAGGAAACATGTACTGCAAGAGGCGACGATCCGTCATGAGCCAAATAAACTACTTGCGTCTTCAATCTGGGGTGCTGACCTTTTTCCAGAGGCTGTAGTGAACGAGGTCCAGCACGAAGCAACAAGGCTTAACCAGAGCCTTAAGGTCCGCTGGGGCCTGTCATCTAAGAGGAAGCCCGAACCTACTTCCTCAGCTTCAAAGAAGCTGAAAAAGCCTAGGAAGTTCCCACCTTTCCAGGCTGCTCAGCAACAACAGGTGGTACAAGCCGTGCCGATGTCCCAGGTGATTCAACCTTCCACTTCTAAGAACCAGTCCCAGCCAATACTACTACTGACCTCTCAGAATCAGCCTTCGACCTCATACGCAGTATCTCCGGCCTTCAATCCAGTCTTTGAAGGTCAGGCGTTCCAAGCCTTTAATAGGTTTGGAAGAGGAAGCAGAGCCAGAGGTACATTTCGTCAAAGAGCTGGCGGAAGAGCACCTAGCAGAGGCAAACACTTCCGGGGAGGATGTGGATCACGCCCTGCCCCAAGTCAGTGAGAACCCTCAGGTAGGAGGGAGACTGTTTCTCTATCGTCACAGATGGGGATTCAGCAATTGGGCACAAAGCTTATTGGTCCCAAAGGACTGGGATGGAGTTGGAACAAAGGTCCCCCTCCATCCAAGACCTTCCTTTAAGAACCAACAAAGGAATTGACGGAGTATGCACAAAAACTCCTTCAGAACATTTAAAAGTTTCAAGGGCGCTTGTTCAGCATGCCAAAGAAAGGCTCAACCAAACGAAGAATAATCTTAGACTTGTCCCGTCTAAACTTATTCATTCGTTGCGACAAGTTCAAAATGCTGACTATCTCGCAGGTGCGGACCTTACTTCCCCGTGGGGCCGTCACCACCTCTATCAATCTTACAGACGCATACTATCATATCCCAGTTGCAAGACACTTCCGACCGTACCTAGGCTTCAGACTGGGAAACCAGGCCTTCTCCTTCAAAGTGATGCCCTTCGGGTTGAACGTGGCCCCCAGGGTATTCACGAAGATAGCGGATTCAGTAGTTCAACAACTGAGATCCCAGGGGATAATGGTAGTAGCATATCTGGACGATTGGCTCGTTTGGGCAACAACCGTCGAAGAATGCCTCAAAGCCACGAGCAAAGTAATACAGTTTCTGGAACATCTGGGGTTCCAAATAAACAAGGCCAAGTCCAGGCTAACGCCGGAATCTCGCTTTCAATGGCTCGGCATTCAATGGGACCTGAACTCCCACACTCTGTCAATTCCATTGGGCAAAAGGAAGGAAATAGCCAAAGCAACAAGGCAATTCCTCAAGTGCAAACTAACATCAAGGAGAAACCAGGAAAGAATCCTAGGCTCTCTCCAGTTTGCGTCAGTTACAGACGTTCTACTAAAAGCAAAGCTGAAAGATATAAATCGGGTCTGGCGCTCAAGAGCAAACAACAAATCTCGGGACAAGTTGTCAGCCTTCCCGCCGATTCTCTGCAAACAACTTCGCCCTTGGGCGGAGGTCAAGAATCTGTCCAAGTCGATCCCTCTTCAATTTCCCCCCTCCAGCGTTGGTTATCCACACGGACGCTTCTCTAAGCGGGTGGGGAGGATACTCCCAATTCAGGAAAGTACAAGGGACTTGGTCACCTCAGTTCCGCCAGCTTCACATAAATGTATTAGAAGCTCACATTGAAGAGGCTTCTACCAGCCAAGAAATCCCACATCAAGCTGGTATTGGACAGTGCAGTAGTAGTACACTACATCAACAGGGGAGGATCCAAATCAAGTCATGTGAACCACGTCATGATAGCCATTTTCTCACTAGCAGCCAAGTACAAATGGCATCTATCCTCCACTCATCTGGCGGGAGTAAGGAACGTGATAGCAGACGCCTTGTCTTGCTCAGTTCCTCTAGAATCGGAGTGGTCTCTGGACAGGCGCTCATTCCAGTGGATATGCCAAAAGGTCCCAGGCCTCCAGGTGGATCTTTTCGCATCACAATCGAACCACAAGCTCCCGTGCTATGTGGCCCCCAACCTGGACCTTTTGGCTTATGCCACAGACGCCATGTCCATGGATTGGAATCAGTGGAAGAAGATATACATCTTTCCTCCAGTGAATCTTCTATTGAAAGTCCTGAACAAGCTCAGGTCTTTCAGAGGACAAGTTGCTCTAGTAGCTCCGGACTGGCCCCAGAGCAACTGGTTCCCCCTTCTTCTGGAATTGGGTCTCCGGCCTCAACGGATTCCCAATCCCAAGCTATCTCAATCAGTACAAATGAGGACTGTTCGCTTCCTCAGGAATTCTCAAAACCCTAACTTTATGGACTTCATGAAGTTCGCGGCTAAAAGAGATGCAAATATTGATCCTCAAAATATCCTTTTCTTAGAATCGGATAAAAGAGAATCAACTTTGCGTCAGTATGACGCAGCAGTTAAAAAGCTAGCAAATTTCCTGAAGGAAACAGATTCTCGAAACGTGACTTCTAATCTAGCTATCTCCTTCTTCAGATCCTTATTTGAAAAAGGTCTAGCAGCTAGTGCTATTACGACCAATAAGTCAGCTTTAAAGAAAATCTTCCAGTTTGGCTTTAAGATAGACTTAACGGACTCTTATTTTTCGTCTATTCCTAAAGCTTGTGCTAGGCTCAGACCATCAGAGAGACCTAGCTCAATCTCATGGTTCTTAAATGATGTTCTCAAACTGGCTTCAGATACTGACAACGATTCATGTAACTATATACCACTCCTAAGGAAAACATTATTTCTGCTAAGCCTGGCCTCAGGAGCCAGGATATCTGAACTGACGGCTCTCTCCAGAGACTCTGGCCATATTGAATTTCTCCCTTCAGGAGAAGTTCTTCTATCCCCAGATCGTAGTTTTTTGGCCAAAAATGAGGATCCCTTAATGAGATGGGCTCCTTGGAAGATCCTCCCTCTTCCTCAAGACCCTTCTCTATGTCCAGTGACGACCTTACGAGCCTATCTGTCCAGGACATCTTCTAGGTCCTCAGGTCCCCTATTCATAAGGGAAAAAGGTGGCACTATTTCCTTAAAAGGAATTAGGCAACAAATCCTATACTTTATCAAACAAGCCAACCCTGATTCATTCCCTAAAGCCCACGACATCAGGGCAGTAGCCACCTCAATTAATTATTTCCAACATATGAATTTCGATGATCTAAAGAAGTATACAGGCTGGAAGTTGCCGACAGTTTTCAGACGTCACTACCTGAAATCCTTAGAATCTCTTAAATTTCCGGCAGTGGCAGCGGGAAACACAGTTTCTCCTCTCACTGCCTAAGTAGTTTTAGTCATAGATCCAGATCTCCTTTCTATCTGTCTCACTAACATTTTTCCTGTGATCCTGCCACCAGGTTCTACCCTGTTTTGAGCCTTAGCTGCCAAAAGGCTATATCGTGATGTTTTCCCTTATTTTTATGCTAGGGTTACTCACAACTGTATATGTAATAAATACATTTTATAATTACACATCTGTAAATAGAACCCATGACCTGAGGGGTCATTGGTGAATTAGGAGCGTCCTACGTGACTATCTCAAATCTAGATCACGCTGTGCAATGCTTGCAGTAGCCTGGTTTACGTTTGTTTTGGAAACATCATCAATTCATGCTAACAACACCTTCCATGGGAAGCGGTTGACCTGTTAACCTGCGCCGGAAACTTGTAACTTCCGAGCCGGCGGACTACTTATTTCTTTTTATATGAATCGCTGAGATAGCTAGTGTTCCGCTATCGACACAATGCTTTGAGAAGTTAGTTCTATTCGAGTTATCAAACGGAGCGGTCTCCTGACCGAACCATCTCTCTTGTGATGGAGTTGAGAAATAAAGTTGTTTTAAAGTTATCAACTTCTCTGTTTGAATCATCTCCCTTATTCTAAGAAGAATCAACTTTACTAAGATACAACGTAGGAGAGAAGAAAAGAACCAGTAATGCTTATGAACAACAGTCGTAAGAAAAGACAAACAGTCTTTCAACAAAGCGGAAGAACATAATATATATATTGCCAAAAGGCTATATCGTGATGTTTTCCCTTATTTTTATGCTAGGGTTACTCACAACTGTATATATTGTATTATTCTAGTTTTAAGTTATCATAAGTTAGCATAAGTATACTGTTAAGTCCTAATACTTATTTTAAGGCTAACATAAGTTACTATAAATTAGTTTAAGTATTTCTGGGCAAGGGCCCGTGTCGCCCAGTGAAATCCCCCCGTTTTCTCTCCCGCCCTTGTGCCCAAGCTTGGTCTTCTAACGTCAAGGATGGCCACTAGAGGCGCTGGTGTTGGCGTGGGGGAGCAAGTAGTAGTAGTTGCTGGCGCGGGCTGTGTACCAGCTCTCTCTAGCAGGGGGATTTTGGTGGAGGAGAGGTCTAAATGACAAGAGGTCCGTGGTAGTGGTTTCACTCGCCCCAGTACCATACCGACACCCTCTTTTTATTTAGGGTGAGCGAGTCAGGATACTCTGACATCCCCCTTTTTAGTTTTTTCTGGTAATGTTAGCATTATTTACCTTAGAAATATGAACTGAAGGGATATTTCACTGGGCGACACGGGCCCTTGCCCAGAAATAGATTTTTCCTTCGTCAAAATCTCTTTATATACAGGTACAGTAACAGTTATGTTAGGTATTTAATGGTCCATATTGTTGTATTTCATTGTTTATTGGTCAATTTAGCTTTATTATAAAATTTACTGTGGTGTTTTTGTAGGGCTTGGAACGAATTAGGCAGTTTACATGTAAAACATAGTTCTGGATACAAAAAAATCAGGTTACGAAGACCCCTTCGGGACAGATATATTTCGTAACCCGAGGCACTACTGTATAAGGGTTCCGGCCGGCCCCCTTAACAAAGGCCTTTACAATCTAGATGAGATACATGATCGTGATTAGTGGGTAAAGAAGGTCTTTACAGTATTAATTATGAAGACCACTTCAAGGTAAGTTAGCAATAAAATGTTTACAACTTATGCGTGAAGGAAAAATCTTGCATGCATCCTGAGTAAGCTGGAGGTCAGATCACACCTAGTTTACACTTTCATTCTAGTAACTAAATAATAAATATCCTATCATAAAATTCCTGTATCTTTAATGCAAAACAGTTTTCTTTCAGCTTTCCTAACCCCCCAAACCCCAACAACAACAACAGTAAGCAAAAACCAACACTTATAGTTAAAGGATTTCAATCCTTGGTGGATGGTATTTATCAATGGATGATTATTTCAAGAACTATTTCTTGTTGGTTGCACAGAAGAATACTTCTACAAGTATTAGCTTCAGCCAACTTCAGGTTTCCATTTTCTTTTTTTTCTTTTTTTAGGTGGTATTGCCATTTCAGGCATATGGTAAACTGACATTCATGTAAATTTATAATTGATAGGCTAATTAGATAATTTTCACAAATTCTAAATTTATACAGCTATATCTATTAAGTGAATATCAATGCACATGAGGTACCTATCACATTACAACATTTTTCTGGTTTCTTGTAACTCATCTTACCTTCAAAGACAAAACTGTGAAGGAAAGACAGTAATCACAGTTATGTTGCTCCATTTATTTAAAACAACTTATCAGACATTAGGCGTATGGTTGCTGAAGCACAGAGCATTGCAATTCCAGCATTCCACTCTGAATGACTGTGTGTTTCCCCTTCAGCACTCTGTGCAGAGCTTGGAGAGTCCTCTCCTAATATGCAAAATTTTTCCTGTTAAATTTTATTCTTTTAGTTCTTGTATTAGACTGATTTTTACTGCACAAAGGGCCAGCTACTCTTCTCCTGTCGTTATTCTTCAGAAATTCTATTTGTCCACTATTGTTGACGTTTTATGAAGCAAACAATTTTTTTTATGTAAAACAGTAGAAACAAAGAACTCTTGGGTAACTCCTATTTTCCACACTAACAAATCACTTTTCAGATGATTATATGACAAATTTTCTAAGACAATTTGTATTTTTCATAGCTACAAACCTTCAGTCTTAACAATAGGATAATTTCTAGTGCCTAGCTGGATCCAGTTAAATCGCAGATGAAAGCAAGGAATCTTGTGAGACCTGGCAAAGCATGCGTATATTGGGTGAAGAGTGGTCAAGGACCACACACCCACGTCACCGCGTCAGTATTTCCCAACTCAGGATGTCTTAGCAGACAGAGGGGAGGCTAGAGGTGGGCAGTACAATGTTAAGACCTCAGGTTTGTAGCTATGGAAAATACAAATTGTCTTAGAAAATTTGTCATTTGTTCATACATGAACAAACCTTCGGTCTTAACAAGAGGATAGACTTATACTGAGAGGAGGTACAAGACATCCTAAACCAGCTGGGGGCCTACCCACCAGTCCAGCTCCAGAAGAAATAACTTCCAGAGAGGGACTGAAGCCTGTGAGAAGCTAGATACATTGATATCTAACCAACCAGACACCGAGTGACGTACAATGATATATGGAAGAATCATTACATGGGGAACCAAATAGAAACTTTGACTGTCCAATAACAAACCAACACACCAGGGTTTGTTACCACTCCATACTCCCCCTTGCCAAGGAGAGGAGCATATACTACCGAATAGAGGGTTGGTTATTAGCATACCTAGCGACCACACTATCAGTATGACTACCTTACTCACCTGTATCAAACCAGTCCAGTGAATGATGTGTCTATTCCTTAACCCACCCGAAGGAAGAGGGTAAGGTACAAAAGAAAGAAAGAGGCCAGCCAACTCACTCATTCTATCATCCACACAATCATCTTAGGTAAGATACAAAATTGCCCTGTTAAGGGCAATGATGAGTTACACAATCTGTTGGGCAGCCACCACAGGACTCGGGGAAAAATTGTCCATAGATCAGTGGGCAACATCCTTAAGATATTAAGACGTGAACGTGGACTGGCGTAACCAAGTACCAATGCTCAGCACTCTATGTACGTACAGCCAAGTTCTTTCTGAAAGCCAGAGAGGGACCAATACCCCTAACATCATGCGCTCTACCTGCACAGACATGGCGGCAGAATCATCAAGAGTCAAGTATGCCTGTCTGATGGCTTCCTATATCCAAAAAGAGATAGTATTCTTCGACACCTCTTTCTTTGTACATCCTGTGCTAAAAAGTCTGTGGTACCCTGGCCTAAGGTGCCATGTCCTTTTACAAAAGCAACACAGGGCCCGGACAGGACACAACAAACGATCTTGAGCATCACCATCCACAAAGTCATTCAGTGATGGAATGGAAAAGGAAGTGAACCTATCATTGTGCACATTTGTCAGATTCCAAGAACCGGATGTTCTGAGGATCGATGTTGGCATCTTTCTGAGCTGCAAACTTCATGAAGTCCATAAAGTTAGGGCTTTCTGAATTCCTGAGGAAGCGGACACAGTCCGCGTTTGCACCAACTGCGTCAGTTTGGGATTTGGAATCCATTGATGCCGGAGTCCTAATTCCAACAGTAGAGGGAACCAATTGCTCTTGGGCCAATTGGGGGCTACTTGTGCAATGTGACCCTTGAACATCCTGAGCTTGTTCAGGACTTTCAGGAGTAGATTCACTGGAGGAAAGAGGTAAATTCTTTTCCATACATTCCAATCTATAGCCATAGTGTCCGTGGCGTAAGCCAGAGGGTCCAGGTTGGGAGCCACATAACAAGGAAGTCTGTGGTTCGACTCTGTGGCAAAGAGATCCACCTGAAGCCCTGGTACCTGTTGACAGATCCATCTGAATGACTCCTTGTCCAACGTACACTCCGATTCTAGCGGGACGGATCGTGATAGGGCATCCGCCACCACGTTCCTCACTCCCCGCTAGGTGAGTGGCTGACAGGTGCCATTTGTTCCTGTCTGCTTAGGCAAATATGGCTATCATGACATGGTTCACGTGGCTCGATTTGGAGCCACCCCTGTTTATGCAGTGGACTACTACCGCACCGTCTAATACCAACTTGATATGAGACTTTTTGGCTGGTCGTAGCTTTTTCAGGGTAAGAAGCACTGCCATAGCTTCCAGTACATTGATATGTAGCTGGCAGAATGTTAGAGACCAGGTTCCCTGTACCTTTTTGTACTGTGTGTAACCGCCCCAGCCGCTTACTGAGGCATCTGTGTGGACCAATAGGGCCGGCGGAGGAAATTGCAAGGGTATTGTCTTTGACAGATTCTTGATTTCCGTCCAAGAGCGGAGCCTCTTGCGTAAGATCGCCGGAATGGGAGCCATCTTGTCCCGGGATCTTCGGTTTGCTTTCGAGCACCAAACCCGGTTTATATCCTTTAGTTTGGCTTTCAGTAGAACGTCTGTCACTGATGCAAATTGGAGTGAACCTAGGATTCTTTCCTGGTTCCTCCGGGACGCCTGTTTATTTTTGAGAAATTGCCTTGTGGCCTTGGCTTCTTCTCTTCTCTTTAACGGCGGAATTGATAGAGTATGAGAGTTTAAGTCCCATTGGATTCCTAGCCACTGGAAACGTGACTCCGGCGTTAGCCGGGACTTGGTTTTGTTTATCTGGAACCCTAAATGTTCCAGAAACTGAATTACGTTGACCGTTGCCTTGTGACATTCTTCGATACTTGTGGCCCATACGAGTCAATCGTCCAGATAGGCTACTAACATTATTCCCTGAGTTCTCAACTCCTGGACTACTGTTTCCGCCAACTTGGTGAATATTCTGGGCGCTATGTTGAGCCCGAATGGCATTACTCTGAAGGAGTAAGCCTTCCTTCCTAGTTTGAAGCCTAGGAATGGGCGGAAGTGTCTTGCTATTGGGACATGATAGTTGGCATCTGTAAGATCTATAGAGGTGGTGACGGCCCCACAGGGAAGTAAGGTCCGCACCTGTGAAACGGTCAGCATTCGAAACTTGTCGCAATGAATGAATGAGTTCAGACGGGACAAGTCTAGAATTATTCTTAATTTGTTTGAGTCTTTCTTTGGCACGCTGAACAAGCGCCCTTGAAACTTTAAGTTTCTGACTCTTGATACTACCCTCTTTTGAAGAAGTTCTTGGGTATACTCTACCAATTCCGCTGTTGGTTTTTGGTAAAAGGTGTTGGATGGAGGAGGACCTTGAAGCCAACTCCACCCCAGACCTTTGGTCACAATGCTCTGTGCCCAGTTGCTGAACCCCCACCGATGTCGGTAGAGGTACAGCCTCCCTCCTACCTGGAGATTCTCACTGATTTGCTGATGGACGGCCACCTCGTGCTCCCCGGAAGCCTTTACCCCGGTTGGTGGCTCTTCTGGTGCCCCGGTGATGGGAGGGACCCCTAGCTCGGCTGCCTCTAGCAAACCTATTGAATGCTTGAAATGGCTGTGATTCATATGTCGCACTAGGCCGGAGAGACTGCAAAGGAGGTCAAAGCCTGAGATTGTTGTGCCGGCTGGGTTAACACAAACTGCTGTTGCGGCTGTGCTTTGGATGTCGACGATTGCGGTACTTGGGATACCGGAACCGTCTGCATCAAAGTCTGTTGGGAAGCCTGGAAGGGCTGGAACTTCCTAGGTCTCTTCTTCGATTTGGGATTCAATCCAGTAGACTCCGGTTTTCGTTTGGATACGAGTCCCCATCGAATTTTCAGGCTCTGGTTAACCCTAGACGCTTCAAACAGAACCTCATTCACGGCGGAGGCGGGGAAGAGGTCTGTGCCTGTGATGGTAATTGCTTCAAAGCAAAGAAAGATGAAGGAAAGGATACGCATTTTCCGAAAGTTTCGCAGCAAGGAGGTTTTCGAGCCACTGTTGAGGCGCCTATGTTTGTGTTGTTCCAGAACCGTCGGGCGTTTGTGGAGCGCAAAAACGCGCAATTTACATGAGAAACGCCGCGATTTTCTGATGCAATACCTCATCTAGATTCAATCTCTAAAGTTCTAGAAGATCCCCTGGAGTCGTGACGTTCGCCGTAGGCTCTGCCCACCAGAGTGCCGTATAAATAGATGAACGAACTTTGGAGGAGCAGTGATCGTAAGAAGAAGAGATTGTAAAAGAGGGAGATCACCAGTTAGTAAGAGCCACCGATCAGATTATCAGTGAGAGATCACAGCAGTTGATTCGTCTAGAGAGAGACTAAGACTAAAGAACGACGAAGTATCATCAGAAGAAAAAAGTTGCTCAGAGATTTTTTGGTTGGATATTGGTCTAATCGTCTTCAGGAGTGGACGACCGAGTTGTCTCTACGTTGAGCAGACTTCGGAGAAGAAAAGGGGAGAATTCCTGTCTTTCAAGTAGACTAGTTTCTGCAATACGGAGTCAAGAGGACGACTGCAATTGCCGCTCTACTTTCATGAAGCCACCTCTTCGAAGTGCCAACTATTTAGCAAGTACTTCTTATTACCTCACGTTTCCCCCAGTTCATGCATTGTAGATTCTGTTTTTAATGTAAAGGAGATACCATTCTGCATTTACCCTTTGTTAGTAAGCTTGTAATAAACCTTTTGTTGTGTTAGTGTTTCTTTCTATATTCGTATCCCCAGTTTCAACTGTTTGTGTTGATAATATTTTTTTTTTTATTTCATATCAAACCTGAAGAGGACCTCCCTCAGAGGCCGTAACATTGTGTCGTCCTTTAACCAGGATATTTCGACACCGTAACATTGTCTCTAAGATTTCTGGGTCCGTAACAGTGCCCTAAATGGATGAGGCGATCAGTTTGTTAGGTTCATGGTGGATAGTGGCTTCCGCCAGAACATGCTTCCGACAGTTACGCCGAGCTACCATGAAGTCATACAAGTCACATTGCATTGTATGCAGTAGTGACTTGGCCATGATTTTAAATAGCGTCTCTTGTCCGTAGATAAGAGACGCCATCTCAGTCATAGTCAGCGAACTGAGGTGCCTGCTGAGCCTCATCCTAGCGTTGTATTCAGCTTGAATCAGGGCTTCTGATAGTCTAGGCAACCTCTCGCTGAACAGCGTGTTACCGCAGTCCGGCTTGAGCTTGCCCACTGAGAAGGTGGTAGGAGCATTCGAGTAGTACTCAGCTGATCCGGGGAGCAGAAGAGAAGTCGGATCCGTCTCCCGGAGCTGAGGCATAGGCTCGTCTTTCAGGACTGCCTGGACTGTTGCCTCTGTCACTTTGGAGATGAATGGCAATGGGGTGTCCTCGTTTACAGTGAAGATTGTAAAAGGGCTCTTGAATGCAGTAGCTTTTGTGTTTACACATTCCCATTCATCTAGGTTCCGGCGCCAAGCTTGTTGGGCTTGGTCCCGGGGGAGGATTACTGTTCCCTTCGGGACTTTATCCTCCCTGCTCATGGCAGCATCCGTTAGACGGACATAGCCAATGAAAGGGGGCTGGAGTCCCTCAGGATAGAACTCGAAGTCCTCTAGCCTACGAGTTCCACAACCCTCAATAGTCAGCATACCCTCTGCGAACGGAGCATGTGCTGCTACCCTCCATGGGTTGTTCGGTTTAAATGGAGGGAGATTGGACGAGTCTGGCATCAACAATGCATGAGTTGCTTGGCCGGACTGTGTCTGTCCTGCTGCCATACTATCTCGGAGACCAGACATCATGTTTTCCTGGGCTACTATCCTCTCCAACATGGATTGGATAGTTTGGCCCGATGCTTCCAGTGTGTTGGACATCTGGGCAAACATTTCTTGGAACTTGGACTGGACCAAGTCCCCAACCATGTTGCCCATCCGCCGCATGATGCTGTCCGAGAATGCATCTGGGTCAAAGGAGGGAGGCTGAGCCTTCTCTTCAGGAACCTTGGTCCTTGACCCCTTTGGTGGGGGAGTGACCTTTGGCTTGACTGTCCCGGGGTTATGAGCCGGTGGCATAGTGACAAGCTTGGTTCCTGACCTTTTTGGCAGGGACTTTTGTTTAGACTTGAAGTCCATCTTGCTTTTAACTTTAGGGACCGCCGATGAAGACTTCGGTCCGACCGACTGAAGTCTATCAGCGAACCCCTGGAAGGAAGTAGAAGTGGAAGGGGAAGAAGCCAAAGATGGACTCAAGGACAACCCTTGAGCCCCTACAAAACCTGCCTCGCTACCACTCTTACCATTGCCCATGTCGTCGATAGCCATGGGCTCGCAGTCCAAGTCGAGGGCTGCCACATTCCCCACGACTTCCTCTGCAATGCCTTCCTCCGTCGGGAGTGCGACTGCTTCCTGGATCCTGGCGATCATGGGAGTGGCCACTTCAGGGTCCACCTCGGATCCTTTCTTCACCCCTGGGAAGATAAGGGTGGCCATGTCCTGGGACAGGATGTAGGGTTGTCCCTTGGCGGAGTTACGTCCAAACCTGCCAACCCATGCCTTCAAGGTGGATAAGGCAGCTTCCCGGACCACCTGTGCTCCCTGTATGAAGGGTTATTATTAATACTTAACATTAGAGATAGACTTAACCTAGTATCATAGTGTATATTACAGTATATTGATTCTCATTGTATCATTATGTAGAGACCGAAGTGTTACATACCTCGGAGGTGGCTTCATTAACCAAAGCATAACAGATAATGCAGTTCTCGTGGTGCCAGACCACGTAATCCTCAAGGCGGACTGTGCAGCTGGCATGTGCCCAGCAGACCACGTGCCCACAGGGTTCCTGGAGAACGGCATTACACCCCTCCTCCAGACAACAGGTAACCTGTAAGTCAAATGATACATGAGTATCATCAACAACCTTTCGGAGCAGGTCCGTGGTTGTGTGCAGTATACTATTGCTGCCGGAGTAACTCCGGCATCAGCATATATCATGCACGATAACATGTCACCCTGTTACCACTAGCTCCAGCGCCCCGTGTATATAAGAACCTCCTAGGCAGATAATGTGAACTAAGAATGACTCCACTGCAGCTGCCGGAGCTACAAAATCTGAACGATTAAGTGGATTTAAACTGTCCTCCACTTGCCGGAGTAAGGGATATAACCCAAAACCAGATACAGGGTGAAGAGCGAGACGTAACAGGGTGGAATAGTTAAATACCTGGCGGAGTTGAAGACTCTGCCGGTGTAAATAACTGGGTATAGTAAGATAATAACTTACAACAGAATGTGGATGTTATATTATGTGTAATAAACCATGCATGCAAAATGTAATCCCATAGACAGGCCGGAGCCTTTCACATATCCAAAGAAGCATGGCTATCCCAAGGTCGGGTCCGGCTTGCGCCGGAGCCCTGAGGCCGCCAGAGTGGGGTGGGAAGAGGAGGGCTTCATAGATAGTGAGAGGGATACACTACCTAGTGGGTCGGGGTGTGTCCCACTCCCCCGTGCCTGGTGGCCAACCATGGCTCGGTCGAGCAGGGTTCCCCCCCTACACCACTAGCAGCGCGGCAGAGTACGGCAGGCCTGCTCACCGAGTGTACCACCCAGTGAACCCCCTTCTCCCCCATGGATGACTCGGCATGGCCTAATATTGAAGGTAGTGTGGTGAGCGATGTCATCACTCACCACGAAGTGTGTGAGAGAGGGGTGGGTGGGGGGGACTGTGAGAGGTCTGAAGCAGGGTGGCTCGTACGCGATCAACTGGAGACACTCTCAGCCGGGTGAACAGTCACGCGGTGTGAGAGGCCAGTCTATCCAAGAAGGCCCATAGGCCAACTAGGTGCCGGCTACAAGAAAGTAAGACATAACATAAATATCCTGTCCTAACACGGGGGGAAGGAGCGAAATAAATATAGAGCGAGAGAGAGAAGGAATGGTCCTTGAGAAACTAGGTTAAGCAAAATCCAACGATGGAAATGCTAGCCTAGAAACTCAGAGCGGCTTAGCCTAGATGCCGTAACGAATGTTCGAGGGGCAAACGGCCAGGGTGGCTCAAGGACAGAAAGGGTTACGTAGGAACTAGGGTCCCTCCGTATAAGGTAATCGAGTCTAAAGATCCTATCTTACTGATAAACAAGGGTTGATATGACACCTCCATGCAAGAAAGGAATGCGTACGCCACGACAGAAAGCATGCAGTTCGGAAGTAGGCTATCCCCCATGAACGGACTAATAAAATAAACATGTCAATGGCAAATGCATCTTAAAATAAATTAATAGGGTACTGCTCAAGTGCAATCGAGACCAACTAGTATGGGAGACCAATTGGTGCAAGAAAGCAGGGAATCATCACGTGGCTGGCGAGCCATGAGAAGGCAGCGCAGGAATGGCAACGCACGTGCTACCGCTCTCACATATAACCTGAGATAACTTGGCTTAATATGCCAAAAACCGTCTCAAAATTATCTCAAACATTAAACGCAGTACTTAACTTGGATGCATAAGCTTGACAATCCATGATGATGAAACAGTGGGATAAATCCAGACGAAAAACACAGCACAAGGAAAGAACATGTGTGGCGTGAACGGTGCTATCGAAAGGAATGAAAACAAAGGCGCTAGTTGTAGTAGTAGCGGGTAGCGGGGCCTTGGATTGGCTCCTCGGTAGATGAGGGATATTGAGGAAGGGAGAGACTAAATGGCAAAGGACCTCTGGTAGTGGTTTCCACTCGCCCCAGATACCATACCGACACCTTTATTAAAGGTGAGCGAGCCAGTTCACTCTGGCATCACTATTTTAGTTTTTCTCTGGTAATTATAGCAATATTTTACCTTAGAAATGAACACTAAAGGAAGCATTTCCCGGAGCGACACAGGCTGAGCCCAGAAAATTATTATTATTTCAGTAGATGCAAACAATTCACATGGAACAAGGCACAGACCCCACACTGCAGCAGTAACTGATCAAGATACAGACCCAGTAAATTTCATCGTCATGGAGGTGACGCAAACCTGTGACTTCTGAGCAGCATGCCCCAATGCTAGCCACCATACCACCAGACGAGTTAAAATATGATTAAAATCAACATACAATACATTTTAGTGTGCCCATATGACACAGAATACTCTGTATCCACAATAAAAACCAAACTGCAATTGTATACTGTAGTATAGGTATCAATTTTATTGATTTTTCAATGAGATGAAAATAGTTGCTTATTTGAGAGAGAGAGAGAGAGAGAATATACTATCTACTTTGTTTTGTGAAAGTAAGAAGTAATATAATACATAATATTAATATAATGTTTTATTTTTTAGTAAGTCTATTGAATTATGTGTACATACATACTGTATTCTGTTATTTCTGAGGTAATGCAGATTTATATTTTAGATTTTAGGAGACCATTGTTTGTCATTGCAGCTCTGACAGTACTGCATTCTTATGATTCTCTAGATAAATGTCTCCTCTAGCTTCAAAAGTTGGTGGCTCCTGCCCTGGAGGGAACATTTTCTATTGCACACACCATCAAAACCATGACATTATATTAGCCAGTTCAACCAATCTAGGTTTCATTTCTCTTATCTACAGATCCTCCTCTTTCAACTGCTGCCCTTCAAGTCCAAGACAGCAACCTTTCAGATCAGTAAAGTCCTAACAACTTCCCCTAAGGTCTATAGGCAGTGGCGGATTTAGGGAGGGCAGCCAAGCAGGCCATGGCCTTGGGTCACGTGCCTGCGAGGGCCCCGCATCTCATTAAAAAAAAAAATAAATAAATAAACAAAATAATTAAATAAATAATGAAAACTAAAAAAGGGATTTTGACGAAGGAAAAATCTATTTCTGGGAAACGACCTGTGTCGCCCTGTGAAATGGTTCCTTTGATACTATTTCTGAGGTATAAATATTGCTATTCATCCTAGAGAAAAAAGAAACAATATAATGCCAAGATAAATGGCTCGCTCACCTCTAATAGAAGTGTCGGTATAGTAAAGGAACGAGTGGAATCACTACCAGAGGTCCCTTGGCATTTAGCTTCTTCCTTCGACAAAACCCCCAACTACAGAGGAGCCGTGCTACAGCTCCCGGTACCCTCTACTACTACCGTGAGCGCCTCCGACGCCTGTGACGTCATTCCTGAAGATAGCCTCCAAGCTTGGGGTAAGCTGGGTGAGGATAATCTAACTACAAGGTGGGGTTTCACAGAGCGACACAGGTCGTTGCCCAGAAATAGATTTTTCCTTCGTCAAAATCCCTTTTCTGGGCTTAACCTGTGTCGCCCTGTGAAATAGTACCAGAGAATGCTAAAACACCAAGCTCGAGGGACAGTACAGATAAGCAAGAAGGTAAAAACAAACACCTGTAAGGTTAATAGTATAATGATCAACTTAAATTACAGTCTTACAATTAATAGTTAATAGTATGAACCCTTAAACATGGGTTAGAACTTAAGGATAATTAGCCTATCAAACAATCAAAATATATACAAGGTAGGCTTAAGACAGGATATCAAGTTGACTTATACATAAACAATAGAACTGAATCCCAAACGAGAATGATGAACATAACAGCAATACTCAAGGTAACAAAATTACAATAGAGGCGACTAAACTAAGTAAGGGTGCAATGGGGCAGGCAGAAGGGAAGGCTACAAGAAAGTTAGAAGAACTTATAAAGAGTCAGGAGAAACTGTGTTTCCAGCTGCCACTGCTGGAAATTTGAGGGCTTCCAAGGGTTTTAGGTAGTGCCGTTTAAAAACTATCGGAGATTTCCAGCCTGTATATTTCTTAAGATCGTCAAAATTCATATGTTGAAAATAGTTAATAGATGTGGCCACTGCCCTAACATCGTGGGCCCCAAGAGGGAAAGGACTCCGGTATTGCCTGTTTAATGAAGTATAAGATTTGTTGCTTGATCCCTTTTAGGGAGATTGTACCACCCTCCTTCCTAATGAACAACGGACCTGAAGATCTCAGAGTTGTTCTACCTAGGTAAGCTCTTAATGAGTTGACAGGACAAAGAGAAATGTCTTGAGGTAGTGGTAGGATTTTCCACGAGGACCATCTGTCCTGTGGATCTTCATTTTTGGCTAGAAAGTGGCGATCTGGGGATAAGAGGACTTCCCCTGAGGGGAGGAACTCAATGTGACCCGGTTCCCTTGATAAGGCTGACAGTTCTGATATTCTAGCTCCTGAGGCTAAACTTAGTAAAAATAGGGTTTTCCTCAGGAGAGATATATAGTTGCACGAGTCATTATTAATGTCCGAGGCCAGTTTGAGGACATCATTTAAAAACCAAGAGACTGATTTAGGTCTCGTTGATGGTCTCAGTCTAGCACAAGCTTTTGGTATGGAGGTAAAGTAAGAATCCGTAAGATCTATGTTAAAACCAAACTGGAAGATCTTTTTAAGAGCTGATTTGGTTGTAGTGATAGTGCTTGCTGCTAAACCTTTCTCAAACAATGATCTAAAGAAAGTTATGGTTAGGTTCGTTGTCATGACTTGAGAGTTTGAATCCTTAAGGAACTCTGCTAGTTTCTTAACAGATGAGTCATTTTGACGCAGGGTAGACTCCCTTTTATCTGATTCCAAGAATGAAATATTCTGGGGATCAATGTCTGCATTCCTCATGGCTAGCGAACTTCAGGAAATCCATAAAAGGTTAGGGTTTTCTTTTTTGAAATTCTTGGAGGGAAGCGGACACAGTCTGAGTTTGCACTAACTGGGTTAGTTTGGGGTTGGGAATCCATAGGGGCCGGAGTCTCAACTCTAGAAGTAGAGGGAACCAATTGCTCTTGGGCCAGTTGGGGGCTACTAGAGCCACTCGGCCCTTGAATGTCCTGAGTTTGTTTAAAACTTTCAGGAGAAGGTTCACCGGAGGGAAGAGGTAAATCTTCTTCCATGTGTTCCAATCGAGGATCATTGCGTCTGTAGCATATGCCAGAGGATCGAGGTTGGGAGCCACATAACAAGGGAGTTTGTGGTTTGACTCCGTGGCAAAGAGATCTACTTGAAATCCCGGGACTTGTTGACTGATCCAATTGAACGAGTTCCTGTCCAGTGTCCACTCCGATTCCAACGGAACGGAGCGAGATAGAGCGTCTGCTACTACGTTCTTGACCGCTGCCAAGTGAGTGGCTGACAGGTGCCATTTGTTCTTGTTTGCCAGAGAGAAGATGGCTATCATGACGTGGTTCAAGTGGCTTGACTTGGATCCGCCCCTGTTGATGCAGTGTACCACCACTGCACTGTCCAGAACTAGTTTGAAATATGAGTTCTTGGGCGGCCGGAAGCGTTTCAGTGTTAGAAACACTGCCATGGCCTCCAGTACATTGATATGTAGTTGATGGAATGTTAAAGACCAAGTTCCTTGAACTTTTTTGTGCTGAGAGTATCCTCCCCATCCTGTTAGTGAAGCGTCCGTGTGGATCACTAATGATGGAGGAGGAAATTGTAGGGAAATTGCTTTTGATAAATTCTTTGCCTCCGTCCAGGGGCAGAGACGCTTTCGTAAGATCGCCGGGATAGAGGTTAGTTTGTCCCGTGATCTGCAATTCGCTTTGGAACGCCATACTCTGTTTATATCCTTAGAGTTTGGCTCTTAGCAGAACGTCCGTGACTGATGCAAACTGGAGTGAGCCCAGGATCCTCTCCTGGCACCTCCGGGATGTTTGTTGTTGTTTGAGAAATTGCTTTGTAGCTCTTGCTATTTCTTTCCTTTTCAACGACGGAATTGATAGAGTGTGCGATTGTAAGTCCCACTGAAGGCCTAACCACTGGAATCGAGATTCCGGTGTTAGTCTGGACTTAGTTTTGTTTATTTGGAAACCTAGATGTTCCAGAAATTTGATCACCTTGACCGTTGCTTCCTTGCATTCTTTGGGATTCTTTGCCCAAATAAGCCAATCGTCCAGATAAGCCACTAGCATTATTCCCTGTTTCCTTAGCTCTTGCACTACCGCTTCCGCCAATTTGGTGAAAATCCTGGGGGCTATGTTGAGCCCGAATGGCATTACTTTGAAGGAGTAGGATCTGTTTCCTAGTTTGAAGCCTAGGAATGGACGGAAGTGTCTGGCTATGGGAACATGATAGTAGGCATCTGTAAGATCTATAGAGGTTGTACCTGCGAAACGGTCAGCATCCTGAACTTGTCGCAATGAATGTATAAGTTCAGATGGGACAAGTCTAAGATGATCCTTCGACTTTCCGAGTCTTTCTTTGGCACGCTGAACAAGCGTCCTTGAAATTTTAAATTGTTGACTCTTGAAACTACTCCTTTGAGAAGGAGGTCTTGGGTATACTCTACCAATTCCGTTGTTGGTGCTTAATAGAATTTGTTGGTTGGAGGAGGGCCCTCTAGCCAACTCCAACCTAGGCCTTTGGTTACTATGCTCTGAGCCCAGGGGCTGAACCTCCACTGCTGGCGGAAGAGGTACAGTCTCCCTCCTACCTTGGGACTCTCACTGTTGGCTTGCCGAGGGGCGACCACCTCTTGCTCCTCGGAAGCCTCTTCCCCTGTTTGTAGCCCTGCCGGATCCCCTGAAACGAGAGGCACCCCTAGCTCTGCTGCCTCTCGCGAACCTGTTGAAGGCCTGAAAATTCTGGCCTTCATAGGTGGGGTTGTAGGCTGGGGAGACAGCGAAGGATGTAGAAGGCTGAGGTTGCTGTGACTGTGGGGCCAGGACTAGGTACTGTTGTTGACTCTTGGAGGAGGAGTGCTGTTGCCCTTGAGGTACTTGTACCGCTTGGACCAGCGTCTGCTGAGGGTTCTGGAAGGGCAAGAACTTCCTCGGCTTCTTCTTAATCCTCGGGTTCAAACCAGAGGATTCCTGTTTCCTCTTAGATACTAGCCCCCACCTGACCTTGAGGCACTGGTTCACCTTAGATGCCTCATGTAAGACCTCCGCCACCACTGGTGCAGGGAAGAGGTCCGTCCCCCAAATTGAGGAAGCTATGAGTTTGTTCAGTTCATGGCGGATGGTGGCTTCCGCCAGGACATGCTTCCTGCAATTCCTCCTGGCGACTAGAAAGTCGTAAAGATCGCACTGCATGGTGTGCAGCAGACCTTTAGCCATGACTTTGAATAATGGCTCTTGCTGATAAACTAGAGCCGTCATTTCAGCCATCATCATGGAGGAGAGGGATCTTGCAAGCCTGGTCCGAGCGTCGTACTCCGTCTGGATGAGGGAGTCCGACAACCTGGGAAGTCTCTCGCTAAAGAGGGTGGTGGCGCAGTCAGCCTTAAGTTTGCCTACTGAGAAAGTTGGTACAGCTCCCTCGAAGTAGGCATCAGAGCCTGGAACCAG
The DNA here is from genome assembly GCF_015104395.2 of Macrobrachium nipponense. Lineage (NCBI taxonomy): Eukaryota > Metazoa > Arthropoda > Malacostraca > Decapoda > Palaemonidae > Macrobrachium > Macrobrachium nipponense. Next base: position 126,623,809 of record NC_087200.1, read on the forward strand.
GAGAGAGGTGGGTTCTGTCTCCCTGAGTTGAGGCAAAGGCTCGTCCTTCAGGGCCGCCTGGAACGTTGCTTCCACTACCTTAAGGGTAAGTGGTAGCGGAGTACCTTCTACCGGTGTGAAAATGGTAAAAGGACTCCTGAAGGCCATGATGCGAGTATTCTTGCAACCCCACTCTTCCAGGCTTCTCAGCAGAGTCTGTTGAGCCTGTTCCCTGGGAAGGATCACAGTTTCCTTGGGAACTTTATCTTCCCTCATCATGGCTGCTTCCATTAGGCGGACGTAGCCCATGAATGGGGGTTGAAGGTCACGGGGGTAGAACTCGAAGTCTTCTAGCCTTCGAGTTCCAATGCCTTCAATGGTCAGCATCCCGTTGACGAACGGAGCATGTGAGGCAATCATCCATGGATTGGCAGCCTTGAAGTCTGGCAGCTGTCTAGAGTCCGGCATTGGGAGAGGAGAGGACGGTACTGCCTGAGGAGTCCCTGCCGCGATCAAGGTCTGGATCCCAGCGATGGCGTTCTCCTGAGCAGCCAGACGTTCCGCTAGGGATTGGATCGACTGGCCGGAGGTCTCAACAGTACTTGTGAGCTGAGAGAGTACCGTGCCAACCTTGTTATCCACCAAGGTTCCCACGATAACCCCCATCTGTTCCAAGATGTTGGCCGAGAAGCTTTTGGGGTCGAAGGGGGGCACTTGAGCCCGATCCTTCCGAGACCTGCGTTTGGGGGACCTCGACGCTGACGAAGAGGCCGCCCTTGATCTGACTGTTCTGGGGTGGGGAGCCGGAGTACTGGTGTCAGTTAAGGTGGCTGATTTCTTAGGTAGGGACTTCTTAAGTTTGTCCATGGGGAACTTAACTTTGGGGATAACTGAAGTGACCTTAGGGCGAACCGCCCGTTGGTCTTCAGTGAAGCCCCGGAAAGAGGTAGAAGAGGAAGAATCAGTAGAAGGAGAAGGAGAAAGGGAACTCAGGAAAGGGCCCTGAGAACCCACAGAAGCTGCCCCTACTGCACCCTTACCTGTGCCCATAGGGTCTACTGCCATGGGCTCAACGTCGAGGTTCATAGCCGCGACGTCCTCTGCCACGGGCTCAACGTCGAGGTTCATAGCCGCGACGTCCTCTGCCACATCCTCCGAGAAATCCCCGTCCTGGAGAGAGATCATCACTTGGAGGTCCGCTAACAGAGGGGCGGCCACTAGCGGGTCTACCACTGATCCCTTCTTGGCCCCAGGGAAGATGAGATCAGCCATGTCCTGGGCGAGGATGTATGGGTGGCCTTAGGAGTTCCGTCCGAATCCTCCTACCCAGGCTTTGAGGGTCACCAGGGCCCTCTTCTTCTCTTCATCGGAACCCTGTAAGAGGTCTAGAGTTAGGAAAAAGAGGAGGAGGGGGACGTTAGGATCGTGACTAGAATTATAGTAACTGAATATGTGTCCACATTGTGAAATATAGTCAGTATCGACAAATATACCAGGTATTGAACGCTGACGGAGATAGGAGAAAACTTACTACTAAGGAGGCTTCGCCTACTAGCACGTAGCAGGTTTGGCAACCTTCATGGTGCCAAACAATGAAGTCCTCTACCCTCACTGCGCAGCCGGCATGGGAGCGGCAGACTACGTGGCCGCATGGGTCCTGCAACACAGCATTGCACCCGATCTCCTGGCAACACAAAACCTGTAAGTCAAAGGATACATGAGTACCATTGACAACCTCCAGGGAGGTACTATGTAAATATCCGTGGGTGCCAGAGTGGAACCGACGGATAAGATTTTACGTATAAGTGGCATGCAAAAAGGGCTGCCGGAGTGAGCTCGAAAGCCCACACCCATATGAATAAAAGACATAATGTAAAGGGAGGCATGCACTTAAAAATAACGTAGAAATTGGTCACGGGGAATAGCCGCTGACTCCGTGTTAAGCTTCTCCTAGTTGTATGTGTAAATTAAACTCCGTCGGGACCGGAGTTGTGATTACCGAGCGAGAGGGGTTCAGCTCTCTGGGTGATAACCAAGGAGGGATAACATGAGGCAGAACTATAACCCCCCGGAGTAACAGTATAATAATAATAAAAATCCTTAAAATAGTGTAAAAGAAAAACATAATATCAGAAGGTGCCCATGTGATCTATCCTAGGTGGATAGGCTCCCAGTGAATCCCTCCTCCCTGGCTGTCCGGTGGGTACGGAGTATTACCGCCGAACTATAGCAGGGGAGGGAGGGTAGGGAGGTAGAGGTGGGGTAGGGGAACCTTCTAACCTCTGCGGCCGATTTAAGGCCGGAGGAGGGAGGAGGAGAAGGTCCCGAGCCCCCGAGACACGTGACTGTGAGAGAGCCCCAGTGAAGGGAACCTCCCCGCTATCCCTATGAGTCACCCCCTCTCATGCGGACTCGGAAGCTAGCTATGAGCAGCAAGTCATCACCCGATGGCGTGGGTGGCAAAGTGTGGAGGGGGGGATGGAGGGGACGGGGAGTAGACCCAGTGACTAGGTGGCTCGTCGTGATCGACCAGCGGCTCTCCCGGCCAGATGATAAACACATGGTGAGGAAGGCCCGTCGGAACAACAATATGGTCGAAAAGACATCTCAATAAACTGATATATTAGGATTATCTATAAAATATATAATAACAAAATACACATGATATATAAAAGCTAGGCTAACACGGGGAACAAAAATACATGATAATATAAGAATGACCAAGGTTATAGGCTAATCGCCAATCCGAAGAAAGGGGTATGCTAGCCTAACCTAACGCCTAGGCCAATGTGAACAAGGGAATAGGCTAATCACCAATCCGAAGAATGGGGTATGTTAGCCTAACCTAACCCCTAGGTCAATGTGAACAAAGGAATAGGCTAATCGCCAGTCCGAAGAATAGGGTATGTTAGCCTAACCTAACACCTAGGTCAAGTAATATGTATATTAAAATAAACATAGGACTAGAAGTAGGACAAGGGGGAACAATAGTTCTAACTGGATAACTCCTAACGAAACGGATGGGCAAAGCTAGGCTAAGATCCGAAACGTGCGGTCGGAGTGTGTGCCCCGTGAAGGCCTAACTAACAAAGCTAACTGCATGATATAATATAGGTAACTATATCATAAGGTACTGCAAAAAGGGGGGAATCTCTAATGGTATGGAAGACCAAAAGAAAAAACCCCTACCGCCATGCGGTTGGAGGAGTGGTCGGGGCCGGTGAAGCTACCGAGTAACTCCTAGTTAAAAAACAGGTAAATCAGCATAAAATGTGATCTGTAACCTTAAGGCAGTACTTAACTTAGAAGCAGAAGCAGAAGACATCTTGAGATGAGGTAAAAAACCTTGATAAAGCGATCGCACAGCAGAGAAAAAACGTGTGGTGACGATGGCGGCTATCAAAGGAATGACGTCACAGGCGTCGGAGGCGCTCACAGTAGTAGTAGAGGGTACCGGGAGCTGTAGCACGGCTCCTCCGTAGTTGGGGGTTTTGTCGAAGGAAGAAGCTAAATGGCAAGGGACCTCTGGTAGTGATTCCACTCGCTCCTTTACTATACCGACACTTCTAATAGAGGAGAGCGAGCCATTTATCTTGGCATTATATTGTTTCTTTTTTCTCTAGGATGAATAGCAATATTTATACCAAAGAAATAGTATCAAAGGAACCATTTCACAGGGCGACACAGGTTAAGCCCAGAAATAGTATATAAAAATTAATACATAATAATAATAATAATAATAATAATAATAATAATAATAATAATAATATAGAGGTGCTTATTCAGAAAATGAATCCTAGAAACCAACCAACCACCCATCCCCTCGTTGTAAGGGCCCTCTTTGCTAGCCCATAAATGAGCGCGGCCACCTAAGGTCACCAGTCTATAGAGGTATCTCCTCCAGAGTATGAGTATGTCAGTTCTTGGACCTCCTTTAGTCAAATATTTTCTGCTCTTGAAAGTAAAAATCTAATGGGGGAGCTTAGATTTCCAAGTTTTCAAGAGTATGGCTGAAACTTTTGTTCATGCATCATACAATGAATTTTAAATACAAAGCAAAGTAAAACTCACAGGTATCAGATATGTTATGAAGTTTCAAACACAAATGACTTGAAAATTAGATTAAATAAATAAGAAAATACAAAATCATTAATATTTCATCACTCCTTAATGTATTCTATAGAAAAAGGTTAAGTCTTATCACAATACGTACCTGAATAACTGGGAAGATGTGTATGGCATCCATACCCTGAATCTGATGTGGTTCTAAGGCATGAGGGCATTTCATGGGCTTCAACACTTTTACAATCCTTTCGGTCAGAGCTCTTCATATGAAAATGAAATAAAATAAAATAGTTGAAAACAATTTTAAAACCCAATATGTACATACTATGCTTACTTACAAAATATAAATTTTCATAGTTTATTATTTGGATACTTACCTACTGTTAAAGTAAGCTATATCTCCACGCCGATTAGGCGAGTCGGCATTCAAACAAAAAATCGAATGGCTGCCCGGGTGACTGTCTAGTTTACCTGTTCTCCACCAGGTGCACCAGGTGTGTTTCCTATGTTTTAGCTCTTGTCAAAATTTTCCTTGACAGCCCACTAAGTTGTGGGGAGGCTGGGTGGGCTCAACAGTAGGCAAGTAACCAAATAATAAATTTTATTATGAAAATTTATATGATTTGTGATGAATCTTACCTACTCTTAAAGTTAGGTGATTCCCACATCAAGAAGAGGACAGTGGGTAGTGCAGCTAGACAAAAATCCACTCAGCCATTCGAGCTAAACCTCACCTGATCTGGAATCCTTGCTGGATTTTACTACCACCAGAAATTGGATTCCATTCAGGGAGCAAGGCTCTCATACATGAGCAGCAGAGCAGCCTTGCAGAGAAAACTGCTTCAATTCAGCCAGAATGAAACACAAACGGTATGAGGGACCCCTGTGCCTGGGTCCAAAAGACCTATAAAATGACAGTCACTTAAAATAAATACCTTCACGATATAAAGGTACACTCCTATACAAAATTTGTACCTTCACGCTCCCCAAAATATTAAAACCAAGGATTTAAAGAAAAGAGCCCCAAAAATGATATTGTTAAACTACAATAAAGTTTTGTACATACTTACCTGGCAGATATATACTTAGCTATAGTCTCCGACGTTCCCGACAGAATTTCAAATCTCGCGGCACACGCGACAGGTAGGTCAGGTGGTCTACCTTACCCGCTGCTGGGTGGCGGGAGTATGAACCAATCCCATCTTCTATTCAGATTTTCTCTTCCACCTGTCTCCTGAGGGGAAGCTGGGTGGGTCATTAACCGTATATATCTGCCAGGTAAGTATGTACAAAACTTTATTGTAGTTTAACAATATCATTTTTGTACATGAACTTTCCTGTCAGATATATACTTAGCTGATTGGCACCCTTGGTGGAGGGTAAGAGACAGCTAATAATATACAAAAGGGAAACAACTGGTGTTGTAGGATATAAAAACCTTGGTTCTTACCTGTTCAGGCAGAAGACTTCATTGATACTGTCTCTGAGTCTGCATTGCCTGGAGAGCTACAGCGAGGACGTGACCTGTTGCTGAAAGACTCTCGGATCTACCACCGGAATATCTGATCCCCTTATGTGGTAGAATCCAAGTAGGATCCTGTCAAAGGGACTCGTCCGCTTACTTAACAGATCCTAACCACTACTACCGCAAGGAGCCAAAACCATCAGACCACCTAACCAAACTAACTAGGGTTAGTACTACAACAAGAAAGAGATGCTTCCCTGCATCCTCTTTCAGACAACCATAACCAACAAAGACAAAACAAGGGGTAAAAATATAAAAGCCTAACAAGGATAAGTTCCAGCTCCCTGCCCCAGCACCGAATCCGCTGATACGCAAGGGCCTAAGGCGAAGCATTTGTCATAAGTAATTTTTTATTTTCACATCACTGCCCAAGTAGTGGTTTTGGCGAAAAAGAAAACCGATTTGTTAGGCAAAAAAAAAAAAAAAATCGTCTCCTCTCCAGAAAGGGTTTTGGGGAGCCCCGCGAGTAAGGTTCCGCACAGACATATTTTTGTTGAAAAGCCAGTGAAGTGGCAATGGGCCCTCACTTCGTGGGCCTTCACTTTAAGAAAAAGCTTAAAAATGATCCTATGCATGATATATGCGGCTTCTTTTTATACAGGCTTCTTAAGAAGAGGACAGAGCATTCTTCGATAGTGGTCGACTGGGGGGTCCCCCCCTCACGGACACCAAAAGGCCCCAAAAACCTCTTTGATTGCCTTAAGTTTTTTTGCTCTTTCCCCCTCTTCAAAATAATATTTTAATATTCTCACCGAGCAAAGAGTCCTCTCAGGCTCTTCCCCTACGAGAGAAGATAATCCTCGAATCTCGAAGCTCTTGGGCCACGGATTTGATGGGTTCTCGTTCTTTGCTAGGAATCCCGGGAGGAAAGAACAAACCATAGACTGTTCTTTAAAGCCAACATTACCCTCAATGGCTTGAAGTTCACTCACCCTCTTGGCGGATGCTAGAGCCATAAGGAAAAGGGCCTTCTTGGTCAGATCCTTGAACGAGGCTGATCTAGGGGGTTCAAATCTAGACGAGCTGAGAAACTGAAGTACCACGTCCAGATTCCAATTAGGTATTCTCGATGACTGCTTTTTAGTTGTTTCAAAAGACCTAATCAGGTCATGCAGATCTTTATCTTCTGAGATATTGAGGCCTCTGTGTCTAAAAACTGCCGCCAACATACTGCGGTATCCCTTAATTGTAGATACCACCAGACCACATTCTTCCTTAAGAAAAAGGAAGAAATCAGCAATTTAGGTCACAGAGGTACTGGAAGAGGAAACATTCTTCCTCTTGCACCAACGTCTGAAGACATCCCACTTCGACTGGTATACTCGTAAGGTGGAAGACCTCCTAGCTCTTGCGATTACTTTAGCAGATACCGGTGAAAAGCCTTTCGCTCTGACCAGACTTTGGACAGTCTGAAGCCAGTCAGACTGAGAGCGATGAGGTTTTTGTGATACCTGTCAAAGTGGGGTTGTCTGAGTAAATCGTTCCTTAGAGGGAGTGATCTTGGAAGGTCCACTAACCATTCCAGTACCTCTGTGAACCATTCTTGGGCTGGCCAAAAGGGAGCGATTAATGTCATCCTCGTTGAATCTAACTCTGCGAACTTTTTGAGCGTTATTCCCAGAATCTTGAAGGGAGGAAACGCGTAAACATCGAGCCCCTTCCAGTCTAGAAGAAGCGCATCGATCCCTATCGCCCCTGGTTCCGAGATGGGAGAGCAGTATAGATCCAGTCTCGCATTTCTTGAGGTGGCGAAGAGGTCTATGTGCGGCCTGCCCCACAACTTCCACAGGCTCTGGCATAACAATCCTGATGAAGTGTCCACTTCCGTCCGGGGGAAAGGACTGCTCTTTCCTGCTGAGGAGATCTGCTCTTACATTCCTCTCCCCCTGTACGAATCTGGTGAGAAGCCTGATTCTCCTTTCTTCGGCCCACAGAAGAAGGTCTCTTGCTGTTTCGTACAGAGAGAAGGAATGCGTCCCCCCCTGTTTCCTGATGTATGCCAGAGCTGTGGTGTTGTCCAAGTTGATCTGAACTATGGAGTCTCGGATGTTGGACTCGAAGGCCTTCAGAGCCAACCACACGGCCATCAATTCTTTTCTGTTGATATGCCAGGTCACCTGGTCCCCCACCCAGGTACCTGACACCTCTCGGGTTCCCAGTCGCCCCCCAACCTGTCTCCGATGCGTCGGAGAACAACACTAGGTTGGGGTTCTGGGATTGCAGAGACAGCCCCTGAGCAAACTTGTTGGGATCTGTCCACCACACGAGTTTCTCCTTGATCTGCTGGGATATGGACAGGGAGAATGTCAAATCCTGAGAATGACGACTCCAATTCTGATGAAGAAAGAATTGGAGCAGTCTCAGGTGCAACCTTCCTAGGGAAACGAATTGCTCCAGCGAGGAGAGCGTCCCCAACAGACTCATCCACTCCCTCGCCGTGCATACTTCTTTCTCTAAGAAGGCTGTCACTTTCTCGAGGCCTCGGGCTATCATTTCCGGAGACGGAAAAGCCCAAAAACTCTGAGAGTTCATCCGGCTCCCCAGATAAATGCACTCTTGTTTGGGTATTAAGCTTGATTTCTGGAAATTGACTAAAAGCCCCAAAGAACTCGTCAATTCCAAGGTTTTCTGTAAGTCCTCCAGACAACGATCTTTCGAATTGGCCCTCATAAGCCAATCGTCTAGGTACAGGGATATCCTCACCCCTTCCAAATGAAGCCATTGAGCTACGTTCCTCAAGATTCCCGTGAACACTTGGGGGGCCGTCGAGAGGCCGAAGCACAGAGTCCTGAAATGATATGCTCTTCCCCCCATCATGAACCTGAGAAACTTCCTCGAGGAAGGATGGATCGGTACGTGGAAGTAAGCGTCCTGTAAGTCCAAGGACACCATCCAGTCCCCTGGACGAAGCGCTGCCAACACCGAAGACGTGGTCTCCATCGTAAACTTCTTTTTCTCTACAAAGAAGTTCAGGGCGCTTATGTCCAAAACCGGTCTCCATCCCCCCGAGGATTTTGGAACTAGGAAAAGGTGGTTGTAGAAGCCTGCTGATTGAAGGTCCGACACTAGTTCGATTGCCTCCTTTTCTAGCATCTGATCTACCGCTAGACAGAGGGCCTGGTTCATGATGGGGTCCCTGTACTTGGCCGTCAACTCCCTTGGGGTGGTCGTCAAGGGAGGTCTTGAGGTGAAAGGGATGAGGTAACCCCTCTTTACGATTGAAAGGGTCCAGGAATCCGCCCCTCTCTGGGCCCAGACTTCTGCAAATCTTAACAGCCTGGCACCCACCGTTGTCTGAAGGACTTGTTTCTTAATTTGAAGTCTTGACAGACTTAGAGAAAGTCTTCCCTCTCCTGCTGGGTCTTCGTCCTCTAAACGAAGCGGGTCTGGAGGAAGAACCCCCTCGAAAAGGTTCCCGAACAACTGACTTCTCCTTTCTCATCTTGACAGGGAAGGAGGGACGAGGCTTCTTCGCCGACTGAGCCAGAAGGTCCTGCGTAGCCTTGGCTGAAAGCGATGTCGAAATATCCTGTTCTATTAGCTTTTTGGGGAAAAGCTGAGCGGAGAGTGGGGAAAACAGCAAAGAAGACCTCTGAGCATGCGAGACGGACTTCGTCAAGAAGGAGCAATATACGGATCTCTTCTTCACCACTCCCGCCCAAACAAGGAAACGATTTCGCTCGCTCCGTCCCTTACTGACTTATCCATACAGGATAAAACGCAATGAAGGTCTTCCGGCGAGAAAGACTCTGGAGCCTGTGTCTTCTTAGCCAAGACTCCCAGAGACCAATCAAGGAAGTTGAAAACTTCGAGCACTCTGAACATTCCTTTTAGAATGTGATCGATCTCGTTCATGGCCCAAGTCGTCTTAGCTGAGTTAAGAGCCGATCTCCTCGTAGCATCTACTAATGCCGAAAAGTTCGCATCAGCCGAAGACGGGAGACCCAGAACCAAGGGCTCTCCTGTCTCGTACCAAAAGCCAGTACGTCCGGACAGTCTCGACGGTGGGAAGGCAAACACCGTTTTCCCTGCTTCTTCTTTGGAGAGCATCCAGGAACCGAAGCTCCTAAGCACCTTCTTCATGGACAGGGTTGGCTTCATTCTCACACACGACGATCCTTTCGTTGCCTTTGACGTCGAAAACAACGAGTGCGGAGAAGGAGGAGCAGTAGGGCTAAGGGAATCTCCAAATTCCTGAAGTAGAAGCTCTGTAGCTTCTTATAAGAAGAAACCGCTGCTGATGTATTATTTTCTTCGTCCAAGCCATCCTGGCCTTCTTGCAAAGGAGAGCGAGGAGGATCCTTTGAATAAGAAGAGGTCCTTACAGGAGAAGAGCGTCTAGCTGAAGAATGATGTCGCACAGGAGAAGTCAAGTCCGCAGGTGATCGGTGAGTCGAAAAAGAACGCCTATCCGACCTGGCCTGTCTGAGATCGGACTCCCTCTTTGAGGTAGTAGAAAACTTGAACGAAGGAGAGTCTGGGCTCTTACCACGGGAAAAACCGTGTCCAGAAACAGGGCGCTTGCGAGAGGGAGAGCGCCTGCTAGAATCCTGGCACCTGTCGCGAGGAGAGCAGCTACTAGGCGCCGAGCGCCTATCAGAAGAAGGGCGCTTGAGAGGCTCTTGGCGCCTGTCTAGCGGAGAACGGCTGTCAGGAGTAGGGCGCCTCGCAATAGACGAGCGCCTAGCAAGTGAACGGTGGACCCGAGGCTCTTGATGCCTATCCACAGGAGAGCGGCTGCCAGGAGAAGAGCGCCTACCAGGAGCATGGCTCCCACCAGACTCTTGACGTCTGAAAGGAGAAGAGCGCCTAACAGGAGATTGGCGCCTACTAGATACTTGTTCCGTAACGAGAGGAGAGCGGCTGCCAGACGACGAGCGCCTACCCGGAGACGAGCGCCTGCGAGGTTCTCGGAATCAATGAGGAGAAGATCGTCTTGAAGGATTTGATGAAAGGAGTCTGTTCTGCACAGAGCGTCTCTCTCCGATAGGGCACACACTAGAAGACGAATGCTTGATAGGAGAGGAGCGCCTACCGGAAGCGGGGAGCCTATCCGGTGAAAAGTCGTCGCCATCCAAGGAGCGCCTGCCCGAAGTCTGGCGCCTTGACGATGCGGAGAGGGAGTCAGGAGAGTGGGGCCACTCGCGCAAGCTCCTTCGCTCGGCCGAATCCGCCCTATACGAAGGAGATCGCATACGTCGAGGAGAGCGATCCTCTGAAGAAGGGCGTCTAGATCTTTTGACCGGAAGAGACACGTCCTTCCTCCTACGAGATCTAACAGCCAGAGAGTCCGCCAGGGCCGAGATCTGAGCCTGGAGTCCCGCAAGGACTCTAGTAGGAGATTCCACAGGATCTTCCTCCGAAGCAGCAGAGCGAGGCGCGCGAGAAGACGAGCGATCACAGGATCTTCTAGGCCTCTTCACATCCAAAGAAGGCTCCTCAGGGAAGACTTACGGGCTGGAAGCCAAAGAACTGCAGGGCGCCTTCCAAGCCCTCTTCAATGGGCGCGAAGCATCCGGGGAGTTCCAGCCGCGCTTCGGTGAGGGTGAAAAAGAAGAGGAGAAACACTGACGAAGGATCTCCTTCTTGATACGATCCGAGGCAGCCTGGGAGCGTACTTCAGGATCTGCCAAGGGGACGCCTGACCGGTGGGGGCTCTCCCTAGCCCTCCTGCGGCTTTCGACTTTCCTCCTCCACTGGAACTGGGAGTCTGGAAGAGGTCTAGGCCTGGAGGCACTACGGAGCCGGTCAGACGCACCCTCCACAACACTGGGGGCACTGCACTGATCACTAACACTCCCACTCTTACCTTGCTCTAATAAGCGAATCTTCAACTCCATAGACTGAATCGTAGCCTTCAAAGCCGCCGCCTCCGAAGACGAATCTTCGGCTTCGGCGCGGGGAGCAGGGGCTGCAACCTGGGAAGGAGGTTCTATTTCTACATTAAGGTTAAGGTCAGACTCTAACTCGCTCACTCTAGACCTACTAGAGCTTCTAGAGGAAGCTTTACGAACTCTATCTCTCTCCAACTTCCTTATGTAGGAAGAAAGAGCCTTATATTCATCTTCATTCAGCCCCTCACATTCCTTACATGGGTTACTAAATGCGCACTCATTCCCCCTGCATTTCATACACACAGTGTGAGGGTCAACCGAAGCTTTCGGCAACCTCACCTTACATCCTTCAACCGAACATACCCTAAACAAAACAGGAGTCTTAGTTACTGTATCTAAATCAGACATGTTTCAAGCAAAATCCAGCGCAAAGTCAAAAAACGGTCCACAAACAGCGTATGCCAAGCCAAACAGAACGAATACGTCACCAAAAAGTCCAAAATGATCTCCAGGCAAGCGAGAATCGAAAATATCTATCGAGAGGAAACCACAACAGTTGTTGTCGTTCCCGGCGACAGAGAAAATCTGAATAGAAGATGGGATTGGTTCATACTCCCGCCACCAAGCGGCGGGTAAGGTAGACCACCTGACCTACCTGTCGCGTGTGCCGCGAGATTTGAAATTCTGTCGGGAACGTCGGAGAATATAGCTAAGTATATATCTGACAGGAAAGTTCATGTACAAAAATTGCTCTTTCTTTGGTTCAGAAAAAGACTAACCACAACTAGTAGTGGATTAAGGGTTTTACTGTTTTCAAACACGATTCTGTATACTTAAGGTAGAGAGCGGGTAAAAACCAAATTGCACTTCTACTGCGCCACTCCAATCCTATTCTGAAACGATAAACTGACTTGACACTAAATAAAGTTACAACTGCTGCTCACATTATGAATGTCTACCTTCAATAAAGGTAGAAGACATGGAGTTAGTTCTCATGCACTAGCCTAATCAAATACATCACAGAGGACCTTGTGTTCCTAGACAAAGATGTTATAAGTTTCTAAACCATAAAGCAAAAAGTTAACTTTGACTTCAAGCTTAACCATTGGCAAAGACAGCTAGGTTATGAAAACCACAAAACAAAAGGTTAATTTTGCCTCTTCCAAGCTTAACCTTTGACAATGACATCTACATTTCCTAAAACCACAAAACAAAAGGTTAACTTTGCCTTTTCCAGGATTAACCTTTGACAAAGATGTTCTAAGTTTCTAAAAGGAAGATAAAGATGTACTAGGTTTAACCTATCTGATTAAGTTTTAACTGCCCCAACAAGACAGAGAAGTTTCCTCTTCTTCCCCACAAAGGAGGTTACAATGGAATTCTTACAGATCACTGTATAACTAGCCTTAATATCACCCTCAGCTCTAAGGCAGAAAAATAAAATAGCATTCCCTTTACAACAGCTTAAAGAAGGGTGCTGGCAATAAATGTACTTATTAACTGCTGATAGTGCTAAATAAAAGATTTCATAGTAAATTCAGATAAAGTTTAGACCTGCAACTAACCTCCAGAGGGAGACTGATATAGAGATGAAGGGGCTTCAATCTCAACACCTTATAGTGCTGATCCTCAGCAAGATCTATAAGTACTTGATGCGATACCGAGGAAAGCATGGAATGATAACTTTGGAAGTAGATAGTGAAAAGTCTTATTACCTCTAAACAGAAAACATTGATGTCTACAAGGTTCCAGGTGTTGAAAATTCCTCTAGAATGGCACCCTCAGCAATACATAGACCACTGCTTCTGACCCAAGCACACAGCTGTTTTTAATTAAGAACAGATTGTATGATAACTTGAAAATCTTCTTATTAGGAGGGGACATTCTAAAATCTCCAAGCAGTAAAGGAGATGCATAAGCTAATGGAAGTGTAGGGAATTGTGTAATCAAGTTGATCTCCTCTTAATGGACGAATGAGACATCTACCAAGAGCATTGGAAATTCTGAAAATCATTTGCCCTGAACTTGAAATTGCTCAATAGTATTTAGAGTAGATACGAAGGGCAACCCTATAAGTCTGAATTAAGCCAAATTTAAGGAAACATCCACTGCTCAAGCCTGAGGGCCATCAAAGAAGTAGTAATCGTCCAGTTGTTCCTCTTCATCTACATGCTAGTATGTCTAAATGAGTGCTCCTGAAGGGGGGCCGGCCGGCTAATGCCATTTTTTAAGGACAGGACTTTGATATTCATACCACTTAATAAGGTGACTTGGGACATCTCCAAACCGCATATGATTTTTGCCTCTGACCTTTGGTTTTGTGACGCCAAGGCGATTTATCCCAAAAATAACCATTTTTCAAATTCTATCTCCTCCCTTGATATTTAATATTAAGACCTGGGATTACTACCATATATAGACCTGATGGAGACATCCAATCGAATAAGCAGTTTTTTTTCTAAAAGTCAATTTTTTGCTAGATATGAATTTTTCATTATGGTAAAAAAATAAACCCTATAAATCTGGAAACAAAATTTATAAAAAAAAAGACGAAACAAAAATTGGAAAAAAAGGGCTTGATTTGATTGTTCTATAATGTCTTTCTGAGTTATATACCAAATTCCAATGTTACAGCTTTAAAACTAAGTGAGAAGATAGAATTTGAAGGTCAATAACTATAGTTTTGAGATACAGGTGTTCAAAGTTTTTCTTCGTATTTTTATAACGACAATGTTAGTAAATAATGATTATTATGAATATATATTTTTTTGGGGTATTAATAAACCAAAACTATGTTATTTATCATAATTTAATCATAAACGACGATCCCTTTGCTCATATATCGTAGCCTGGGGCACCTGCGTCAGGCAAGACGGGGGCATTCCTTCCTAAGCAACTCTCTCTCTCCTTCACAAACTCAGCTTATTACAGCAAATTTTCTTCTTCTGTATGTTAGCGAGATGTTTTCCTTGTATTTTCCTCTTTGGCATAATGAAATTCTTGCCGAAACAAAGATAAACAAACGTAAAAGCAAGAGAATGTCAGAAGTGAAACTCGAACGTGAACTCTCTTTTTACAAAGATAATGTTAATAAATCATGATTATTATGAATTTCATATTCCTTTTTGGGTATTAATAAACCAAAACTATATCATTTATCATAAATGAAGATCCCTTTGCTCAAAGAACGTAGCCTGGGCACAGTGTGACGTGTGCATCAGGAAAGACGGGGATGTTCCTTACTACACACCCCTCCCTCTCTCTCTCTTCACTAACTACGCTAATATCGCGTCTATTATGATATTCTGTAATCATATTAAAGCAAATTTTCTTCATGAGTATGTTAGCAAGATGTTTTCCTTGTATTTTCCTCATTGGCATGATGAAATTCTTGCCGAAACAAAGATAAACATACGTAAAAGCAAGCGAATGTCAAAGGTGAAACTTGAACGTATACACTACATGAGGTTTGTGGTCGCACTGAAAGGTGGTTGGTAGCTGACTTCCCTTCTGCGAGCCATGGAATCTCTACAGATGCCATTGCTCACAATTTCTTTGACAATAATTAACAAAATTTATGATAACAGAAGAAATAAGGCATTTTCTTGTATGGATTAATGTTTTTGGCTTATTGAGTTACGTTTACTAATTACCCTGTAAATACGAAAATAAGAGGAATTTTGACAAAATATTTTGTATACATATTCTCAATTGCCATATGAAGCTCCATGAATTTTTTCATGACTGCATTTTTCGCTCTATACCCCCATATATAAAGGTTCTGGCCGGCCCCCTTAAAACCTTCTATTTTGTTAGTTAAAACTCAAGAAAAACCCACTAAAAATTTTTATACCTGGTTTTTTTAATAGTTTTATCACAAAAAGTGCATTTTATGATAAAATTGATTAAAAAAACGAGGAATTTGTGGGTATTCTCGTAGAAAAATACCGCGAATATGCAAATTTTCCGCGAATAATGCAGGGAAACATTCCAGGGAAAAATCTGCGAATGTGTGAAGTCTGCAAATATGGGGGGTCCACTGTATTTACATTATTCCTCATAGGAATTATTGCTTCGGTTTTCATACATTTTGGTTATTGTTGGAGGCCCCGGAACGGATGTATGTACGAAAAGAGGTTCCACTGTATTTTCCTTCATTCACAAGGAAATATATACATTCAAGAATAGTATATTTTACTAATCACAAAATTGGTACATTAGTTCTGTATAATTTTCTTTGCCCCCTCCCACCCAAAAAAAAAAAAATTCTTGGCCCCACCTAGGCCCCGCTACTGATTGAATGCCAGCCTATGCCACTGCTTACAACTCACTTTTTTTTTTTGCTCCAACAGCAATATTTATCTTTGAAAATCATTACTCTCCTTTCTCTTGGGACATTACTCTCCTTTCTCTTGGGACATGCCTTGAGAGAGAGAGAGAGAGAGAGAGAGAGAAGAGAAGCGAGAGAGAGAGAGAGAGAAGACAGAGAGAGATTCTACTACTTGTTTCAACTGAATAATATAAAACAAAAATTTGATACTTCTGCATAGTTAAAATATCAATCTTCATATACTTTTCATGAAACTTAAAAATTTCAAAGGACAGTGAACTGCATTACAGTAGAGTACTTACATTTTTTGACCAATTGTGAGATTTTCATTGAAGAGTAAATCAACATCTACATCAAAGTTACAAGTCTCAATACACCAGGTCATACCTCCAACAATCTGCAAAAGGGGTCAAAACTTGAAATTGCTGTTGCTACATCCTTAAAATTACTTATGTAGTATTTGTAGCAATGAGGTAATTTTTCTGTAACAGTAGCCTTACCTAATACGTATCATGCAAAATGACAATTTAAAAAGTAAACAGTATTTTTCCTAACTATACAAACTTGGTCCTTTACATTGGGAATTACTTTTAACAAAACTGGAAAAAGTCATTAAACTCTTGAAAAAGGTGGTTAGGCAGTAACTACCCGGCAGTAGGTGGCAATACGTACCCGCCTTCCCAGATGTAAGTGTTCTAGTTTGCCTTTCAGCCCAGGTTTCAGACTGAATGGTGGGCCTAATGTATAAAGGACCTCAGGTTTGTAAAGTTAAGAAAAATACAATTTACCTTTAAAATTGTCATTTGTTCCTACACAATATACAAACCCTCTTTCCTTTACACTAGGAAGACCACTGATTGGAGGGAGGAATCTGTGCGAGTCTATTTGAACTGACTGGAGTTCATCACACCTGGGATACTCCTCCTGGTCAGAAAAAGCAAGGAGGAGTGCCCTACCTATGACATATTGATCGGAGTATAGGAACTGCGAGATCAAACGTCAGACTTCTGGACCTTTTCAAATGAGTGTGGAATCGTAACTCATATGAAAAAAGGCTAAGAAGAATCTTAACAGTTGGAGGCAGTAAAGCAAAGACTCGAAAAGGGTTTGTCTAAATGACATTTTCCCCTTCCTCACCTTGCTGAAGGAAGGGGAGGGATTGCTTCTATTATTATGTATAAAGAAATATGGGTGCTATATACAGTGGTCCCCCGTATTCGCGGGGGATGCGTACCAGATTAGATTAGATTATAAAATTTTTGGCTCATAGCCAAGCGCCGGAGCCGGGGGGCCATTCAGCGCATATATATCTTAAGAATAAAAAAGTCAATGTCGCACAAACAAACATACACAGAACCGATCAAACATACAAATCATTCATTCATAAAAACCAAACAAGAAACCTAAAACAATTAAGAGAAAATTACAATTCATAAAAAAGACCAATATTTTTTAAAAATGTCATAATTTGCTCTGCCCGAGCACCTTCACCTAACATATCGGCAAGAGTCTTATTTGCCAGCAAACAAGCTCTACGTTTGATTTCAAAATGTGGGCACTCCACCAAAATATGCATCACAGTCAAATTCACATGACAGGTGGAACAGCGAGGAACCTGCCTATTCGCTCCACTCGTCATTAGATACCCGTGAGTATATTTAGTGTGGCCAATACGTAATCTAGCTAAAACTATCTCAGACCTTCTATCCATCCGGCTATGAGGCCAAGGATGAACAGAAGGCCTAATCGACTTTAATTTGAGATTATTATCTAAAGTAGACCAGTGGGCCTGCCACTGGTCTCTACAATAAAATCGAATGGTACTTTTAAAATCGCAAACAGGAACGCCCATGTTAGAAATGTGCCTAAGCCTAGTTGCAGCCTTAGCAGCAGCGTCGGCTCGCTCATTCCCAACAATTCCAACATGGGACGGAGCCCAACAAAACCTAACAGAAAATCCTCTTCTATTAACTAAAAGATAAAACCAATCTTGTACTTCTTGAACTAAAGGGTTGCAAGAGACTAAGCTTTTGAGAGAAGATAAAACACTCAAAGAGTCAGTAAAAATGGTAAAAACCTTGTTAGTACAAGAACTATATATATTTAAGAGCAGTCAAAACTGCCAGCAGTTCAGCTGTAAAAACAGAGGAATTAGATGGAAGCTTCTTTTTAATAATATTATCACTAGTCACTACAGAGCAACCAACACCATCAGAACTCTTCGAACCATCAGTATATATATGATGAGAATCACCATGTTCAAAAGCATGATCCAAGAAACTTGCCCTCAACTGATCACCAGAACTGATGCTCCTGCTGTCCCTAATTGGGCAGATTTCTAAGTGTGGCCTATTCCAAGGAGGAAATTTTGAGGGCGAAATTTCAGCTACTGCAGGGGGTAGTAATCCCACCTCCCTGGCAGAGCTTGCTAGTCGAACTTCAAGCGGCTTTGGCAGTCTAGGTCTATTTGGGGCTCTATCAGTTGGTTCTCTAACGTACTTATAATTAGGGTTTAGCTTTGATGTAAGTACTCTTGATACGACTCTCAAGCCTAATTCCTCCCTACGGATAAATAGTGGGGGAAAACCTGACTCAACATATAGGCTTTCTACTGGAGAAGTTCTATAGGCTCCCGTACAAATACGTAAAGCCAAATTATGGACAACATCTAATTTCTGCAGTGTTGTCTTGCATGCACAACCATAAATTTGACAACCATAATCAATTTTGCTTAGGCATAAAATCTGGTACATCCTCAAAAGGGTGATTCGGTCTGCCCCCCAATTAAAATTAGACACAACTTTAAGAATATTAAGACGAAGCTTCACGTTACATACAACTTCATTAACATGTTGAGTAAAAGTTAATTTCTTATCAAATGTAACACCTAGATACTTAATGCTATCTTCATAAGGTAAAATCGAATCATTTAAAAACAGCGTAGGGATCTCTTCCACTCTTCTTAATCAGCAAAATCGTATAGCTTTGTTTTTTTCTGGCAAAAATTTGAAACCTTTAGCACTGGCCCATAATGTTGAAGCATTAATAGCAGTCTGGATCTTTCGACAAGCTTCGACAGCTGTAGACTTGCTACAGATTATTGCATAATCATCAGCAAAGGCCAGACCATGCACCCCGACAGGAACTTGTTCTAGTAGGCCGTTGACAGCTACATTAAAGAGTGTTGGACTAAGGACGCTTCCCTGAGGTAACCCTTCTTCTTGAGGGTAAGCAGAAGAAATGTAAGAGCCCACTCTTACTTTCAGGTAACGTTCTGACAAAAAATCTTTTAGACAATAGAACAAATTACCCACAACACCCCACTCTACAAGTTGCAAAAGGATGCCCCCTCGCCAGGTAGTGTCGTAGGCTTTTTCTAGGTCAAAGAACACTGCAACAGTCTGGTTTTGCACAGCAAAAGCATTCTGTATCTCCCGAGTAAGGAACATCAAAGGGTCAGAAGTACTTCTATTTTTCCTAAAACCAAACTGCCGATTAGATAAAAGATTCTTTGAATCCAAATACCACACAAGTCGAGCATTGACCATCCTCTCATAAATCTTGCTAACACAACTGGTTAGAGCAATTGGCCTATAGTTCTTAGGAAGGAAGGAATCTTTAAAAGGTTTTAAAACAGGTACAATAATCGATATCTTCCAAGACACTGGTGAAGTTCCTGAAAGATAAAAACTGTTTAAAATGTCTAAAAGAAATTGTTTTGTACTTCTAGGCAAATTAAAAATCATTGAGTACAGTATATCATCTTCCCCAGGAGATGTTGGGGAAGATAACGAGATTGCTTGATCTAATTCTTTCATGGTGAAAGGAAGATTATACGACTCTGAATTTGAACTAACAGCAGGAACAACCGTGGTACCGTCCCTAATATTCCTGAATGCAGTAGAGTAATGTAGGGCACTAGATATATTGGAGAAATGCCTACCAAAGGTTTCTGCAACTTCTCCAGAATCAGATATGAGTAAGCCATCAATTTTCAATATAGGCAAGGGAGGTGGAGAAAATTTCCCTTGCAGCTTTCGGATTCTGTTCCAGACTAAGGACATAGGGGAATCATATTTTAACTCGCTTATATATCTGATAAACGATTCCCTCTTTGCCTGCTTAAATGTTTTCTTTTGCTTAGCAAGAGCTCTTTTATAGATAATTTTATTGACCAAGCAAGGATATCTTCGATATCTCTTGTAGCAAGTTCTTGTTATCTTTCGGCTCAAGGCACATGAATCGCTCCACCAAGGTACTAGAGGACGACGAGGTTTACCAGAAGTTCGAGGAACAGACAGCATGGCACCACACAGCAATATATTGATTAAATACTCATAAGCAGATGTTGGGCTCTGAAAATCAGTTATCTCTTATCAACTTCAGTAGATTTTTTGAATAATCCCCAGTCAGCCTCCCCTACTTTCCATTTTGGTAAACATGGAGATGGAATATTTTTCATATACTTTAAGTGAATGGGCCAATGATCACTGCATGATCATCTGGTCTACTGCCCACTGATAATCTAACCTCAAAGACGAAGAGCAGATAGTGAGGTCAATGGCTGAATCAGTATTATGAAAAACATCATGTCTTGTAGGGGAACCATCATTCATTAAAGTGATGTCATTTAAGTCAAGCAGCTGTTCTATTATTAAACCCCACCAGTCGCAGTTTGGCTCTCCCCAGAGGGTGTGCTTGGCATTAAAATCCCCCATCAGAATGAAGGGTTTAGGAAGCTGGTCTATCAGTGTCTGAAGATCGTTTAATTCTAGCTGACGGGGATTACCCTGCGCATCCTGCAATCTACTTTCTAATGATGGATCAAGGTAGAGAGAACAAATTGTGATCCCTTTACAATTAAAAATTTGGACTGCACAAGCCTGCAACACAGTGTTCAATTGAACAACCCTGTGATTAACAGACTTGCGGACTATGATGCCTGTGCCTCCCTGAGCACGTACACCTATCAGGGGTGGAGACCTCTGAAATGAATAATTAAAACCCACATTGGGTGTGTGCTCTCCCAACTTTGTCTCTTGTAGACACATCGCAGATAAATCATGTTCCCTAAACAGAACCCGAACTTGCTCTCTATTTGGTATAAATCCACGGATGTTCCATTGCATGAGAGCCATTATTTAGAGGAAGGGATCTTAAAATTCCCTACTAATTTAGGAATCTGTGTCCTGGTGAGAGAGATCTTATCAGTTTTACCAGTACTATTTGACCTAGATCTAGGTGTTACAGATCTTTTAGAAGATGGGCTTTCACTTGCCCTTTCAGTTTTACTTTTGTTCTTTCTACGATTGCTGAGTGACCGTGAATGAGGCGAAGAGGGAGAAAGGGCCCTCTTCTGACGAATAAAGAGGGCCTCTATCTCCTCACCGTCATCTCCACGGTGCACTGTAATGTCAAGATCAGGTGAGGGCTCAATGTCAGGCAATGTCCCTGACAGAGAAAAGTCGTCAACAAATTGAGACCTGGCTTGAACCCTTGAAACAACAGGGTCCCCTGGCTTGACCAGTGTCTCTACAACATGAGGAGCCCCGCCAGAGGGGCCATGAGAAGCCCCACTAGGGGGGCCGTGGGGAGCCCCACTAGAGGGGGCGTGGGAAACCCCACCAACCAAGGGGTTGGCAACGGGTAGCCCCAAGCCCCAAAGGGGGGCACGGGGGCAGCCCCACCAGAGAGGGCATGGGAAACCCCATTAGGGGACCCCCGGTAGCACCACCTGAAGGGGCACCAGAAGTAGCAATATCCGGCTGTTGTGCCTTCAGGCATCTGAATAAGTTTTCTTTCCCAACAGCTTCTTGGCCTGTCCCACACTGATGTGTTCAGCGATAGATTTAAGTAATGCCTCTTGTTCTTTTTTAAATTCACTGCATTTCTTATCTCGGGTTCGATGGTCACCCTTACAGTTCACACAAATTACCGGTTCAGAACATTCCTCATGCTCAGGCTTGCCACACGATTCACAAAGTTTATTTCTGGTGCAAACATTTGAGGAGTGTCCAAAGCCAAAACATTTAAAGCACTGGAGCACTCTCGGTCTATAAGACGAACTTTCATAATTTCATTGTCAAGAACAATTTCAGATGGCAAAAAAAGGACTTACAAATGTTAAAATAATCATAGACGAGCGGGGCACCTTGAAAACCTTCCAAACCACGTCTGGACACATCTCCAAAATTTCCTCTTCGTCCATTTCATGTAAATCTTCATTGAAGATGACACCCTTTGCATAACTAAAATTATAGTGAGGTTTTACCTCTTTTATCATACCTTCGGGATTAAGCTTTAAATTTAGGAGCATTACTGATTGAACATTGGTCTTGGCATGAACTAAAAAACTATTACGCCCAAAGCGAGTTACTTCTGGGCTCCCAACATTGCCGATCTTCTGGCTTACCAACCTTTTCACCTTGAAGAGGTTGCCTCTCTCACCATGTGTTGTAATAATCAACCACTTAGCTGGGTCTGGTGATCTGGAGGTTTTACTTATTTTACTTGAATCTTTAGTTCAGTTGGTGGTCTATATATCTCAAGATGCCTAGGGACCTCTTCCGCCTCTACAAGTCAACACTCATAGAGTCTGACCTAAACTCTCTGTAGGCTCTGTGAGCTTCCGATTCGTTGTTGAAAAATATCCAAAATTCAAAACAACCATAATTTTTGCCAAGTCTATTCCGTAATTCTTTTACGCTTCCAAATTTACAAAATTCATTAAATAAGGTATCATAATTCCAGTCTAAAGGGACTGGTTTTACATACAAAATGTTTGTAACAAGGAGCTCATTTGAAAAAGGCTCCAAAGTCACAATAGAGGAATTACCAAAATTTTCCTTGTCCTTATCCTTGCCCAAGTCGTCAACAGAAGGTTTTGGTGTCTCCATAAGACGTACAATTGATGATTCGTCCAGGTAGCCCCCCCACCCCCCCCCACCCCCATGGTAGCCCACATTAAGAGGACAGTGTTATCCCATACAGGGCTGCCCTAGGGGTACCACCCAGATATACACCCCACCCTCAGTGCTTAAGGCGTCATGATGTCCATCGAGATCAGACCCAGCACTAAGAGCAGGGTTTGACATATAAACTTTCCCCTCGCTCGACCACGTTAGGTACTCGAGTTCTACGGGTGAGGTGGCATGCCAACCATCCTCACCCTCCACCAAATCCATTGAGAAAGTCCAAATCATGTCCAAAACCAATCCAAGTCATCAACATAAAATCCGTGCCTTATAGAGGGAGGAAGCAGAAGGATGAAAAGTTTTAGTAAAAGGAAAAGGGCTGACTTATTTAGTTGGATCAACAGCTGGGCACCAAGGCCCAGCAAGAAAGTAGTTCCCACCATGCATCAGGGCCCAGCTGCTGAACCCTAAGCCCCCCATCCTCGGCAAGGCTTCAGCATCTGGGGGGGGGATGCGTACCAGACCACCCGTGAATAGTCAGAACCCGCAAATGTTTGGAATCCTTATAAAAATGCTAAGAACAGCCTATTTTGTTAGTTAAAACTCAAGAAAAACCACTAAAAATTTTCATAGTTGGTTTTTTTAATAGTTTTATCACAAAAAGTGCATTTTATGATGAAATTGATAAAAAAAAAACCAGGAATTTGTAGATATTTCTCATAGAAAAATACCACGAATGCGCGAATTTTCCGCGAATAATACGGGGAAACGCTCCTGAGAGAAATCCGCGAATGTGTGAGTCCGCGAATCCAGAGAGCGCGAATATGGGGGGCCCACTGTATGTAGACTTAGCATATCAGTTCCAGCAAGTGTAGGTTTGAGTCCTATTCTCTGCCCAAAGGAAGAGAAGTAGAGGGATGTGGAAGGAGGAGGAGAGGCCAGTCACTATTGTAATGCTTCTCTGTTCCAGGACCAAACCTTTGGTGAGATGCTACCTGTCCTGTTAAAGGAGCCAGGTAAGAAAACACAACCTGTTGAGCAGCCACCACATGTCCAAGGAAAAAGGTTCCAAGGATTTGTTGGCAATACCCAAAGGTAGGAATACATAAATGTGGTCCAATGAGACCAAATAACTGTAACCAGACTGACAGATTTCTCCAGAATGCAAGGGATGGATTAAGCCACTGATTGCGTGAGCTCTAGGAGTAACTGTATAGGTGATGTTGTTGCCAGCTACAGAAAAACCTCTCCCCCATTGTGTCATAAAACCAGAAGAAAGACGTATCCTTTGGCAAGTCAGTACTAAGGAAAAGTTATCAACATCAATTTCAAGAATGTTGAGTTTTTGTCACGCTACAGGACAAAGTAATGATTGATCTGGATCATTGATTACAAAGTACAAGGTGCAGGGGATCATGATCATGAAGTACTTGAACCTGGCAACAGAAGCAACATCATACAAATCTTCTATTCTCTTTGCCAATGCTGGAGTGAGACGAGTTGAATTTTGACTAAAGAGAAATACTTCTTCCACGTGAAAGACTAGGCTGAATGTGAACCTATGTCTTCCACAATCAAATTGGAGAGAAGCAACCAGAGAAAAAGTCAAGTCAATGCTTGCAAGGAAAGCTGGATAATCTTTTAGCTGTGAAGACACAAGGATTGTACTACCTGAGGAACCACTCTTGTGCACTGACATCAAAGGTTGGGTCAGGGAAGAACTCCTCTTGTTACCTTGGAAGCAGAGCTGGGACATCAAGTGAATGGCAAAATCTTTTGTCATTTATTTTCAATTTTGGGTAAAACAATTCTTGTTGACTACCTTAAGAATTAGAAAATAAAGGTACAGAGAAGACAAAAACTGTCAAGTTTGTCTGAAAAAGTCATTCTGATTCATCGCAGTGGCCCATGGGTCAGGTGCAATGGAGCAGAAGGCCTACAGACTTCTGTTTTACTGGGTGGTAAACAAAAAGATAATAGGGAGTCTCCTGAGACAAATCTCTGTCTGATGATTCTTGCAAGGGCATGTGTGGAGCACAAGACAGGAACCCTATACAAGAGTCAAATACCACCCAGAGACCTTGGGCCTTTATGATGGCAAGACAGACAGGTGTCTCATTAGTAGTTAACCCTCGACTGAGGAGAAGTAATACTAAGACGAACAATGACTCCGTGAGGAAGCAGCACTGCCTGTCACTTGAATCCAGAAGCTGCGTTGCCTGCCAGTACATTTCATGCACAAATGTTTTTGGATGATAGAGCTATCGAGTGCACTGCAATTACACTTGAGCACCTACAAGTTAACATAACCAGGAGGGAAATAAAACTCCTTTGTTTGGTGATAAATGCCAGTATTGTGGTGTTGTTGCTTAACAACAACTCTGGGTGCCTCAAAATCAAATCCTGAAACTTCCAGTAAGTCCAAAAGGCTGCCTTGAGTTTCAGGATTTTGATGAGAAGATATTTATCGTCTCGGTCAAAGACCTGAAGACAATAGTCCTACAGGTATGCGTCTATTATTTGGTTGGTGCATCTGATAACAGATGCATGTTGTGAGGAGAATATATATAAGTAAAGGTACTCCTCATTTAATGACAGACTCAGTTTACGACAACTCAGAGTTATGACGGCAATATGAAGAGAGATAGAGAGAGAGAAAAAAAAAAACCATAAAAGGGATTTTGACGTAAGGAAAAATCTATTTCTGGGCGATTGGTTCGTGTCGCCCAGCGAAATATCCCTTTAATCCATTATTTCTAAGGTAAATGCACTAACAAATACCAGAGAATAAATAAAATAAAGAAAAGGTCAGTATAATTGACTCGCTCACCCTCCAAGAGGGCGTCGGTATGAACACTAGGGCGAGTGAGACCACTACCACGAACCTCTTACCAATAGAAATCTCCTACGACAAAACCCCCACAAGAGGGGAGCCGACCCACAGAATGGGCAGCAACTACTACTACTCCACCCCACGCTACCGACTGCTGCGCCTCTGGTGGCCATCCTGAAGTTAGGAGACAATCTTGAGCGCAGGGATGGGTAGGGTGGGATTTCACTGGGCGACACGAACCAATCGCCCAGAAATAGATTTTTCCTTACGTCAAAATCCCTTTTCTGGGCTCAGTTCGTGTCGCTGCGCGAAATCGTACCAGAGAATTAGCACAAGATTGTAAATGAAAATAAATAAGGTCTCAATAAAACTTAAAATAAAATAAAGTATTATAATTGCAAGAAAATATATATATACACAATTGTTTATACAAGTCAGAAAAATAATAATTAAAATTAGCTTAAAGTTAACATATATGTACAGGGCTTACATGGAATATATGTTGAACTTAACATCTGTGTATACTTATTACATACAATAGTAAATAAAGCAATTATAATATAAAATGATTCTGAACAAACTTAGAAATACAATATAGTAAATAAATATATATGTCTTAATATACAAAACCCGTAACCATTGTAAATGGAGATGTGTCATCCTAGCATAAAAATAAGGGGACCACATCATAGAGATCATTATATACAAACAATTGTGGGTGACCCTAGCAAAAAAATAAGGGACACCCACTGTACCATCACAAGAGCAGCTAAGACTCAAGGTAGACGTAGATGAACATGGTAGGTATAGACAAACTGTTGACTGAGATAGGTAGAAAGGAGATCTGGATCTTCAACTTAAGATTAAGCAGAGTCGGGGGAAACTATGTTACCCGCCGCAACTGCTGAAAATTTCAGAGCTTCCAAGGACTTTAAGTAATGACGCTTAAATACTGTCGGCGATTTCCATCCAGTATACTTTTTCAAATCATCAAAATTCATGTGTTGGAAATAGTTAATTGAGGTGGCAACTGCCCTGACATCATGAGCTTTAGGGAAGGAATCAGGGTTGGCTTGCTTAATAAAGTACAGGATCTGTTGCCTGATACCTTTAATAGATAAAGTACCACCTTTTTCTCTCCTAAAGAGAGGACCCGAAGAGGATGAGGATGTCCTGGACAGAAAGGCTCGTAAGGTCAATACTGGACAAAGAGAAACATCTTGCGGAAGGGGTATAACCTTCCACGGTTCCCACCTCAACAAAGGATCCTCATTCTTTGCTAAAAAGCTACGTTCCGGGGAAAGTAGAAACTTCCGAGGGGAAGAAAATTCTATATGATTCGGATCTCTGGATAACGCCGACAGTTCTGAAATTCTAGCTTCCTGAAGCCAGCTTAATAAAAACTAGAGTTTTCTTAAGAGCATTATAAATGAACATGTCGTATTGTCTGTTTCTGAAGCCAGCTTTAGAACATCATTCAAGAACCACGACACTGACGTAGGCCTTACTGAAGGTCTAAGTCTAGCACAAGCCTTGGGAATAGACGAGAAGTAAGAATCTGTCAAGTCTATGTTGAAACCGAGTTGAAAAATCTTCGTTCAAGGCTGACTTGTTTGTCGTAATAGTGCTAGCTGCTAAGCCTTTTTCGAATAAAGATCTGAAAAAGGATATAGCTGAATTGATTGTCATGATTCTAATGTCTGATTCTCTCAGGAAGATTGCCAACTTTTTGACTGCAGCATCATACTGTCTCAAAGTTGAATCCCTTTTATCAGATTCCAAGAAAAGAATATTTCGTGGATCGATATCTGCATCTTTTTTAGCCGCAAACTTCATGAAGTCCATAAAGTTAGGGTTTTGAGAGTTCCTGAGGAAGCGAACACAGTCTTCGTTTGTACTGACTGGGAGAGCCTGGGATTGGGAATCCGAAGAGGACGAAGACCCAGTTCCAGAATCAGAGGGTACCAAATGCTCTTCGGCCAGTCTGGGGCTACTAGAGCTACTTGACCCTTGAACGTGCCTGAGCTTTTGTTCAGTACCTTCAGGAGAAGATTCACTGGAGGAAAGACATACATCTTCTCCCAGTTGTTCCAATCTATGGACAGGGCGTCCGTGGCATAGGCCAGAGGGTCCAGGTTGGGGGCCACATAACATGGAAGTTTGTGGTTCGCTTGAGATGCGAATAGATCTACTTGCAGACCTGGAACCCTCCGGAGAATCCATTGGAACGAACTGTTGCCCAGTGACCATTCCGACTCCAGAGGAACTGAGCGGGATAGAGCATCTGCTATGACGTTTCTCACTCCAGCTATATGGGTGGAGGAGAGGTGCCAACTGAACTTGTCCGCTAGGGAGAAGATGGCTACCATGACATGATTCAGATGTCTTGACTTGGAGCCTCCCCTGTTTACGCAATGGACTACCACTGCGCTGTCCAGAACTAACTTTATGTGGGAGTTCTTTGGCGGACGTAACCTCTTCAGAGTCAAGAACACTGCCATCGCTTCTAATACGTTTATGTGAAGCTGGCGGAACTGGGGTGACCAGGTTCCTTGAACCTTCTTGAACTGAGAATATCCTCCCCAGCCGCTTAATGAAGCGTCCGTGTGGATGGTAATCCCCGGAGGAGGAAACTGAAGGGGTACTGATATGGACAGGTTCTTCAATTTTGCCCAAGGGCGCAGACAATTCCGTAGAATCTGTGGGATTGATGATAACTTGTCCCTGGATCTGACATTTGCTCGTGAGCGCCAGATTCTGGTTAGGTCTTTCAGTTTGGCTTTCATCAAGATGTTTGTCACTGAGGCAAATTGGAGGGAACCCAGGATTCTTTCCTGGCTTCTCCTTGAAGCATATTTGTGCTTTAGAAATTGCTTTACTGACTTCGCTATTTCCTTTCTCTTGGCTGATGGAATCAACAGAGTATGGGAGGATAGATTCCATTGAATGCCCAGCCACTGAAAGTTGGACTCCGGAGTGAGTCTTGACTTTGTTCTGTTTATCTTGAACCCCAGATACTCTAGGAACTGGATTACTTTCAGTGTGGCTTTGTGACATTCCTTGACTGTTGGAGCCCAAATCAACCAATCGTCGAGATACGCTACTACCATTATCCCCTGAGACCTCAGTTGTTGGACGACTACTTCCGCCAACTTCGTGAACACCCTGGGTGCCACGTTCAGACCAAAGGGAACTACCTTGAAGGAGAATGCTTGATCTCCTATCTTGAAGCCCAGATAAGGGCGAAAGTGTCTTGCAATAGGGATATGATAGTATGCGTCTGTAAGATCGATAGAGGTGGTGATGGCCCCACGGGGAAGTAAGGTCCGCACCCGCGAGATAGTCAGCATTTTGAACTTGTCGCAGCGAATGGCCAAGTTTAAGCGGGACAAGTCTAAGATTACCCTTCTTTTTTGTGAGCCTTTCTTTGGCACGCTGAATAAGCGACCTTGAAACTTTAATCTGTTGACTCTCGCTATTGCTCCTTTCTGAAGGAGCTCCTCCGCATACTCCGTCATTTCTTTTGATGGAAGTTGAAGGAATGGTCTGGATGGAGGAGGATCCGCAATCCAACTCCAACCCAGGCCTTTTGACACAATGCTCTGTGCCCAATTGCTGAATCCCCACCGATGCTGGAAGAGAAACAGCCTCCCTCCTACCTTCGAGCTCTCACTGTTGCTGGGTTGAGTGACCTCCGCGGCCTCCACGGAAGTGTTTTCCCCTGTTGAGAGACCTTCCTGATCCTCTCTGACGAAAGGATCCCCTAGCTCTTCCTCCCCTGCCAAACCAGTCATATTGCTGAAAGGCCTGGCCTTCGAACACTTGGTTAAAGGCTGGGAGACAGCGTAGGAGGTGGAAGGCTGAGGCTGGGGGAAATCACATAAATAGGTTGTGACTGAGCCTTAGAAGTAGAGGGCTGATTTTGTACCATAGGTACGCCCGAAACAGCCCTGGGATAAAGCGTTGCTGCTTCTTTTTGGGTAAGGCTGGTAACGCTTAAGTTTCTTCTGAGACTTACCTTTTTTGCAGCTTGGTCTTGGCGTCTCTTCGCTGTGAGACCCCAACGATCTTTGGGGTTTTAAGGCTCTGGTTGAGCCTTGTTGCTTCAGCTTGGACCTCCTTGACCATCGACTCAGGAAAGAGGTCTGCCCCCCAGATGTTGGAGGAAAGCAACTTATTCGGCTCATGACAAATAGTTGCTTCTTGGAGGACATGCTTCCGGCAGTTAGTCCTGGCTGTAGCAAACTCAAACATGTCAGACTGGACGGTCTGCATCTGGGACTTGGTCAGGAGCTTGAAGAGCGGCTCTGAAGCATAAGAAATAGCCGCTACTTCCGTCATTGCCATGGTATTACTGGACCTGGCGAGCCTAGACTTGGCCTCAAATTCAGCTTGAATGAGGCTGTCAGGAAGCCTAGGCAGCTTCTCGCCAAACTGATCCATAGCACAGTCTGGTTTGAGCTTGCCAGCCGAAAAGGTGTTGGGCAATTCTTCCCACAATTCTCCAAGTGAAGGGAGCAAAGGAGATGTGGGGTCTGCTTCCCTTAATTGAGGTAACGATTCCCCCTTCTGGGCAGCTGGAATGGTGACCGTTGCTATCTTGGTAAGAAAGGGAAGAGGAGTTCCCTCCTCCATCGTAAAAATGGTGAAGGGACTCTTGAAGGCTTGTATTCTCGTGTTAGAACAATCCATCTCCTCTAAACACCTGAGCCATTCTCTTTGAGCCTGGTCACGTGAGTAGAGGACTGTCTCCTTAGGTACCTTATCATCTCTGGTCATGGCTGCGTCAGTAAGTCTGGCGTAGCCAATGAACGGCGGTTGGAGGCCCTCCGGGTAGAACTCGAAGTCCTCAATCTTTCGAGTACCACATTCCGGAATAGAAATAAGGCCATCCTGGAAAGGGGCGTATGACGCCACTCTCCAAGGGTTGTTCATAGAGAACGGAGGCAGAGAGTCATGAGGTGGAAGCTGAAGCAGTCCAGCACCGAAAGCTGGAGTAGCAGCTAGAGGGGCCTGATTAAGTCCGGCGATTATATTGTCCTGAGACGTAATCCTATCGGACAACCGGGAGAACATCTGCTCCATGCTGCTCCTCAGAGAGCCGACCAAGTCTCCCATGTGTTGCAACAATCCAGCATTGGGATCCAAAGCCGGAGCTGCTGCGGAGGTAGAGGGATAACTTGGAACCGGTACCAAGGGGAGAGGAGAGACTGCCGGCTCAGCCGGAGTACGGGGCCTCTCCTTGGAAGACCTGCTCTTCGAGGACTTCGAGCTTGAAGCAGAAGCTCTAGACTTCTCTGCTCCGGGGTTTGTAGCCGGAGACTTACGAGATGTTGACGCCAACGAAGTCTTTTTGGACGAGGACGACGTCTTTTTGAGGGTTTTCAGTACCCTCTGGCCCTTGACCTTAGGTTTCACCGAAGCGTCGGGTGAAGCATAAAGGAGCTCAGCTCCTGTAAAGCCTTGGAAGGAAGCTGGAGAATTAGCAGGAGAAGAAGATCCAGTGGCGCCCAAGGGAAGCCCTTGGGTGTCCAACGTACCTACCTCGACCAACAGGTCGTCAACACCTACCATCGGTTCTACATTTAAATCCAGTGTCGCGACTTCCGATGAGATATCGTGGCCTGGTTCCTTTATCGAAGTGGCGATCTGCTGTTGGATCGCCGCCATAGTCGGGGCTGCTTCTGCCGGGTCGACGTAACCAGTCGACTTGCCGCCGGGGAACAGCAGGACAGCCATACTCTTCTCCAGGATGTAGGGCTGTCGCTTGGCAGCGTTCTTCCCGAATCCGCCGACCCAAGCCCTCAGGGTTGCCAGAGCGGTCTCTCTAACGGCAGCAGCCTGGAAGAGAGGGCGTTCATTAGTTTTAAGTTTAAACTTAAAATTAAAACTTAACTAAGACTAGGCTTACCCTAAAAGTTATCGGGGATGTAATACCCAATATAAAGAGAGCTTAAGCTTAAAATAAAAGATTAAAATTAAACTTAAGATCTAAAACATTTATTGGAATTTATGTACGGAGTTGGAAATACTTACCCCGTCTAAGAACTGACTCACGAGATCGTAACAGATAGTGCAGGTTTCGTGGAACCAGACCTGCAGATTCCCATGCGGAGTCGCGCACGGAGCGTGGGACCTGCAGACTTCGTGTCCACAGGGGTCCTGGAGCATGGCGTTGCATCCCGGATGCTCACAGTTGGTGGTCTGTAAGTGAAAAGATACACGAGTACCATAAAAGACATCACTTACAGGCTAATAGAACTCCGATGCATGCGGAGAGCGAAAAAATTTTGGGCATAACCCCTCCCTTACCACCTGATAGGCTATAACCCCGGAATGATCCGGTGTGACAACGTAGGTAAGGAGGAACCTGGCTTTAAGCTAGCTTAAATTAAACTTATGATAGCTTAAAATAAACTTAAAATACACTTAAGCATAAATAGCACTAAATTCCGGAATAGTTCCGGTTCGCGGAGGTGTTCGTCTCCCGGTATACCGACGAGACGGGATGGTTAGATAAAAGACCAACTGTACGCCTGAGGTCCGCCCGCAAACGGGGAACCAGCTCCCTTCCTCGTGATTGACGGAGCTCCGGTAAGATAAAAAAGCACTGACAATCCGGGAAGGAGCGAGAGGGCGAAACAGACTCGAGCAAACAACGGGGCAACGGAGTAACAAAGGAGGGGGAAGGCCAATCCCCCTACCCAGTCACAACAAAGCACCGTGAAGCAGAGAGAACGGTCAAGTCCAGTCCTGGGTCTGTCCAGCCTCCCCTACTCCCTCCGCGTAAGGAGAGAGGGAGACAGGCCCGGGTGGAGCGAGCGAGGACGGACCTCCCTCCCCCCGGCTCTATGGGAGAGCGGGAGGAGGGCAGGGTGACTGGACGGGCGCCTGGCTGCTTCGCGATCACATGGTGACCACGAAGCGGTAACTCGATAAAACACAAAAAAAACATAGCCTAGGTTAATGCAACCAAACTAATCAGCGAGATGCTATCGTAGATGCAACAAAACTGATGAGAGGAAGCAATAAAACTGATGGGGACCATGATATACAGAACCTAGGCTACGCTAACGTGCCAGACGCCATAGGCTAACCTAAAATACACAAAATCACTAAAAATTAAATTAAAATGAAAGTAGGAAAATAAAACAGTAGGAGAAAAAATCCAGGAGTGTACGACTAACCCGAGAGAAAGTCTACCACTCAAAGCTAGCCGGGGCCGATACTAAGAGCTGTGGCTAGGGTCTGGATAGAAACTAAATGCCTACGCAAGGTAAAGAAGACATGCATGCATGACATACACCAAGTAGGCTGGACCCCTAACATAATATAGATAACTAGTAATAGAGCGTAAAGTAAAAGGGAAGGTTCTAGGTATGGAAGACCAAGAACAAACCCGCCACGAGGCAGAACAATGCCGCCATGCTTCCGGCCGCGAGCCAGTATATACCAAAAATACGGCAAATACTGACTCAAAGCTGGAAAAAACTAAATAGGAACCTTACGGATTACTTAACTTAGCTGATGCGATGGCTGAATGCTCCATAACTAGATAAAATCCTCGCAAAGGGGCACGAAAAACACAGAGACAAAAAAGTACGTCTGGTAAGGCGTGTGCTAACAGAAAGGATGGCCACCAGAGGCGCAGCAGTCGGTAGCGTGGGGTGGAGTAGTAGTAGTTGCTGCCCATTCTGTGGGTCGGCTCCCCTCTTGTGGGGGTTTTGTCGTAGGAGATTTCTATTGGTAAGAGGTTCGTGGTAGTGGTCTCACTCGCCCTAGTGTTCATACCGACGCCCTCTTGGAGGGTGAGCGAGTCAGTTATACTGACCTTTTCTTTATTTTATTTATTCTCTGGTATTTGTTAGTGCATTTACCTTAGAAATAATGGATTAAAGGGATATTTCGCGCAGCGACACGAACTGAGCCCAGAAAATGACAATAAAAACATTGCCAATGGTGGCCAAGAGAAAGGCTATTCAGTGCCGATAATCTAGCCTAGCCTAGGTTTTGAAAACCTTGAAATCTATGGCTAAAACAATAAATAAGGCTTTAATATACTCTGTAAAGAATAGCTATACAGTTGAACCTCTTAAAGCCAGCATTCTATGGTCCAGGAACTCCCGTGGTTCAGCTTGATTCAGCCACCGTTAGTTTGTTACACCTCCAAATGGCTGGCTCCATGTATTGTTTACAACTTCATGAGAACCAAAAATTATGCCACATCTCCTTTGTTCTTGTGCCAATAATTCTTAGTAATGAAAAGAAAATATGTGAAGTCAAATATGTTTTTTATATTAACTTGAAAATACATATATTTTTTCAAATATTCCACTTGAGAAGTCTCTACCAAGTCCATCCTTTTAATCAAAACAAAGAGACATTTAGCATGCACGAATTCCTTACTCTTAGTATCCTTGAAAGACTTATATGTGATACAGTTTGATAATTTCTTTTATACAGCTGTGCATTTACATATTTGATATGTCACTCATGAGATCAGATGATACTAGGGGTAAGAAGTGCAAGCATAAATTCTTTTCTATGCTAGAAAATTTTTATCCCATTAGTGAATAGTTTAAGTGTTCATTTTCCTCAATAGCTGATGTTGCCCTTTGTTTACATTTTGACGGCAACATTCTAATGCCCTGTGATCGCCGAAATTTATTAATTATTTTTTTCATCTTACTACCCTCTACAACCAAAATAAATGACAAAGAAACTAATAGCGATAATTATGAAATACAAGTCTTATTGAAAGTTATTGCTGCTTCAGGATCTTCCAGATGTTAGTAAACAACGAATACCCAAATAAGATGATTAACATAGAAATCTGTGCTGCCATCAATATATGGTATTCAGAAGAAGAAAGAAAAGATGAAGATCCACCCTCCGAGGATATCCAGCTCTTCTACATGGTATTTATGCATAATGCATATAAAGAAGACAAGCAAGCCATCAAGATCATCAACGAGAACATCACTCCTATGGAAGAAGGAAAGAAGATCTCACTGATCATCTATTACAAGAACAGGAAGACAAAAGACCTGATTATGAAGAACAACCCTGCCCCGCCTGTAGGAGATCCCCTGAAGCAGAATAATGTCGTCTACTGCTATACATGCCCCTTCCAAGGATGCCCTGGAGTATACATCGGGATGACGACATTACAACTGTCAAAAGAAAATCTCTTGCCACACCCAGGACAGAGCTATCAAGCAACATGTCCTCCACCCCCACCAGCAGCTCGTCTAATGTGAGGACATTGTCAACATCAAAATAATTGGACGCTTCCCAGATCAGAGAAGACTTCGCCTACTGGAAGCATTATTTATTCTTGACCAAAGACAGTTTAAATATGACACAGGAGCCATTTCTGCTGCCTACGTACGTGAGAAATACACTGCTAGCTCTTATGGGAGTAAATACCAGCACCCCAGCCGAGCCAGACAAGCACCCTAGCACTAGTAATACCAGCAATGATGAAAACCCCAACACCAGCCAGTGAGAATGCAGCTCCAGGTGAAAATAGCGAGCCGAGAGGGTCCCAACGCATTCAGCGAATTATTAGCTTGAGAAAGTGCAGCTTTCACCTGTGACCCACTGTGCGCCGATTTCTGAGCTCCCGCACAG
The DNA here is from genome assembly GCF_015104395.2 of Macrobrachium nipponense. Classification (NCBI taxonomy): domain Eukaryota; kingdom Metazoa; phylum Arthropoda; class Malacostraca; order Decapoda; family Palaemonidae; genus Macrobrachium; species Macrobrachium nipponense. The sequence goes on from NC_087200.1 coordinate 126,658,922, forward strand.
TCAGCATATAAACAGCAGGACTCATCATCATTCTTCAGTCCAGCAGCAACTCCAGCTGTGACCATGCCCAGAGGAGTAGGGCAAAACACGTCAGCAAGGGAGAGAGAGAGAGAGAGAGAGCGAAGAGGAGATAGAGCGAGAGAGAGAGAGGAAGAGAGAGATAGAGAGAGAGAGAGAGAGAGAGAGAGAGAGAGAGAGAGAGAAAATTTATATGTATAATAAACAAGATTATGACAAATTCACAGATTTTGACAACCCCTTTCGGCATGTTGCTTGCCACTTTAAGCAACCATGAGAAAACTTTGATAAGAAATATAGGGAAGATACTCTACAGAATCAGCAGTGCTGAAGCAGCAATAACTTTCAATAAGACTTGTTTAAAAGAGGGTCTACTACCCAATTATGAAATACCAAATTTGGAATATGAAAGTCACTGCTAAATAATGTTCAGATTCCAAAAAAAGTTTACTACTGTATTGACTTAGTACTGTACTGATTTACTAGTAGGCTAACTTGGGAATGTAGGCTAAATGTGTTAAATAAAGTACCTACACTATTTTAAAGAAAATTATACACCATGAAATTATAAAATGATGAAGTTAAAATATATATGAGTAATAAAATGATAAAAAGCATTGTCAGAACTTAGCCAAGTAGTAGGCTATGTTGGAAACTAGTTTTGTGTATAATATATGACTGAAAATTATGCTATTAGTAAAAATAAAGAGAATAACAAGTTTAACAAAAAATTCATTTAACAACGTGGTCGCTGGAACGGAACCCCAAAGTTAAATGAGGATTACCTGTATATATTCAAAGGCTCCTGTCATTATCAAGACCAAAGACTCGACAGACAACTCTTCTTTCCAGTACCAGCAGTAGGAGAATGCCTGTTACAAGCACTCTTTTCTATGTCCCTCCTTCTGCTTCTTCCCGATTGGAAAGAATGTTGAAAGAGAAACACATATGTGCACTCTCTAAGAAGAAAAAGAAGGCATGGGGCTATTTCACAATCGTCCCTTAAAGCTTGAGACTTTTTAAGCCTTGCCCAGAGGACTAGGCAGACGTCTTGGCACATCCTTCATTCCTAAGGGTTGAGATGACTTCTGGACTTACAAAACTAGACAGACAACTCTTCTTTCAAGTACCAGCAGTAGAAGAATGCCTGTTACAGGCATTCTTTTCTATGTCCCTCCTTCTGCCTTCTTCCCGATTGCCCACAGGTCGCTGACTGGTGCTGAGTAGGGATGAAATCTCATAGGGGACTGCCTGGAAGGAAATCATAGTGGTGCCCTCCAGGCTTGGTGTCTCTTGTTGCAAGAAGATATGTCCTTTATGGCAACGATAAACAGTGTGAGACCCAAGACTGGGTGAAGCATAGACAGGACAATCTGCAGTCGGCACATGACCCGTCCAAGATGAAGAAGAATCACTCCTGTCAGGGCAGTAGAGGGGGAACAGAGCTTGGTTTGGCGTCACAAAACTCTGGATGAACTCCTTATCCGGAGAAAAGGTATTTATCTAGTTGAAAACGCCCTCACAAGCAAGGAATGCAGTGCCCTACGAAAACCCTTGTCTCTCCAGGAGGAGCTACGGCCTCCAGCAGTGAGGGTTATTCACATGGGAAGCTGAGGCTCTATTCCAAAGATCAATGTGCTGACGAATCTGTGCAGAGATCTCTGCTAAATAAAAATTGAGTGTATTCGTTTCCCTAAAAAAAACCTCAAGTTTTTCCGATTCGTGAAACTCCCGATTTTTTCTCCTTTAAGGGAGATTCGACAGGAGTCAGTTAAACTTTCCCCACCTACTCAAGTGTACGACAAGACGATCCGACGATTGATCTTGAGATACCAATCCTTGTAGCCGAATTCTGAAAGAGACAAACTCATTGGAGTTCTCTCTGTCCATCTTGCACTTCTCAGAACAACCAAGAGGGTCAAGAGAACATGTGAGAAGGAAGGGCTTTCCTACCTGTTCTGCTAGAAGAACCAGCATGATGGGTAGGCATGGACTGCCATCTACCTGTGATGACAACAGTACGGGGAAGGAGGGTACTTATGCCACAGCAGAGCACCAACCTGAGGAGCGAAAAGTTCACTTGAACAGAGCCGTGCACAACCAGGGTACTGGCTCAGCATGTAAATGAAGCCAAGTTGAGACTTGTCTGCTTGCTAAGAACCATCGCTTTCCTCCCTAAATACCATAGTCTCCGAGGCCAAAGCCCTTTGAGAAGAAAGCTTAAAGGGGAATTCTACGTCTGCTATCCTACGTGTTTGGAGAGATCCAAGACACGACGGAGGGGACCTGACCAAGCAGTCAGCAGGTGGTGTCAAAATACTTTACGTCTCGGCACTGGCTATTGTTCTGTGACTAAACCAGACCAAAGAGCACACCCTCTGGTACTGGTTTGGATAGCGCCCTAGATTCTACAGAATCCCTGGAACTCAAAAAAACTCGCCAGTCTAGTGCTCACAATTCCAAGGAATTCGAGCACCTGGCAAAACTCCAGAATCTTGTAAAAATGATATTGATATGATACAATAAAGTTTCATACATACTTACCTGGCAGATATATACATAGCTAAGACTCCGTCGTCCCCGACAGAAATTCAAATTTCGCGCCACTCGCTACAGGTAGGTCAGGTGATCTACCGGCCTGCCCTGGGCGGCAGGACTAGGAACCATTCCCGTTTTCTATCATATTTTCTCTCTTCCACCTGTCTCCTGCGGGGAGGCTGGGTGGGCCATTAATCGTATATATCTGCCAGGTAAGTATGTATGAAACTTTATTGTATCATAACAATATCATTTTCATACAATCAACTTACCTGTCAGATATATACATAGCTGATTGGCACCCTTTGGTGGAGGGTAAGAGACAGCTACTTATGGAATAGACAGGTAAACAACATATATTGTAGGTATAAATAAAACCTTGGTTCCTACCTGATAGGTGGTAGACTTCGTGGGTGTTTGCCCAGTAGTCTGCATCACCTCAAGAAACTTTAGCGAGATATATGATCTATGGCCAAGAGTTCTTGTGGGTCTGCCGATGGGGTCTTATCCGCTTACTCGGCAGAGCCTGAAAGGACTTTGTCAATGGGTGCTGATCCACTTATATGACAATACACCTTATGAAGGAGCATACAACCAATCCCGACCACCTGATCCTAACCACATGTTAGAAATAAAGATTGTTCCGAGTTATCCCCCGAACTCTTCACAACAACCATAACTCAAAAAGCACAATTCGCACACATACATAAATTTCAAAAAAAAAATTTTATACTCATCTAATTAGATATCACAAGAGTTTCTTACTGAACAACAGAGACGGCCGCCCGTGCAGCACCAAGTCCTTTTTGTTAGAAGAGACTCTAGAACATATCTAGAAAGAAGGTAAGTATATACTTAAGGATTGGTGTTGGCTCCCATACCCAGGATTGTATCCGCCGATACGAAAGGACCCAGAGAAAAACATTTCTCATAGGTCACATGAACGTCTCTCAAGTAATGAGATGCAAATACTGAGTTGCATCTCCAAAATTTCGTATCTATGATGTTTTTAAGTGACATATTCTTTTGAAACGAGAGAGACGTCGCTACTGCTCTCACTTCATGAGCTTTCACTCTTAACAGTCGGAACTCTTCGTCAGGACAGATCTTATGCGCGTCTGTAATGACGTTTCTCACAAAGAATGCAAGAGCATTCTTGGACATCAGTCTTGTGGGGTCTTTTACCGCACACCAAAGACCTTGCCTAGAGCCTCCCATCTGGTGCTTTCTCTGAAGGTAGAATTTTAGAGCTCTTACAGGACATAGAGACCTCTCTGCTTCTCTGCCTACGAGACTCGATAAGCCTTTAACCTCGAATGACTTAGGCCAGGGATTCGTGGGATTCTCGTTTTTAGCTAAAAACAGGGTTTTAAACGAGCAAATAGCTGAGTCTCCCTTGAATCCTACTTTATCCTCCAGAGCATATAATTCACTAATTCTCTTTGCCGTAGCTAAAGATAATAGGAATAGGCATTTCCTAGTGATGTCTCGAAACGACGCCAGATGAGGAGGTTCAAATCTTTCGGATGACAGGAACTTGAGTACCACGTCTAGGTTCCAGTTAGGAGGGACCGGTTCCTTAGACTTCGTAGTCTCAAAGGACCTTATGAGATCGTGGAGATCCTTGTTATCTGCCAGATCTAATCCTCTATTCCTGAAGACTGCCGAAAGCATACTTCTGTATCCCTTTATTGTGGATACAGCTAGATGAGATTCTTCTCTCAGGAATAGAAGGAAATCCGCAATTTCCGCTACAGAGGTAGTGGAGGAGGACAACTTCTTAGTTCTGCACCACCTTCTAAAAACCTCCCACTTAGACTGATATACTTGTCTAGTGGAGGTTCTGCGGGCTCTCGCGATCGCGCTTGCAACTTTACGAGAAAACCCTCTCGCTCTGACGAGTCTTTCGATAGTCGAAAGGCAGTCAGAGCGAGAGCGGGGAGGTTTTGATGATACCTCTGGAAGTGTGGCTGTTTGAGAAGATCCATCCTTCTTGAGAGGGATCTGGGAAAATCTACCATCCACTCCACCACCTCCGTGAACCAGTCTTGTGCCGGCCAAAAGGGGGCTATCAATGTCATCCTCGTCCCCTTTGAAGCCACAAACTTTTTCAGCACTAGTCCCAGGATTTTGAACGGCGGAAAAGCGTAGACGTCTACATGAGACCAGTCTAGCAGGAAGGCGTCTACTATCAGAGCTCTGGGGTCTTCCACAACCGAGCAAAAGACTGCCAGCCTTTTGGAGATGAACGTGGCGAATAGATCCACCAATGAGGAGTCCCCCAAAGAGACCAGAGATCTTGACACACATCTTCATGTAGGGTCCACTCTGTGTGAAGGACCTGGTTCCTCCTGCTGAGCCTGTCCGCCCTCACATTCCTTTCTCCCTGAACGAACCTTGTAAGCAGGGAGATGTTCCTCTGAGACGTCCAAAGTAGAAGATCTTTTGCAAGTTCGTAAAGGAACAAGGAGTGAGTCCCTCCTTGTTTCCGAATGTAGGCAAGTGCTGTGGTGTTGTCCACATTTACTTGAACTATTTTGTTCGAAACAAGAGGTTCTAGACTCTTCAGAGCCAGGTGTACGGCGAAGAGCTCTTTGCAGTTTATGTGCCAAGACACCTGTGCTGCTTCCCAGGTGCCTGACACTTCCTTCGAGCCTAATGTTGCTCCCCAACCTTTCTCCGACGCGTCGGAGTACAACACTAGGTCTGGGTTCTGGATTTTCAGAGAGATTCCTTTGTTCTCCTTCAGAGGGGGCAACCACCATTCCAAGTGCGGTCTCATCTCCACTGGAATGGGAAAGGCGTCTGAAAGATGTCCGGTCTTCCAACTCCAAGACCTCTTGAGGAAGAATTGAAGCGGACGTAAATGAAGTCTTCCTAGTGGGAAGAACTGTTCGAGCGAGGAAAGGGTCCCTAGAAGGTTCAGCCATTCCCTCGCCGACGTCTGTTCCTTCCCTAAGAAGAGAGAGACTTTCTGCAAACCTTTTGCTATTCTCTCTTGCGAAGGAAATACTCGAAAACCCCGAGAATCCATCTGAATCCCCAGATAGACTAAGTTCTGTCTGGGGGTCAGCTGTGACTTCTCGAGGTTTACGAGTAATCCCAACGATCTGATCAGGTTTAATGTCAACGTAAGGTCCTCCAAGCACTGTCTCTGATCTGGCCCTGATGAGCCAGTCGTCCAGATACAGAGAGATATTTACACCTTTGAGGTGAAGAAACCTCGCCACATTCTTCATCAGGCTTGTGAAGACCTGAGGAGCTGTGGAAAGGCCGAAACACAAGGCTCTGAACTGAAAGATCCTTCCCCCCGTCATGAAACGGAGGTACTTCTTCGATGAAGGGTGGATCGGGACGTGAAAATAGGCATCCTGGAGATCCAAAGACACCATCCAATCTCCTTGTCGCATGGCCGCAAGGACTGAGGCAGAAGTCTCCATCGAGAACTTCTCCTTCTGAACAAATTTGTTCAGAGAGCTGACGTCTAGTACTGGTCTCCAGCCTCCCGAGGCCTTCGCAACCAGAAAAAGGCGATTGTAAAACCCCGGGGAGTTTTGATCCAGTATTAGTTCTATCGCTCTCTTGTCCCACATCTGATCCACCATCAATCAAAGAGTATCCCTCAGCACAGGATCCTTGTACTTGGCTGACAGTTCCCGCGGTGTTGAAGTCAGGGGAGGACTGTCCAGGAAAGGGATAAGATATCCTTTCCTTATTACAGACATTGATGAAGCGTCTGTGTTGATACGTGCCCAGGACTCCACAAATCCCAGGAGCCTGGCACCTACTGGTGCTTGGAGGAGAGAAGCATCACTTTCCCTTTTTAAAGGGACGAAAGGCAGACCTACCTCTCTTCTCAGGAGCCTTCCTTCTTGAGGGAGCTCTGGAGGTCGGGCCACCTCGAAAGGGCTGAACTGATGTACTCGGTCCTTTCTTTTCCGCCGCAGTAGCAGGTTTTTTCTTCCTAGCTGACTGGGTAAGGTCTTGAGTCGCCTTCTCAGTTAATGAACGAGAAATGTCCTTCACTAACTGAGAAGGAAACAAAAAGTCCGATAATGGAGAGTACAGCAGTGCTGCCCTTTGAGAGTGGGAGACAGCTTTCGTCAAAAAGGCACTAAAGACTGTCCTCTTCTTAAGAAGACATACTCCAAATAAAGAGGAGATCTCAAACGAACCATCCTGTACCGCTTTGTCAATACAAGACAGAATACATAGAAGGACTTCTGGGTCGAGTCCTTCCGAATCATGGGCCTTCTTGGACATCACCCCAAGGGACCAATCTAAGAAGTTGAAAACTTCTAATACATGGAAGAGTCCCTTGAGGAGATGATCCAGCTCTGAAATGCCCCAAGTCACACGGGCAGAGTTCAAACCTTGCCTTCGAGATGCATCGACCAAGGTTGAAAAGTCCGCTTCTGCCGAAGACGGAAGAGAAATGCCCATATTCTCTCCCGTCTGATACCAAATGCCCCGTTTACCAGCGAGTCTCGCTGGGGGCATGCAGAAGACCGTTCTGACCAACTCCTTCTTTGACTCCATCCAAGAATTCAAAGAATGAAGAGCCCTCTTCATCGAAATGACGGGCTTCATTCGAAGAAAAGACGAAGACTTCTTCGCCTTTGCGCTCGAGAACAGAGAGCGCCGAGAAGGAGGAGCGGCAGGGGTCAAATCGTCTCCATACTCTTCCAGAAGCAGGGCTGTTAAAACTTTATAGTTAGAAAGTCCTTCTCTTCCCTGATACTCGTCTTCCGAGTTTTCCTCCAACTCGGGGTCTAGAGGAGTCTCTGAAGATAAATCAGGACGTCTTTCCTCTGGGGGAGACAAGCTCCTGATAGGAGAGGGACTGAGGGAATGATATTCCTTCCTCTTCAAAGTCTGAGCTTTAAGAGAAGCTTCCTTCTTGGTAGGCGCCAAAAGCCTAGACTTCTCTCCATAAACGGATGACGCCTCACGCTTGGATGACGCTTCTCGTCCGCCAAGCGTCCTGGCTGACGCCTCGCGTTTGTCTGACTGCTGACGTCTGGATGACACCTCGCGCCTGGAAGACGTCTCACTCTCAACTGGCGTCCTGACTGGCGCCAAAACCTTGGCTGGCGCCTCGTGCTTATATGACGCTCTGTATAACGCCTCACGCCTGTAAGACGCCTCACATCTATCTAGTGTCACGTCTCTGCCATAAGGTTCCCTAGATCTCGATCTAGAAACCGAAACTTCTGCAGTATGTTTGGAAGACGAAGCTTCACGTCTGCAAGATGCCTCTCGTATTGCAGGAGAGAGAGGACAAGTCTTTTTGATTGGAAGCGAAGCGTCCTTCTTACGAGGAGGATCTCTCGCTAACACTCCCACCAAAGAGGCTAGCTGTTCTTGTACAGCCAGGAGAATTTTCCTTGAAGCTTCTCCCACGTCATCTTCAATCGGGGGAGAAGTAGAAGGCAAGCGTTCTGCTACGTCCATGTAAGGTGACGCTGACGCCACCTTCGCCTTTTTAATAGACGAGGGAGCTTCATCTGAGAAGCGCTCCAGGCTTGAATCCAATTCAGGTTCTCTCAAATGCCGTTTCAGAGGCCTAGAAAGGTCCGAATCCTTCCACCCTCGTTTAGGTGAGGGAGAGGGAGAGGAGGAGAAACACTCTCGCAGGACGCTTTTTCTATAGCGGCCCTGAGCAGCCTGAATCGAAACAGAGCCTGCTGAAGGGACGTCTGACCGTTGGGGATTCCCCACGACCTCCTTAAGGCTTTCGACTTTCCTTCTCCTCTGGGCATGGGAGCTTGGAAGAGGTCTAGGCCTGGGAGCGTCGCAGGGACGATCAAACGCCCCCTCCACAACACTGGGAGAACTCACTTCACTGAACATTTCACTTTCACTACCCTTACCTTGTAAGTCTGCCATTTTGGACTTCATCTTATGAATAGTAGCTTTCAGATCGGCGATTTCAGAGGCCGATTCTGAAAGTAAAGCTTGTGAAATGGACATATAGGGAGAATCCAACTCATCAGGATTAGATATAGGGTCAATCAAAGGCTCAATAGGCCTTGTACTCACACCTTTCAAACGTCTAACCCTATCCCTCTCTAACTTCTTCAAATAAGAAGTTAAAGTCTTCCATTCTTCTGCATTTAATCCCTCACATTCATGACAGGTATTAGTAGAAGAACACTGAAACCCCCTACATTTACGACATACAGTGTGAGGATCAACCGAAGCCTTCGGTATCCTCACCCTGCAGCCTACATTCACACACATTCTCACACTCACATTTGAGTCAGACATACTGAGAAAAATAAAAAAGCAAGTCCAAAATCAGTCCACAGTAGCGAATGCCAAAAACCACGATCCAGATACGTCACCAAAAAGCCGAGAAACGATGATCAAAGGTTAAAATAAGAATCTAAGTCAGGAGGTAATAACAACAATGTTGATACCACCGGGGACAGAGAAAATATGATAGAAAACGGGAATGGTTCCTAGTCCTGCCGCCCAGGGCAGGCCGGTAGATCACCTGACCTACCTGTAGCGAGTGGCGCGAAATTTGAATTTCTGTCGGGGACGACGGAGTCTTAGCTATGTATATATCTGACAGGTAAGTTGATTGTATGAAAACTGAATATCAGGAGTGGTCTCCTCTTGGTTTCTTAAGAGACCGAGAAGGGACAGGCACTGCCAGTCTTAGACGCAGACTTCTAACTGGGACTGAGAGTGCAGCCTAAGAGGTCATGCTTTCGAGACTCCCAAAACATGAGACTCCAGAGGAGAATGCAAATCGGCTCTCGTCTTAGAACTGACGAAAGAATCCTGCCTCTCTGAAGATAGACAGTCTCTTAGGAGTCCAGTAGGACTTTTTAGGGGAATCTTCTCACTGCTTCTGCAAGTACTCGGTCAAGACCAAGATACCTCTGACCGAGAATACCCTCGAGACTCCCGAAACGCGAGACTCGAGGAGAATGCAAATCGGCTCTCACCCTAGAAGCGAAAAAAGCCGAGAGAACATTACCTTTCAGTGCTTGGTCAGAGACTCAGTGCGCCCTCGAGACTCCCAAAACACGAGACTCCCAAAACACGAGACTCCAGAGGAGAATGCGAATTGGCTCCCACCCTACAAGCAGGAAGAGCCAATGAGAGAATCCTGCCTCCCTAAAGAATGACAGTCCCTTAGAAGTTCAGTATGACTTCTTACAGAAATCTCTTCACTGCTTCTCCAGGTGCTCAGCTGAAACCACAGCACCAAGTGTTCAGTCAGAGAATGAGGCACCAAACCGAGCCCTGGCCAAGTACTGGTCTCTCACCCTGTGCCTGAACCAGGATGGTGAGAGGTCTCTCTGACACTAGTTCAGGATGCTAGACTAAATTAGAAAATCGAGCACTCAGAGACCTCAGCTAAGCCAAGACCCTGACACAGCAACAGTCTTAGAAGCGGACTTCCAAGAACTGGCTGCGGGAGCGCAAACTGATGGCTCCCGAAAATGCAAGACCCTGTGAGGTATGCGATTCGGTACCCGAGCCCAAATACTGGGAAGAGCCGACGAGAGAACCTAATGCCTCCTTAGAAGGTCAGAAGGAACTTTTTAGGGGGGTAAGAAGCAGCCTTATTCTTCCTCAACTGATGAGCCTTAGAAGATGAAGGGATGAAGGTAGCAGAACATGCAGGTCAGGATAAGTTTGCGTTCTCATCTCACAAACTTCTTCCTCGCACTCCTCTACGACATCTTCTACAGAAGTAGTAACAGGGAAGACCAGGGCAGCTGTGACAGGAGAACATACAGGAGCAGCCCAACCGACAATAACAACAGGAATGTTAGTAACAACAACAGGAGCAATCAGGGCAGCTGGGGCAGGAGGCACAGCAGGAGCTGTCCCATGACTGGTTGTCAGGAAAACGAGGAATTAAGACGGGAGGCACAACAGGAGTAAATAGAGTACAGGTACAACAATGCAGTGCCACAGTATGCAGGAGTGCCAAATACAGGTACAACGTGGCAGTGCCACAGTATGCATGAGTGCCAAAGTTGAAAATCCTAAGGAAAGGAAAACCAACAATGACAATCCAGCCCTCTACTGCTGCGCCTACGATGCTCACTGAAGAAAAAAGCAAATCTGATTAATAGAGAAGGACTCCTTTCGCTCAGAGGGTAACTGCCCTACGAAGTGGAAGGAGGCCCTCGTAAAGAGGTCGCCCGACCACTAACCACTCCACCCCTTTTCCTCGCCTAACAAGCGAGCGAAGAATGTGAAGGAGAGATCCCACCTGAAGGAGAGAATGCCATAAAGAAAGATTACAGGGAGAGAGAAACGAGGACGAAGGGATGACTACCAAGGGCACCGTCAGAAGCAAAAAAGCTTCTGAAAACACTTGGCAACCCTCCTTCAAGTTTCCTCCCAGCAAACTCTTTGATAACGCATGCGGTAAGAGCAAAACCCAAAAAATAAACATAAATGATATACCATCACACCTGTACAAGCAGAGGGCGCGAGGATGTGATAGGGGGGGGCTAATGTTACGCCCTTAGACACACACTCTGGGGAAGGCGGCCTGCAACTATCACAAATCGTGGGTTTGTATATTAATGAATATCAAATACAGTATGCTCAATGTATTACAAAAAATAAGAAAAGAAAAGAAAAGATCCCACCGGGAAAATCAAGTTTAACAACAGTCAGGCAAGAGCTCACGAAAACACGTCTGCATCGTATGACAGCTGAAAGCAAATGGGTAATTGTACTGCCTAACCACCTTGTTCAAGAGTTGAGCGGCAGTTTTCCAGCTTTGTTGAAAGTGACCCCTAATGTAAAGGACCGAGGGTTCGTACGTATATTGTGCAGGAACAAAAATTAATTAATTCAAAAAAATCAGTTTAGGAAAAGATCAAGCTAGAAATTAACTCTAATCTCACTACAGTAAACATAATCTTGTTGAAAAATCTGTAACACCAAGCAAAATATGTAACCAAACCATTAACATCTGAGAATTTTTCTTACATCTACACAATAAAACTTGCGACAAGCAATGATCAAAGTGAGCATTAACTCTAAATTGTGTATAGTATACGTATACAGATTATTGGATAACTATTAATACCTTACACAGGTGCTGTATTTATCTTTTACAGCACAGTACAACAATTCTACAGAAAATCAGCTAATACAGGAATGGAATATTCTTTGAAACTTGGGCAAAATTTATAAATAATTTTAGCTAGTACATTCTAAATGAAATCTCATTTTGTACAAACCTTATCAAATGGAGACAAGCCTTTAATTCGGGCTCTGAAGTACCCAGCGGCAACAAGGAGTTCAATAATTTCAGAAAGTTTCAGTCCTTGATCCTCATCTTCACGAATATCAACCTGAAAAATGTTCAAAAATTACAGTGTATACTTTACAACCACATTTTAACTTACCAGTGGAACAGCAATTTTTCTTATACAGTGGTACCTCGAGATACAACAGGCTTAACTTCCAAAAAACTCGAGATACGAAAGCAAATACGAAGATTTTTGTGGCTCTACATACGAAAATTGTTCAAGATACGAAAGGTTGTTGCTGTAAAGCCTGGACCACTGATAACAATTTTAAAATTCGCACACCGCCAACTGAGTAGACTCGCCACCATCCTCCCACTCTCCCATTGGTTCCTGATGCTAGTCACAGCCATAAGATCCTTCTCTCCTATTGGTCAGCATCTCTCCCATGATCCCATGATGCATCTACGTAGCGGTGTCCTTTTTCGGCCACTTCGCAGCATCATCGGTATCGTAAGCATGCAGAATTCGTTGGTTCTATATGATTTCATTTAATAACTTAAATTCGTTAGTGATTTCGTTGTAGCATTAATTTATTGTGTTGTGTGAGAACTTTACTTCATACGTTACGTACTACATAACTTAATTATGTACAGTATATACATAGTCATGGGTCCCAAGAAAGTTGAAGTAGGAAAGAAGAGGATGCTTTCTTTGGAGACAAAGATGGAGATAATTAAAAAGTATGAAGCTGGTATGCGACTGAGTGTGATCGCCAAGGAATACGGCCGAAATCCGTCAACAATAGGCACCATCCTTAAGCAGAAGGATGTCATCAAAGCAGCTACACCTTCCAAGGGCGTGACTATTTTGTCCAGCAAGAGGAACCACGTGCATGATGAAATGGAAAGGCTGCTTCTTGTCTGGATAAAAGACAAAGAAATCGCTGGCAATATGATAACCAAGACGGCAATCTGCCACAAGGCCAGCACTATTTTCGGCGATCTGATTGCCCTGGCCGAAGATGACGGAGGAGAAGGGACATCGACGCCAACCCCAGACTTCAAGGCTTCTCATGGGTGGTTTGAAAAATTCCGTAAATGGACTGGCATCCATTCGGTGGTGCAGCATGGGGAGGTGGCCAGCTCGGACACAAAAGCGGCCGAACCCTTTATTAAGACATTCGACAAGATGACTCTCAAAGAAGGATACAGTTCTCAGCAAGTCTTCAACTGTGATGAGACTGGCCTTTTTTGGAAAAAAAATGCCTTGTCGGACGTCCATCACACAGGAAGAGAAGAAGCTACCCGGGCATAAGCCTATGGAAGACAGGCTTACGCTCGCACTTTGTTCGAACGCCAGTGGGGATTGCAAGATGAAGCCCCTACTTGTGCATCATTCAGAGACTCCTTGAGCCTTCAAGGCCCATGCCCCTGCTCACCTTCCTGGCCTCGAGGAAGATATCCTAGCGGAGTACAGTGTTCCCCCCATATTCGCAGGGAATATGTACCAGACACCCCCGTGAATAGTTAAAACCCGCAAATAGTTAAAACCACCACTAAAAATGCTTATACATTAACTGCCTATCTTGAAAGTTCAGTTACCAAATGTATACCTTTAATAACGTCCTACTTCAAATATACCTAAAATTACTAGCCTATTACTGCATTAATCTTTCAGGTTATATTATCAATATCATTTCAAAGCCATTAAAAATATATACCTACAGCGAATAACAGAGAGAGAGAGAGAGAGAGACCAATGAATGGCAACATTATATATCTGACCATCAAGAGTGAAATTATGAATTATTTCTAAGACAGAGAGAATAATAATGGAGAGAGAGAGAGAAAGAGAATAGCTCCTAGACTCTACTCCTTCCTCCCCTACGCCAATTCGTATATCAAACTGTCATTTACTCCCCCGCCCACCTTCCTCCAAGTGGATAAAAAGACAGGTAATTGCTATTTTTAATTAATCTTATTAATATTTAAAAATTAGTTATAAGGTAAATAATTTATTTACACTACAAAACAAATAAAACATATGTGAGAGAGAGAGAGAGAGAGAGAGAGAGAGAATGTTACTGTTACTGTTTAATCTCATTAAACTTAATATTATTTGTAAACTACTATGAGATTCAGGGCCTCTGTAACACGGTTTTTTGGATTTTGCTCATCAAAGCATCGGATGTAGCTGAAAGTTGACATATGTATATTTTACAACCACACACAAATTTTGTCAGCATTATCAATAACCTAAAACCTTTAGTTTTAATCTTTATAGAGTAAAAATGCTCTAGCCGACGCCATGACCAATGATTGCGAGCCAAGAGTCGAAAAACATTCATTACGTAAGCAAAGTAAACATCCTTTTACGAAATGTTGCCCCGCCCATCCACCAGACAAACCCATTCACCTTATTCCATCGGCTCTGAAACCCATAGTACGTAGTCAAGAATGGCTAACAGGATTTGGAATTGTCCCCGTGGTTGCAAAACTGCATTTGTCTTACGACTTGCAACTTTATACAGTCAAAAGAAAGCCCATGGCCATACTTACTATAGCCTGAATAGGTAATTATTCAGTTTCTAGGTTAAATCCAATGTTTATGGTCTGATTTGTATTTAGCGTAACGTGATTATAAAGGGATTTTGACGAAGGAAAAATCTATTTCTGGGCAACGACCTGTGTCGCCCTGTGAAATGGTTCCTTTGATACTATTTCTTAGGAATAAATATTGCTATTCATCCTAGAGAAAAAAAGAAACAATATAATGCCAAGATAAATGGCTCGCTCACCTCTAATAGAAGTGTCGGTATAGTAAGGAGCGAGTGGAATCACTACCAGAGGTCCCTTGCCATTTAGCTTCTTCCTTCAACAAAACCCCAAACTACGGAGGAGCCGTGCTACAGCTCCCGGTTCTACTACTACCGTGAGCGCCTCCGACGCCTGTGACGTCATTCCTGAAGATAGCCTCCAAGCTTGGGGTAAGCTGGGTGAGGATAATCTAACTACAGGGTGGGGTTTCACAGGGCGACACAGGTCGTTGCCCAGAAATAGATTTTTCCTTCGTCAAAATCCCTTTCCTGGGCTTAACCTGTGTCGCCCTGTGAAATAGAACCAGAGAATGCTAAAACACCAAGCTTGAGGGACAGTACAGATAATAAGAAGGTAAAGTTAAACACTTGTAAGGTTAATAGTATAATGATCAACTAAAATTACAGTCTTACAATTATGGTAAAGTATGAGCCCTTAAACATGGGTTATAACTTAAAATTAGTTAGCCTAACAACAAGCAAATTATATACAGTTTAGGCAAAAGACAGTATCGTAAGTTGATATATACATAATAATGGAACTGAATCCAACTAAAATGATGAACAATAGCAAAACTCAAGGTAACCCAATACATAGAGGCGACTAAACTAAGTAAGGGTGCAATGGGGCAGGCAGAAGGGAAGGCTACAAGAAGTTATAGGAATTATTAAGAGTCAGGAGAAACTGTGTTTCCAGCTGCCACTGCTGGAAATTTGAGGGCTTCTAAGGGTTTTAGGTAGTGCCGTTTGAAAACTGTTGGAGATTTCCAGCCTGTATATTTCTTAAGATCGTCAAAATTCATGTGTTGGAAATAATTAATAGATGTGGCCACCGCCCTAACATCGTGGGCCCGAGGAAAAGACTCTGGGTTGGCCTGTTTAATGAAGTATAAAATTTGTTGCCTGATCCCTTTTAGGGATAATGTACCACCTTCCTTCCTAATGAGCAACGGGCCTGAAGATTTCAGAGTTGTTCTACTTAGGTAGGCTCTTAATGAGTTGACGGGACAAAGGGAAATGTCTTGAGGTAGTGGTAGGATTTTCCACGAGGACCATCTGTCCTGTGGATCTTCATTTTTGGCTAGAAAGTGGCGATCTGGGGATAAGAGGACTTCCCCTGAGGGGAGGAACTCAATGTGACCTGGTTCCCTTGATAAGGCTGACAGTTCTGATATTCTAGCTCCAGAGGCTAAACTTAATAAAAATAGGGTTTTCCTCAGGAGGGATATATAATTGCAAGAGTCATTGTTAATGTCCGAGGCCAGTTTGAGGACATCATTTAAGAACCAAGAGACTGTTTTAGGTCTCGTTGATGGTCTTAATCTAGCACAAGCTTTTGGTATGGACGTAAAGTACGAATCCGTAAGATCTATGCTGAAACCAAATTGGAAGATCTTTTTAAGAGCTGATTTGGTCGTAGTGATAGTGCTTGCTGCTAAACCTTTCTCAAACAATGATCTGAAGAAAGTTATGGCTAGGTTCGTTGTCATGACTTGAGAATTTGACATCTTAAGGAACTCTGCTAGTTTCTTGACAGATGAATCATATTGCCGGAGAGTAGATTCTCTTTTATCTGATTCCAAGAATGAAATATTCTGGGGATCAATTTCTGCATTCCTCATAGCTGCGAATTTCAGAAAATCCATAAAGTTAGGGTTTTCTGAATTCTTGAGGAAGCGGACACAGTCTGAGTTTGCACTAACTGGGTTAGTTTGGGGTTGGGAATCCGTAGGGGCCGGAGTCTCAACTCTAGGAGTAGAGGGAACCAATTGCTCTTGGGCCAGTTGGGAGCTACTAGAGCTACTTGGCCTTTGAATGTCCTGAGTTTGTCTAAAACTTTCATGAGAAGGTTCACCGGAGGGAAGAGGTAAATCTTCTTCCATTTGTTCCAATCGAGGATCATTGCATCCGTAGCATATGCTAGAGGATCGAGGTTGGGTGCCACGTAACAGGGGAGTTTGTGGTTTGACTCCGTGGCGAAGAGGTCTACTTGAAGTCCGGGGACTTGTAGACTGATCCAATTGAATGAACTCCTGTCCAGTGTCCACTCCGATTCCAACGGAACGGAGCGAGATAGAGCGTCTGCTACTACGTTCTTGACCCCTGCCAGGTGAGTGGCTGACAGGTGCCATTTGTTTTTGTTTGCCAGAGAGAAGATGGCTATCATGACGTGGTTCAAGTGGCTTGACTTGGATCCGCCCCTGTTAATGCAGTGTACTACTACTGCACTGTCCAGAACTAGTTTGAAATGTGAGTTCTTGGGCGGACGGAGTCGTTTCAGTGTGAGAAATACTGCCATGGCCTCCAGTACATTGATATGTAGCTGGCGGAATGTTAACGACCAAGTTCCTTGAACTTTTTCGTGCTGGGAGTATCCTCCCCACCCTGTTAGTGAGGCATCCGTGTGGATCACTAATGATGGAGGAGGGAACTGTAGAGGAATTGCTTTTGAAAGATTCTTTGTCTCCGTCCAGGGGCGGAGACGTTTCCGTAAGATCGCCGGGATAGAAGCTAGTTTGTCCCGTGATCTGCAATTCGCTTTTGAGCGCCATACTCTGTTTATATCTTTGAGTTTGGCTCTGAGCAGAACGTCTGTGACTGATGCAAACTGGAGTGAGCCCAGGATCCTCTCCTGGCACCTCCGGGATGTTTGTTGTTGTTTGAGAAATTGTTTTGTAGCTCTTGCTATTTCTTTCCTTTTCAACGACGGAATTGATAGAGTGTGCGATTGCAAGTCCCATTGAAGGCCTAACCACTGGAATCGAGATTCCGTTGTTAGTCTGGACTTGGTTTTGTTTATTTGGAAACCTAAATGTTCCAGGAATTTGATCACTTTGACCGTTGCTTTCTTGCATTCTTTGGGGTTCTTTGCCCAAGTAAGCCAATCGTCCAGATAAGCCACTAGCATTATTCCCTGTTTCCTTAGCTCTTGCACTACTGCTTCCGCCAATTTGGTGAAGATCCTGGGGGCTATGTTGAGCCCGAATGGCATTACTTTGAAGGAGTAGGATCTGTTGCCTAGTTTGAAGCCTAGGAACGGACGGAAGTGTCTGGCTATGGGAACATGATAGTAGGCATCTGTAAGATCTATAGAGGTTGTGACGGCCCCACGGGGAAGTAAGGTCCGTACCTGCGAAACGGTCAGCATCCTGAACTTGTCGCAATGAATGTATAAGTTCAGATGGGACAAGTCTAAGATGATTCTTCGGTTTTCCGAGTCTTTCTTTGGCACGCTGAACAAGCGTCCTTGAAATTTTAAATTGTTGACTCTTGAGACTACTCCTTTGAGAAGGAGGTCTTGGGTATACTCTACCAATTCCATTGTTGGTGCTTGATAGAATCTGTTGGTTGGAGGAGGGCCCTCTAGCCAACTCCAACCTAGGCCTTTGGTCACTATACTCTGAGCCCAAGGGCTGAACCCCCACCGCTGGCGGAAGAGGTACAGCCTCCCTCCTACCTTGGGACTCTCACTGCTGGTTTGCCGAGGGGCGGCCACCTCTTGCTCCTCGGAAACCTCTTCCTCTGTTTGCAGCCCTGCCGGACCCTCTGAATCGAGAGGCGCCTCTTGCTCTGCTACCTCTCGCGAACCTATTGAAAGCCTGAAAGTTCTGGCTTTCATAGTTGGAGTTGTAGGCTGGAGAGACAGCAAAGGAAGTAGAGGGTTGGGGTTGCTGGGACTGAGGGGTCAGGACAAGATATTGTTGTTGACCCTTCGACGATGGTTGCCCTTGTGATGCTGGGACTGCCTGAACCAACGTCTGCTGAGAAGGCTGGAAGGGAGAGAACTTTCTTGGTTTCTTCTCGATCCTTTGGTTAGGACCAGAAGATTCCTGTCTCCGCTTTGCTACCAGTCCCCACCAGACTTTGAGGCACTGGTTGACCTTTGAAGCCTCATGAAGGACTTCTGCTACCACTGGTGCTGGAAAGAGGTCCGTTCCCCAAATTGAGGAAGCTATCAGCTTGTTCGGTTCATGGCGGATAGTAGCTTCCGCCAGAACGTGCTTCCTACAATTCCTCCTGGCTATGAGGAAGTCGTAAAGGTCACACTGCATGGTGTGCAGCAGACCTTTAGCCAAAACCTTAAACAACGGCTCTTGTTGGTATACAAGAGCTGTCATCTCCGCCATAGTCATGGAGGAAAGGGATCTCGCGAGCCTAGTCCGGGCGTCGTACTCCGTCTGGATGAGGGAGTCCGACAACCTGGGAAGCCTCTCACTAAAAAGAGTGGTGGCACAGTCCGTCTTGAGTTTTCCTACTGAGAAAGTAGGAACTGCCCCCTCGAAGTACGTCTCGGAGCCTGGGACTAGGAGAGAGGTGGGTTCCGTCTCCCGTAGTTGAGGCAGGGGCTTGTCTTTCAGGGCAGCCTGAAAGGTTGCTTCCACTACCTTAAGGGTAAGTGGTAGCAGAGTCCCTTCCACCGGAGTGAAAATGGTGAAGGGACTTCTAAAGGCTGTGATGCAGGTATTTTCACACCCCCATCCTCCAGACGCCTCATTAGAGTCTGCTGTGCCTGTTCCCTCGGAAGGATAACTGTTTCCTTGGGAACTTTGTCCTCCCTCATCATTGCTGCTTCGTTAGCCGGACATAGCCAATGAATGGGGGTTGAAGGTCCCTGGGGTGGAACAGGTTCCTCCCGCCTTCGAGTTCCTATGCCTTCGATGGTCAACATTCCGTTGACAAACGGGGCATACGAAGCAATCCTCCAAGGGTTGGCCGCCTTGAATTCCGGCAGTTGGCTGGAATCTGGCATTGGAAGAGGAGAAGGTGGCACAGCTAGGGGGGAACCTGCCGCGATCGAGGTTTGAATCCCGGCGATGGCATTCTCCTGAGCAGCCAGCCGTTCTGCCAGCGATTGGATCGACTGGCCGGAAGACGTAACAGAACTGGAGAGCTGGTAGAGCACCGAGCCGACCTTGTTGTCTACCAAGGCCCCTACGATCACTCCCACCTGCTCCAGAATGTTGGCCGAAAAGGATTCGGGATCGAAAGGAGGGACTTGAGCCCGATCCTTACGGGATTTACGTTTGGGGGACCTCGACGCAGACGAAGAGGCCTCCCTTGACCTAACTGTTCCGGGGTGGTGAGCCGGAGTTACAGCGTCTGCCAAGATGACCGATTTCTTGGGGAGAGACTTCTTAAGTTTCTCCTCGGTCGACTTAGCCTTGGGGATCACTGAAGCAACCTTAGGACGGACAGACCGCTGGTCTTCAGTGAAGCCCCGGAAAGAAGTAGAAGTAGAAGGATCAGTGGAAGGTGATGGAGAAGGGGAACTCAGGAAAGGGCCCTGAGAACCCACAGAAGCTGCCCCTACTACACCCTTACCTGTACCCATGGAGTCTATAGTCATGGGTTCGACGTCGAGGTTCATTGCCGCGACGTCTTCCGCTACGTCCTCTGGAAAATCCCCGTCCTGAAGGGAGATCATGACTTGGAGATCGGCCAGCAAAGGGGCGGCTACTATCGAGTCCACCACTGATCCTTTCTTGGCTCCGGGGAATACCAGGTCCGCCATGTCCTGGGTAAGGATGTAGGGGCGGCCCTTCGAGTTCCGGCCAAATCCCCCTACCCATGCTTTGAGAGTAGTCAAAGCCTTCTTCTCCTCGTCAGAACCCTGTAAGAAAGGTCTAGAGTTAGGGAAAGGATAGGGGAGAAATGTCTGTTGTGATGAGACTATATGAATATGTGTCCCATATGTGAAAAGTATATAATAATAACAATTATTCCAGGTGATGAATGAATGAAGATAGTGCTAAGAAAACTTACTACTAGTGAGGCATCGCCTACTAGCAAGTAGCAGGTTTGGCAGGCTTCGTGGTGCCAAACTAGAAAATCTTCCACCTTTACTGCACATCCTGCATGGGACCGGCAAACTATATGGCCGCACGGGTCTTGGAGGATGGCATTGCACCCAATCTCCTGGCAGCACAACATCTGTAAGTCAAAGGATACATGAGTACCAATGACAACCTCCAGTGGTATAATTATGCAAAATATCCGTGGGTGCCGGAGTAGGACCGACGGATAGTGTTCTACATATAAATGGCATGCAAAAGAATGCCGGAGTAGGCTCTAAGGCTCGCTCCATATGAATATTACGTAGAAAAGATACGAGGGGGGAAGAAAGTCTCTGCCTCCGCCTAGGCTCACTTGTTATGGGTAAAATAAACTCCGTAGGGCCCGGAGTTCTCCGTATGGCCCGGAGTTAAGAATATTGAGTGAGCAATGTCAAACTTCTGATGAAGCGAGGGATAGGAGAAGAGGCAGAAATAAAAAAAAACCCAGAGTAACGCAAAAAGTTCTAAAATAAAGTAAAAGAAAAACCCATCATATCAGTAAGTGCTCGTGTGAACTATCCTAGGTGGATAGGCACCCAGTGGTCCCCTCCCCCCTCTCTTATGTCCGGTAGCGGCGGGGTGACACCTGCCGGACTGAACTGGGGGGGAAAGGGTAGGGAAGAACGTGGGGTAGGGGAACCTTCCCACCTGAGCGACCAGTTAAGGACGGAGGAAGTAGGGGGAGAAGGTCCCGAGCCCCCGAGACACATGATGAATGAGAACACCAGTAGGGGGGAGCTCCCCACCAGCCCCATGAGTCACCCCCTCTCATGCAGACTCGGACGCTAGCTGTGAGAAACGAGTCATCACCCATCAGCGTGGGTGGCAATGTATGGAGGGGGGAATGGAGGGGACGGGTGGAGGACCCCGTAACCGGGTGGCTCACCGCGATCGACCAGTGGTCTTCCCAGCCAGGTGATAAACACGAGGTGGGGAAGAGCCGTCGGAACAACATCAATATCACTGATATATAGGATTACTTATAATAAAATTAAATCAATCAAAATAAATAAAAATAAAGCGATATCTAAAGCTAGGCTAACATGGGGAACACGATAAACTAAGCAATCAGAAAGAATAGGCTAATCGCCGATCCGAAGAAAGGGGTATGTTAGCCTAATCTAACCTCTAGTTCAAGAAAACGGGGGGCAGGCTAATCACCAATCGACAGTTGGGGTATGAAAGCCTAACCTAACGGTAAAAACAGTGATAACAGGGTAGGTTAATCGCCATACCGAAGCATGGTGTATGTTAGCCCAACCTAGTACCAATTTATAAGATTAAACGGTAATCAGGAACTAGAGTAGGTAAGAGGGAACATCAGATTAAATAAATGATATGACTCTCAAAACCATGACTGATAAAAAAACTCCTAACAACGTAAGGTGTAGCTAGGCTAAGGTCCGAACCGTGCGGTCGGAGCGCGCCCCGTGAAGGCCTAACTAATAAGCTAACTGCATGAAGGATATAGAGACTATGTGTAAGTAACTATATCAATAGTACTGTGATAAGGGAAATCCCTAACGGTATGGGAGACCGAAAGAGAGAACCCGTACCGCCATGCGGTCGAGGGGCATACCAGGCCGATAAGGCTCCGAACGTATAAAAAACACGAAGATCATCATAAAATGAGATCAGTAACCCCAAACAGTACTTAACTTAGAAGCAGAAGCTGAAGACATCTTGAGAAATCCTTGGTAAATCCAATAAAAGCGATTGCACAGCACAAGAAAAAAGCAACGTGTGGCGGCAATGCGTGCTATCAAAGGAATGAAGTCACAAGCGTCGGAGGCACTCACGGTAGTAGTAGAACCGGGAGCTGTAGCACGGCTCCTCCGTAGTTCTGGGTTTTGTCGAAGGAAGAAGCTAAATGGCAAGGGACCTCTGGTAGTGATTCCACTCGCTCCTTACTATACCGACACTTCTATTAGAGGTGAGAGAGCCATTTATCTTGGCATTATATTGTTTCTTTTTTCTCTAGGATGAATAGCAATATTTATTCCTAAGAAATAGTATCAAAGGAACCATTTCACAGGGCGACACAGGTTAAGCCCAGAAATACTTGTAATGTCATTCAGGATTTTGAACATTTTCATTAACTATTCACTATGCCACCAAGAGAGAGAGAAAGAGAGAGATTGTATGTATTCTTATATGTGCTAAAATCTCCAGCAGACCAACGGATCATCCGATATAATTTTTTTTCTTCTTCTTTAGTCTGTACGACCATGTTGGATATAAAGACTTTATGAATGGCGGAACGATACATAGATGTGGGTGGGGTATCTGTGCTAGCGTAGTAATACTACTGTAGCAGTAGTGCCACAAAATTAGTAATAGCAGCAATATACATGAATTAAATGTTTAGGCCAACTGCTGGGATCCTTGAAGATCATTTAGCACTTCTTACAACTACTCGAGAAATTAGTTTTTATAACCAGAAGTTAGATTTTCTAATACAACAATGTCCATGATAGCCTTCAGTGTTATCCTGAATTACAAAGAGGCCAAAGTGGGCGGAGCCTCATGAAGTCATCATTCTGACGAGAATTATTGGTGAAGGTTTAAAGCCAAAATACGGTAACGGCTATTTTTTTTTTTTTAATTGCTTGACATTGGATACAGCAGTTATCAAATCAAGCTTGTCTACTATGTCTGTGAAAATTACAAACTATTCCCTACATCTTGTCAATCTGATTGTGACCTATTAAGTAGATTATAATTTCTTAGGACACTTATTTTGGGAGTTAGACTAATAATCGAAGTGTTTTTGTATTTATTAACATATTTTGTTGGTTTGTTCATTATAACAATTATCAGTGGAGAGGATTCTGAGTTCATAAAGGTGTACTGCTTTGCTTGTATTTAAATTTTTATGTCATTGTTGCCAGAGGTATAGCCTTCGTTACGTATAGCCAATCATCCATCAAGAAAGAGGGAAGAAATCCTGTCATAAGTTACGTAACGAGTGCGTTCGAAACCTTATCTCTGAGTAAGTTGGCCCGTCTTCAAAAAAAGTCACTTTTACATTATAAGTACCAAATTTATTCAACCTACGTAATGCAGAATACAGTCAAAATTTGTGTAGATATAATGTGTATTCTGAATAAGCGTTATATCTATGAAATGCATAGATAAAAAGTTATTGCCAAAAAACCGTGTTACAGAAGCCCTGAATCTCATAGTAGTACTGTATATTATTATTTTACCATAAAATGTAGTAATGTCCTTAAAGATATAGTACTTATACATACACTTTCAGCCCAAACAGAGGGCGAGAGTTACCACTAGGACATACTAGTATCTTGTGTGGCAAGAGAGAGAGAGAGATGCGCGAGAAGAGAGAGGAGAAGAGAGAGAGAGAGAGAGAGAGAGAGAGAGAGAGAGAGAGGGTTATCCTTATTTAAAAGAGTGAAATGGATAGATTATTGTACTTCTTAAAAATACTATCACATATGAATTTTGAAATTAGTTATATTACTATTACTATTATGTGAAAATATTAATAAAAATACACATGTACCATAGAAATTCTCTCATCTCAGTGAGAGAGAGAGAGAGAGAGAGAGAGAGAGAGAGAGAGAGAGAGAGAGAGAGAGAGAGAGCATTTACATGATCCTGAGATGTGGCAACACACACTCCCCCTCCTGACTTGACAGTTGTTGGACCCCAGCCAACTCAGCTTGGCTACAGACCTTAAGTGGAGTTCAAAGACAAGACGTGGGGTAAAATGCATTTTCTTTCATTCTTACATAATTCTTTTTATTTATAAACTAAAATCTTGCTAATTCACTTTAGTATTTTCTTTAATGAATTTATATTATTGCTGTTTACATTAATATTGATATTTGAAAATTAGTAAATCATCATAAAAAAAACATACATCTCTGTAAGAGAGAGAGAGAGAGAGAGAGAGAGATAGGGAGAGAGAGAGAGAGATTATCGTAGTATTTGTAAAATACTTTCACATATGACTTCTGTAATTACGGTTGTTATCATTATTATTATTATTATTACTAGCAAACTGACCCATCTACGATGGGTGATAAAATACGGGTGCAGAAGTGAAAAATTTATATGTAATATTTGTTCAGCAATATTAAAATAAGGGCGATTTTTATACATACCTACTACAGAACCTCTTTGTACACAATATTATCAGTTTGGCCACAACTTAATTTCAAGTTGGCAGAGTCAGTTGCTCTGCTCATCGCCACATACAGTTGGCCATGCATGAACATGGGTGACGGCAGAAACACACCAACACAATCCAAAGTCTGGCCCTGCAACTCGTTTGCAGTGAATGAGAAGGCCAGGTTGATGGGAAACTGCCTGCGCCGTAACTGGAACGGAAACTGGTTGTCCGAAGGCATCAGAAGTATCTGGGGGATGAACAGACATTTGCTGGTGTGAGGGCCCATTGCTATCACTGCTTCAATGACGTGGGAGTTTAGCTCCATAACGGTGTACCTTGTTCCGTTGTAATGTCCATTGGCAGGATCGAAATTCTGAAGCAACATTACCGGGCAGTACTTCTTCGACGTTATTTTGTGCACTGGCAGTCCCGATGGATTTAAGTTATTCAAAAAATCTTGCGGATATTGATGATAATTTTCATCTTCTATTGTGTCTGAGCTGAAATATTCGCGACTTTCTCCGAGGAAGTTGTACAGAAATTATGTATGAAAAATCGTAAAGTAACTAAGTCTACAGGAATAACCAGCCTCGTTTCACGGCCAGAAACAGCTCTGTTTCAGGGAATCCCTTCTCACCCCCACCCCCTACAAAGGAGGGGGTTAGGTTGGATGAAACCCCATTACAAACCATCTTAGGGGTCCCCACCATAACCCTGCCAAGTTTCATGCCCATCTGACCAGCCGTTTGGCCGTGATTGAATGACAGACAGACAGACAGACAGACAGACAGACAGACATTACGCCCATTATAGTATGATATGTTTATTTGTTTATTAATAATAATAATAATAATATAACTGTAATAACAAAAAGATAGTACAAAGAATTCTTTCCCTCATCTTTCTTTTTAACTCCACATTATCTCGAAGTCCAGAGCTGTCAAATATGTCAAGTAATGTGACAGGAGGGAGAGTGCTGCCAGATTAGCAAATCAATGATTTTTACAATTCTCTCTTTCTCTCTCTCACTCCCTCTCTCTGCATATGTAACTTTCACACACACCTCTATTTTACCAACCATAATTTCTTTTTTAAGGGTAATGGAATTACAGTAATTTTAATTTCATTTCAAGGTTAGCTTAATTTTTACATAAAGACACTCTCTCTCTCTCTCTCTCTCTCTCTCTCTCTCTCTCTCTCTCTCTCTCAGTTAGCGGTGGCTGGATAATTTAATTGATCTATTTTTACCTTTACCTTCTAGAACTGTAAATGCCTGTTCTAAAACAGACACATAACTAAGAGTTGTAGTATTAGTCCAAATAAAAAGCACTGTTTGTTCATGAAAAGGAAATTAAGAAACAAAGAAAAAGAGACAGTATAAAGAATTTATTAAAAGTGGTTGAGAAGACTTCTAAAAATAGATTGGTTGGTCAGAAGGGGGAAAGAAAAGAGAAGTGTTTTGTAGTATGTAATCTTCACACACTCCTATATTTTTACCAACCATTTATTTCTTTTTTATGGGTAATGTATTAAGGGATTTTGACAAAGGAAAAATCTATTTCCGGGGGAAGACCTGTGTCGCCCGGTGAAAAGTTCCTGTAGCTCACTTTTTCAAGTATAAATAGATCCTAAATATACCAGAGAAAAAGCTAGCATGGTATGCTGAAGTTACTACCCTCAGCTCGAACACCCTAAGGGCGTCGGTATAAAGTATAAGGGGGAATGGAAGCCACTACTCACAGGTCTTCTGCCAATTAGAGGATTCCTTTCCAAAGTCCCTCCCACGGCAGGAGCCGTTACAAAGGCTAGAGCTGTTACAAAGGCTAGAGCCGTTACAAAGGCTAGAGCCGTTACAAAGGCTACTCCCCTTACCTTCCTCTCGCTCTCGCTACTACTACTACTACCCGCGCGCCATCTTCATTCCTGGAATAGACACCCAAGCTTGGACTGGTTAAGGGTGGGGAAAGAAGAAGGGATGGGTTCACCGGGCGACACAGGTCTTCCCCCAGAAATAGATTTTTCCTTTGTCAAAATCCCTTTTCTGGGTTCGACCTGTGTCTGCTGGTGAAAAGGTATCAGAGAATTCCCATCCAAGCTTAACAGATACCAAACAAGTTCGTATATAAAAGAGGGTTAATGAAACCTAAGGTTCACTTAAAGAATAAATTTAATGCGCTGTAATAAGGCAGGAAATTTACTTATTTACTAATTACACTAGAACTTAAACTATGGCTTAAAACTAGCAATAATAAGATAATATGATAAGACAATATAAAAGCATGGTATCTGAAGCTATATACAAGGGTATGTACAGACAGGTCCGTTAAACCAATATGGTCGCAACACTATGTACATGTTCCGGTGGCGGGATGGCAAACGAACCAGCCCGGCCCGCAAGAGAAAGGTTTGGTAGGGAATACGAGCGAGGCAGGTAGGAAGGAGAGAGTATTAAGGGAAAAGAAATGACAAAAGGGAAGGAGTTGATAAGACTCGGTCATTCCGTGGAGACTATGCTCCCTACAGCCACTGTTGGGAATTTAAGGGCTTCTAATTTTTTGAGATAGTGGCATTTAAATACTGCTGGAGATTTCCAACCCGTATATTTCTTCAGGTCTTCGAAATTCATATTGTGAAAATAGTTAATGGAGGTAGCCACTGCTCGGATGTCATGGACGAGTGGGACTGAATCCGGGTTGGCCTGTTTAATAAAGTAAGAGAAATCGTACCACCTTTAAGAGAAATCGTACCACCTTTCTCTCTAATGAAGGACATAATGATGTGTCCTGTGTTGGAGGAATAATTTTCCATGGAGCCCATCTGTTTTGTGGGTCCTCATTCTTAGCCAAAAACTTCCGATCTGAGGATAGTAATACTTCACCCGACGGGAGTAATTCAACATGACCTGGATTTCTAGAGAGAGCCGAGAGTTCAGATATTCTGGCACCTGAGGCCAGGGCCATTAAGAATAAGGTCTTTCTAAGTAGGGTTATATATGAGCATGACTCATTATTAGTGTCTGAGGCTAATTTAAGTACGTCATTCAAAAACCAAGAGACCGTATGAGGGCGGTCTATTGGTCTCAGAAGGGTACATGCTCTTGGAATCGAAGAGAAATATGAATCTGACAAGTTAATATTAAAGCCAATCTGAAAAATCTTCCTTAAGGCCAATTTGATTGTAGTAATGGTACTAGCGGCTAGGCCTTTCTCAAATAGAGTTCTAAAGAACGAAATTGCCAGATTTGTGGTAATCTTATGAGCAACTGAATCTTTTAGAAAAATGGCCAACTTCTTTACTGCTGAATCATATTACCTGAGCGTTGATTCTCTTTTATCTGATTCTATGAATAAGATGTTTAGTGGATCAATACTAGCGTCCCTTTGGGCTGCAAACTTCATGAAGTCCATAAAGTTAGGGCACTCAGAATTCTTGAGGAAGCTGACACAGTCTGAGTTTGTACTACCTGTGTCAGTTCTGGACGGGGGATCCATTTGGGCCGGAGATTCAGTTCTAGAAGAAGAGGAAACCAGTTGCTCTTTGGCCAGTTGGGTGCCACTAATGCTACTTGTCCTGTGAAAGATCTTAGCTTGTGCAGGACCTTCATCAGAAGATTCACCGGTGGAAATAGGTAAATCTTCTGTCAATTGTTCCAATCTATGGACATCGCATCCGTGGCGTAAGCTAGAGGGTCCAGGTTGGGTGCCACGTAACATGGTAGTTTTGTGATTGGATTCCGTGGCGAATAGGTCTACTTGAAGGTCCATGATTTGATTGCAAATCCACCGGAACGACTTTCTGTCCAGGGACCACTCCGATTCCAGTGGAGTTGTCCTGGAAAGTGCGTCTGCAATAACATTCTTTACTCCTGCCAGCTGAGTTGCTGACAGGTGCCAATGATTTTTCGCCGCCAACGAAAATATCGCAATCAATACGTGATTTAGTTTGCTTGACCTGGAGCTTCCTCTGTTTATGCAGTGGACTACTACTAAGCTGTCCGAGACTAGCCTTATATGATTTTTTCTGGCCGGAGTCAGTCGCTTTAGGGACAGGAAAACTGCCATCGCTTCTAGAATATTGATGTGGAACTGGTGAAACATATCTGACCACGTTCCCTGTGCTTTCTTGTATTGCAAATATCCTCCCCAGCCGCTCAGAGATGCGTCCGTGGGGATGGTTAGAGACGGCAGAGGGAATTGCAGTGGTACAGACTTGGCCAGGTTCCGGCGTTCCGTCCATGGACGGAGCCTTTTTGTCAAAATGGGTGGAATTACCGAGATCTTGTCCCTGAGACTGATGTTGGCTCTCTTCCTCCAGACTCGATTGATATCCTTCAATCTGGCTTTCAATAGGACGTCCGTCACCGACGCAAACTGTAGCGAACCTAGGATTCTCTCTTGGGTACGCCAAGAAGCCTTTTTGTTCTTGAGGAACTGTTTCGTAGCCATTGCTATCTCTTTGACCTTCTTGGGTGGAAGAGATAGCTTGTGTTTGTTTAGGTCCCATTGGATTCCCAGCCATTGGAAGCGGGAAGCGGGAAGCCGGAACGAGCCGAGATTTTTCCTTGTTTATCTGGAAACCCAGAAATTCCAAGAATTCTATCACCTTGGGTGTTGATTTACGGCACTCGTCGACTCTGGCGGCCCAAATGAGCCAGTCGTCTAGATAGGCTACTAACATTACCCCTTGAATTCTTAGTTCTTGAACTATCGTCTCTCCTAGTTTGGTGAATATCCTGGGCGCGATGTTGAGCCCAAACGGCATGACTCTGAATGAGTAAGCCTGCTTTCCTAGCTTGAAGCCTTGGTACGGAGAGAAGTTCCTTGCTATTGGAACATGATAGTATAAGCGTCTGTAAGATCTATAGAGGTGGTGACGGCCCCACGGGGAAGTAAGGTCCACACCTGTGAGACGGTCAGCATGCGAAACCTGTTGCAATGAATGTATGAAACTTTAGGCGTTTTACCTTCTTTATAGCCTTCTTCTGCAGGAGATCTTTGGTATTGTATATAAGGTCCGCCGTTGGCATCTGATAAAAACTGATTGGTGGAGGGGGCCCTTTCTCCCATTTCCACCCCAGACCTTTTGAGACTATGTATACTGTGGGCCCATGGACTGAAGGTCCAATGGTCCCGGAAGAGATATAATCTCCCTCCCACCTGCGGGCTCTCACTGGCTGGCTGCAGGTCTACTACCTCTACCTCCGCGGAAGCCTCTATCCCTTGGTCCGCCTCGTAGCCGAGAGCCACCTCTGGCCCTGCTACTTCCGGCATGCCTATTGTAGCTGCGAAATACATCTCGTGCCTCATAGGTGGGGTTGAAGGCTGGGGAGGTCATTATGGCTGTGGAGGTTGAAGGCTGTTGAGCCGGCAAGGACGGGAGGCC
The DNA here is from genome assembly GCF_015104395.2 of Macrobrachium nipponense. Taxonomy (NCBI): domain Eukaryota; kingdom Metazoa; phylum Arthropoda; class Malacostraca; order Decapoda; family Palaemonidae; genus Macrobrachium; species Macrobrachium nipponense. The sequence goes on from NC_087200.1 coordinate 126,688,883, forward strand.
TGGTAAGGATTAAATCTCCTTGGCCTCTTCTTGGGTCTGGTTTGGTGTCCAGGGCCCTCAAACTTCCGTTTGAAGGGGAGTCCCCAACGGACCCAAAGACTCTGGTTGGCTCTGGCTGCCTCATGAAAGACGTTGTTGACCTCGTCTTTCGGGAACAAATTTTCTCCCCATATTGAGGACTTTATGAGCCTATTAGGCTCGTGCCTTATAGAGGCACCCGCCAGAACGTGCTTCCTGCATGCTCGTCTCGCCGTCACAAAGTCGTACAGGTCCGATTGGAAAATCTGTAGTAGAGCTTTCGTCAGGACCCGGAACAACTGTTCGTCAGTGTATGTTGATACTACCAACTCAGCCACAGTGACGGAGTTGATAGACCTTCCTAGTCTGGTCCTTGCCTCAAATTCCGCTTTGACCAAGTGGTCCGGAATCCGAGGTAGCTTCTCAGAGAATAGGGTGGAAGCACAATCCGGGTCAAGTTTACTTGCTGTAAACGTAGCCAGAGCGTCGTTCCAAAACTCCATACCTGCGGGGAAGAGTAGAGAGGTAGCCTCTGTCTCTTTTAGCACTGGTAAGGGCTTATCCTCCGCCGCCGCTTGCAAAGTTAGTTCCGCCACCTTGGATGTACAGGGCGACAGAACTCCGTTTGGAGTCACAAACATGGTAAAGCTACCTTTATGTGGCGTTAGTTTAGTGTTAAGGCAACCCCAGTCGGCGAGGGTGCGATCCCAAACAGCTTGAGCTTGGTCCCTAGGGAAGATCACTGTCTCCTTCAGGACCTTGTCTACTCTGACTAGCGCATGCTCTGCTAGTCTGACAAAACCAGGGAATGGGAATTGGAGACCCGGCAGGAAGAGCTCAAAGTCCTCCAGCGGATGGGTTCCACACCCTTCAATTGTCAACTTCCCATCCGAGAATGGGGCATGCAATGCTAACTGCCACGGGTTGTTATTGTCAAATGGCGGTAGCTTTGACGCATCCGGCACTGTCATAGATAGCACTGGGGTTCCGGAGTGGAGAATTCTGGTCATCATCTCCTCCAGGGGCCTGATCCTCTCGGTCAGAGACGTTATTGCCTGGCCTGAGGTATCTGAGCCCGAGGCAAGTCGTATCGACTCAAGCCTCTCGTCAACCACTTCCCTAACCTTCATCATTAGAAGGTTAGCAAAGGCCTCTTGGTCAAATCGGGACTCCGTCACCTTGGATTTGGCAGATTTAGCTCTCGACCCCTTAGGAGGGGGAGAATCCTTGGCAGCAGGCGACTTGGCGGTAGAAGTCGACGGCTGTGGGGCCGACGATGACCCAGTCGCCACTGACGGAGTCGGTTTTGATCCCTTTGGAAGGGATTTCGGTCTTACCGATTTAATCTTGGGAATGACCGAAAGTGATCCTTCCCAAGTAGGGGGGGCTTAGTGAAGCCCAGGAAAGAAGAGGAAGAAGAAGAAGGAGTAGGACTTAGGAGACTACCTGCCTCACTTACCTCCCCACCTACCTCCTCCACAGTAGCCATTGGTTCCAGGTGAAGGCTGATGGCCGCCACCTCATCCGCCATCAAGTCCTCCTGATCCTCCGGGATGGGCATTGTCGCCACACGGATGGATTCTATGATGGGGGCAGCAATGTGCACCAGAACAGCCGTCGTAGCCGTGGCCCCCTTGTACAGAAGGGAGCACAATCCTTCATCCAGAACGTATGGCTGTCCCGCCGGCGCATTCTTCCCGAATCCAGAAACCCATCCTCTCAGCGCCACCCTTGCCTCATGCCGGGCGTCCGGGGCAGCCTGTCAGAGAGGAAATCGAATTAACATTCCACTCGGGGAATAGTATCTATGATAAACTTCTTAAGTTACTATAACAGAAATTTCATGTCAATGATGTAGCAAAGATACTTACCTGCTCATCAGTGAGAAGAGACACCATCTCGTAGCAGACGGTGTACGCGTCCGGATGCCAGACCATGTAGCGCTGGAGTTGCACGGCACAATTCGCGTGTGAGCGGCAGACTACATGGCTGTAGGGCTTGCCGAGGGAAGTGGAGCACCCTTCCGCCTGGCAACGGACCATCTGTAAGTTGAAATCTTTTATGAGTCTCAGCCCAAGGGGTTGGAGTTAACTCCGACGAGAGCATGCACCTTAACCTAGATATTGGTTCAAGACTTACTAATGATTCCAACTCACTGAATGAATAAAGAAATTCTTTGTGTGTATTTGCCTGCTCCCGATTCCGTCCTTGGAAGGTAGATGTAAGTCCAGTATGTGGGATCTGAGATCCGCCGGACTGAAGAAGAGGAAGGACCTAATCTCTATTACGGTCGGCTGAATCAGAAGGCTACGCATTATCGTAGTCGAATACCTGACCCATCCACCGTCACCACCGGAGCGGGGAACGACACAAGGACGGAAACTGAGCTGCGGCAACGGATGTGAGGGTGAGTCACATTCCGTCGGTACCTTAAAGGTCCGGAGATATCTACAGTGTAGTCCTCAAAGCTTAGCCTACTCAAAGTCTCATCTCCCATTGTCATAAGTAATGCCGGCGGAACGGGCTGAAGCGACGGATCAGGGGAAGGTAATTCCTCTATCTGAACCTGCACGCCTCTAGTGGGGGGGAGCGTAACTCCTAGCCCGAATCCGTAGCCGGGGGAGGACAACTAGAGGGAGAGACCACTGAGCAGTGGAGCTGTATAAATGTACAATCCGGAGCGATGTCTGCCAGCTGGTGTGATACTAGACCGCTGTAAGGCCGGCGGAGCTTTTCACTCTGAGACATAAGGGATTACATATTTTACCAGTCACCCCTCCGCTCCCACCCCTCTCTTCCCCACTTAAGTGAAAAACTCGAGCGGTCATTCATCGATAAGACTACTAGAACCACGAGTTATAAGCGTCCGGCAGAGCCGAGCTAGGAAGTGGGGGAAGGGGGGGGGTATGTGGGGATGGTCGGTCGTGATCGTATGGCCACCAACCCGATCAGAGATGCACACCTATTGAAGGCTGTGTAGCCTACTACTACAGGGGTGGTAGGACGACTGGGCCCGTCGTGATTGGTACAGCAACCGATCAGTGATCGCTCTCAACCGGGAGGACATGGCCTATTACTAAAGGTTGTACTAAAGGAGGCTAGGCCAAGACGATAAACATACCAGACCACTTAATGTACAGCAATACAATAAACAATATATATAATAATATATAAAATTAATAATGAGGCATCATGGAGGAGTTACTAAGGAATAAAAGATGAAGGGAGAATACCCAGTATGGATCTAGCTTAACCTTCTGAGATCACTACAGAACCGGACAGGTAGGCCAAATAACCTCCAAGGACATCATGGTGTGGACGGTGGCCCTCGACCAAACCTACTAAATTTGAATTTTTCGATCTAGACCGGTAGGGAGGATAGGTCCAACAATATGATAAGAGAGAGAGAGGCTCTCTCTCCTTGATATCCTCCCTGCTAGCACCGTAGCGCAGACAGGGGGAGAGGCATAAAGGGTACAAGGGTAGGGACACCTAGCCTACCTTCCAAAACCTAGCCTAGGCTTGGTCGGTTAAGCCAGGGAGGGAAGCAACTCTTCCAACCTCTCAGTGATATGAAAATCATCAACATGCATAAATCAAGAATCTATCTGGTTCGTATTAAACAATAACTCATGCATGTCTCACACCGGGAGAGAGAGAGGACTCTGTCCTCTCCAGTGATAAATGCGATAGGCTACTAGTAGCCTAACAATTTTACATGTACAATATGATAAAATTACGTAGAGATAGGCACGAACACGCTCTTGAGAAACTGGGGGGGGCCAGAGGCTAAAATATAAACTAATCAACCTTTCTTTAAAACCTCAGAGGACGTCATGAGCGCGTTAGGCCTTCCTCCAAACCAATCCTAACTCGGTCAGTTAATAATTAAGCACGTAATATGAAAATATGTCACTGATGACTGTAATGCACATATAAAATTGACATAATTTAAAATTAGAAGGGAAATGACGTGTAACAGAACTACAAGCGCTCTGATGATTCTCCCAAAATGGCGGATAAGCCAACGGCGCCCTCAATACATTTTCTACGGGGCCGAAGGCAAAATTGGGATGCACCGTAACTGTATGAGTTACGAAAACACAAATTGGAGTGCTTAACTTAGATGAAGGAGGAAGTTCCACAGATGACATCGCTAAGTTAAACGAAATACCACGGGAGCTGCTAAACGTGTGTACACACACAAAGGCTAATTACAGAAATGAAGATGGTGCACGGGTAGTAGTAGTAGTAGCGAGAGCGAGAGGAAGGTAAGGGGAGTAGCCTTTGTAATGGCTCTAGCCTTTGTAACGGCTCCTGCCGTGGGAGGGACTTTGAAAAGGAATCCTCTAATTGGCAGAAGACCTGTGAGTAGTGGCTTCCACTCGCCCTTATACTTTATACCGACGCCCTTTGGGTGTTCGAGCTGAGGGTAGTAACTTCAGCATACCATGCTAGCTTTTTCTCTGGTATATTTAGGTTCTATTTATACTTAGAAAAGTGAGCTACAGGAACTTTTCACCGGCAGACACAGGTCAAACCCAGAAAAGCTCTTTTAAATGAAATTACAGTAACTTTAATTTGATTTAAAAGTTAGCTTAATATATAGGGAGGGTGATTAGGGTCATGTTTATTGTTCAAACTCTAGAAGCAGGCATTTATTAGCGTTTCTAGAGACCATGCCAAAGTAACGTGGAAATTCCCCTTGCACGAGGGGGTCTGGAACCTAACGTCGCATAAGTTCGGGGTATTACTGTAGTATAGTAAAAGAGATCACTTACTAACAAGAAAAATTAATGTACAAATTAATAAAGAAATAGAAAAAAATATACGCAAGTTGTTAAAATACAAGAATTGCATTAGGGTAGTACAGGCAGTCCCTGGTTTACAACGGATCCAGCTTACAACATTCTGAGGTTACGATGCTTTTCAAATATATTCATCCAAAAATATTTCCTGATTTATGATGCACATTCCACGGTTAAAACGCTTACGAAGCCGATCCGATGGAAGAAATGTGGCTCTAAAACAGAAAAATAAAAATTTGGAGGTTTTATTGATGAAAAATTCAATAAAAATGCAATTGTTCATATGCGAAACAAACCTTCGGTGTTCACAATAAGATATTTCCAACGCAGCTGGTAAACAGGTTAATACAATTGGAGATTGTAAGCAAAGAATCTGTAAGACCTGGCAATGCCTGAGTATGAGGTGAGACCTGGTCGAAGACTGCGTCTCACCCTGTAATACCAAGTCTTTTCCTAACCGCCTTGGAGAGTAGACGCTTACGCTTTGCTCTCCTTCCAAGTCGGTTGTGTTTTGCCAGTGTTCTTTCCTTCCAGTGTGATTGAGTACGTACTTGTGTTTAGGATTATGGCTTCCTCTAAAACTACTCATCCTTGCCAGCATATGTGTCCAAGTGTCTGAAGATTTCATTGCTCAAGGTTTTTAGTGTCTGTGGTAACAGACCCGAACAAAACTTGCAGTAGGTACACAGCTAACTTTTGTACTATAACGAATCCTTGTCCGCAGTGTTTTGCCTGGCCTAAGGCTCAGTGGAAGCTGTTTTACAGGATGAAGAAGCATCAGAGTTTCTACTCTTCCTTCTTGGGAAGACTTCGTTTCTCCTATGTGTAACAAGTCGTCGGCTCCTTCTCCTTTGTTTGAAGCTAATTCTGTTGTTCCTGTGTCTCCTTCCTTTTCTTCCATTGATTTGTCGATGGAGGTATTGGGAGTGACACAGGCTGATGTTTTATGTAATGTTACCTCTTCTCCTTCAAGCTCCAATGCTCGTCCTGAAGGTGGGGAGGCTTCCTCATCAAGATCTTGCCTTTCATATTCAGAATCTTCCAAAATGGCAGCGGCTTGGGCATTGCTTGGGCTTTGGGGCGCTCCCTCCTTCAAAGACTTGCTGACGCATTTCATGGAATCCTGCTCCCCCCCTCCCCAAGCTCCCACTGTCCTCCTACTTCCCCCTGGCCTCTTCTATGCTGAGTCGCGCGGGCGGCCATCATGAGTCAACTCTGCTATCGAGGCCATCGACTAGCTATGGTCATGTGGAGAGTGTGACGTCACTCTCAGCATCCTCTCGGTCTATGACATCAGTAGTAGCAGCCGCTCACCCTCCCGTTGCTGTGACGTCATCGTTGCCTGTTATGATGCCATCTTCCGCGCTCGCTGATCCATCAGAGGCCTTGTTTCAAGCGGTCTTCAAATGGCTGGATTCTGTTTTGGAAGAGAAGTTATCAGCGTTCGCTGTGAAGGAGACTGTGCAGAAGCGGAAGGCCTTGCCTCCTACCCCTGCCGCAAAGTGATCTCGTGGAGAAGTCTCTTCTTCTTCGTCTTCATCTTCGTCTCACACTTCATCAATTCTTCGTCATCGCATCAGACGTTGGAGAATTAAGGACTGCGATTACTCCTTCTCCAAGCAGAGGGAGTGGTTCGCCTTCTCCTCGCATCCATGTTTCTCCTCTCGTCCGTGATCATCCTGCCAAGAGAAGCTCTTCTCCTGCTCCTACATCTCAGACTAACGTTTGAGATTCTGGAAAAGTTTCCTGCAGGAAGGAGTCTTCCTCATTGTCTCTGCTTGACAAAGTCCCCTCTATCAGGGTAATATCCCTACATTGTCATCTATTCACACTCGCGTACCTACACTTGGACGTGTTCGTGACTGTAGGAGTGTTGAGCCAACGTCGTCTGTACACAATCGAAGAACTGGTCTGCATGTATGTGCAAATGTGGTTGAAATTGCTCCCATATCCTCTTCCTCGGCTTCTGTGCATCATCGTAAGGATGATAAGGCTCCAATCAAGAAGTCAAAGGTTGCAGAAGTGGAGGTGCTGCAGGACAAAGAAGTAATCCAAGGACAACTTACTCGTGCTTGTCCCTGAGGCTCATTCTTGTTCGGTGTCTCGTGACATAACATGATTGATGTCTTGCGGATGTGTCTATGTACTGTCACAAGATCATTTATGCTGTCCCTCACGCAAATGCATACACATTTCGCCTGACATACATATACGTGATCACTTCGTCGATGGTGTTCCTGGTTCATTACACAAATCTGGAAGGAGTTTGAGTAGGGATCGGTCCTTGGTGTTTATGTTGGTGGACAACCAATAACCTTTGATAGCTGGTTCTTCAAGTGTGAGGGATGTCTCTCTGGCCCAGGAAGTTAGACCCCCTAGAGAATCTTCGATCAAACCAACTTCTTCGCGTTGTCGGTCTCCTATACCGGAGCAGGAGGAGAGAGTAAGTCAGGAGTTTATGTCTTCCTTTTTGGATGTGGTTGAATTCATTCATGGATTCAACAACCTGGAATATACGACTCAGACTCAGTCGTCTATTGCACCTATATTTGGAGGCCTTAATGGATCCATCTATATAACCCAAGATCTTCTTATGAACATCCTCTGTCAAGCCACGCTCAATCCGTCTTACAAAATGCGAATGCGTTGGTGTCGGATCAGGATGGCTCTCTTCATTTGAGGGGGTCATCTAAGTTTCTTTCTCCTCTTCTCACACAACATAGGAAATATTATTCAGTGCATTCAGTCCATCTGATGCCTCATCACCTTAACCCACACATTATTCATCTCAGACCTGGTTTAACCTTGGAGCAGGTTATATCTGAAAGCCCTTCTCTGTCGTTCCAGAAAACTATGGGTATGGAATCTACAGCGGCTTCCATTTTTCAGACAGTCTACTAGTTAGACTTGTGGTCAACAGCGATAACCAGGATCACGTCTGATAGGTCGGCGGAGGGGTAAGGCATTTTCCTATATGTCCCACCTTGGTGCTAACCTTTGAGTTAATCTTCTTCTAGCTAGGAGAGATGCAGCATTGTCCAAGGTGGCTGCCTCAGTGAACTCTGAGTCCTTGTCGGCACTCCAAAATGGGGATCTCTTGGAGTCTCAATTCCTCTTCCCTAGGATGGTGTTGGAGAACGCAATCGATAGATGAGGAGCCAAATCCCATGACAGATTGGTACACCAAGCTGTGTCGAAGTTGGAGGCACATTTACGTCGTCCCCCTCTTCCTCCTCCTCAGAGACAGGTAAGGAAATCCTCTCCGGTCAAACCCCCTACGGGGACTGCTTCGGCTAGGATCCCTCGGGCCTCATCTCAGGCTAAGGCTGGTAAACAGCATCCCTTTCAGTCCCGTTCCTTCAAGTCAGGGAGGGGAGCTAGAGAAAGAGGCAGAGATGGCCGTCAATGGTACAAGCGCCTCTCCCTCTCTATTGCCACGGGTAGGGGGATGCCTGGCAGGCCAGTGGGCCAAGTGGCGAGACTATGCGGCAGAGAAGTGAGTAGTAGATGTTTTACGAGTGAGATATCTGCTACTGTTCGACTTCCCTCCATTTCCCTCTGACAGTCCATTGGTTGATCAGACGTACCCTTGTAATTCATCAAGGTTCTTAGCTCTTCGGGAGGAAGAGATGAAGATGCTGGACAAAGGAGCGATAGAGGGAGTAATTCGTCCTTCCCAGGTTTTTACAGTCGCATTTTCCTCTTACCAAAGGCGACAGGCGACTGGAGACCAGTCAAAGACCTTTCCACCTTGAATTATTCTGTCAGGAAGACAAGGTTCACGATGGAAACGTCACGGATGGTGCTGGCAGCAGTAAGGGACAATGACTTCATTATGTCAATAGACCTGAAGGATACTTACTTCCAGATTCCTATTCATCCTTCTTCCAGGAAGTTTCTTCGCTTCACTCTCGGAGAGAAAGTGTTTTAATTCAAGGTCTTTTGCTTCGGGTTAACCACGTGCCCTCAGGTGTTCATCAGGGTCTTCTGCAGTTTACATAGTTTTCAATATACCAAAAGCATTAAAAGTAAGGTTTTCTTAGAATTTTTTATGATGTTTTGGTTTACTATAATTTTCGGCTTATGACACGCCACAAGAACAGAACCCTCATCACAAACCAGGGTCTGTCTGTATGCATTCCATCATTGACTGAATATCTGAAGTTCCAATTGCATGACATCCTTAGGAGGGCTGTTCCACGGCCCAAAGGTATGAAGAATAAAGGACCTCTGGAACTGAGAAGTTTGAAAGCGAAGCACATTTACTGCTCAGCAAATCTGGTTACTCTCAGCAAGAAAAGAGGATTAGGGATCAATTGTGAATTGTTAAAATACAACTTATGAAACATTGACAAACAAGAGACTATCTGTCAGTGGTCCAAGTCATAACTGCTAATATTAGGAAAAAGAAACCTACCATTGCAAACTACTCTATCTAAAAGAGATCAATCTTGCAGAAACAGACATTCATACTGGAGAACTGTATTCTAGTAAAGACAGGACAAATGGCCTGAAACAGTTTGCACTGATTTTCTCCCTCTCATAAATATATGAGGCCTTATGAACAATACCTAACTTTCATGGAGCATTCGTTGAAACTTTCACTTGTGTAAACTTTCGTTAGATGTTTCTCAAAAGTAAGATGAGAGTCAAAAGTTACACCTAGAACAGTTAAAACTACAGACCCACTTAGCAGCGTCCCATCCACCTGATGGGAAGGATATGTTGGAAAATCTGTATATGAGGTCTGTCAATCAATTGTGTTTTTGTTTTACTAGAGTTCAGCCTCATACCCCACCAACTACACCATTTACTAATCCACTCGATGTCACAAATTGGACTAAAGGAAGCCAAGTTTCTCATACATATACACTGCTACAAGTGTTGCTTCAGGTCAAAAATGATATTGTCATGTTACAATAAAGTTTTATACATACTTACCTGACAGATATATACTTAGCTATAGACTCCGTCGTCTCCGACAGAATTTCAAATTTCGCGGCACACGCTACCGGTAGGTCAGGTGATCTACCGCCCTGCCCTGGGTGGCAGGACTAGGAACCATTCCCGTTTTCTAATCAGAATTCTTCTCTTCCACCTGTCTCCTGCGGGGAGGCTGGGTGGGCCATTAATCGTATATATCTGTCAGGTAAGTATGTATAAAACTTTATTGTAACATGACAATATCATTTTTATACATTCAACTTCCCTGCCAGATATATACTTAGCTGATTAGCACCCATTGGTGGTGGGTAAGAGACAGCTAACTACTGAAATAGACAGGTAAACAACATATGTTGTAGGTATTAATAAACCTTGGTTCCTACCTTATTAGGCTGAAGACTTCGCGGCTACTGCCTTGGAGTCTGCTTAGCCTCAAGAGCCTCAGCGAGATATTGATCTATGGCTAAGAGTTCTTGTGGGTCTGCCAATGGGGTCTTATCCACTTACTCGGCAGAGCCTAAAAGGCCTTTGTCATTGGGTGCTATTCCACTAACATGACAATACACCTTGTTCAAGGAGCACAACACCGATCCCGATCACCTGATCCTAACATCCATGTTAGTTCTAAGATTGCAAGGAGTTATCCCCGAACTCCTTACAAACAACCAAAAACTCGAAACATAATTATGTACACTTTCATTTTTACAAAATATACAAAAAAAAAATTTTTTGTACTCCCCTACTAGCCATACATACCCTTGATCCCCTACCAGCAATGACACTATGCTCCCGTGCGACATCAGTGAGCTTGCTAATAGAAAACCAAGCACATATCTGACAAGTGGGTTTATGTACGATAAAAACACAATATTTAAGGATCAGTCTTTGCTCCAAGACCCAGTACTGTATCTGCTGATACAAATGGACCTAGAGAGAAGCACTTCTCATAGGTCACTCTCACATCCTTCAGATAATGAGATGCAAACATTGAATTGCACCTCCAATACGTAGTCTCAATGATATTTTTAAGAGACATATTCTTTTGGAACGCCAAGGATGTTGCTACTGCTCTCACCTCATGGGTCTTGACCTTTAGAAGACCGAAGGATTCCTCCGAGCAGTTCTTGTGAGCGTCCGTAATTACGCTTCTCACAAAGAAAGCTAAGGCGTTCTTGGACATGAGTCTTTTGGGGTTCTTCACCGCACACCAAAGACCTTGTTGACAAGCTCCCATCTGTCTCTTCCTCTCTAAATAAAATTTAAGAGCTCTCACTGGACAGAGAGACCTCTCTATCTCTCTGCCTACGAGGTTAGATAGACCTTTTACTTCAAAGCTTCTGGGCTAAGGTTTTGACGGGTTTTCGTTCTTCGCCAGAAACATTGTCTGGAACGAGCAGATGGCAGCATCTCCTTTGAACCCCACTGTGGAATCTAGAGCGTGCAATTCGCTCGTCCTCTTGGCTGTAGCGAGAGACAACAGGAATAAGCATTTCCTAGTGACGTCGCGGAAAGAAGCCAGATGTAAAGGCTCGAATTTATCCGATGAAAGGAATTTCAGGACCACGTCCAGATTCCAACTAGGTGTTCTAGGAGTTGCTGCTTTTGAAGTTTCAAAGGATCTAATTAGATCGTGTAGATCTTTGTTGTCTGCAATATCTAGCCCTCGATTTCTAAATACTGAAGACAGCATGCTTCTGTATCCCTTTATTGTTGAGACAGATAGGTGTGATTCCTCTCTCAGAAAGAGGAGGAAATCGGCAATATTCACTATAGAGGTACTGGAGGAGGACAGCTTCTGACTCTTACACCACCTCCTAAAGACTTCCCACTTCGATTGGTATACTCTTCTCGTCGAAGCTCTGCGGGCTCTAGCGATAGAGCCCGCAGCCTTGCGAGAAAAGCCCCTCGCTCTGACAAGTCTTTCGATAGTCGAAAGGCAGTCAGAGCGAGACCTGGGAGGTTGTGATGAAACCTCTCGAAGTGGGGTTGTCTGAGTAGATCTGGTCTGTTTGGAAGAGATCTGGGGAAGTCCACTATCCACTCCAGTACCTCCGTGAACCATTCCTGGGCTGGCCAAAATGGGGCTATTAGTGTCAACTTCGTGTTCTTTGACGCTACGAACTTCCTGAGCACTTCCCCCAGGATCTTGAACGGGGGAAAGGCGTATGCGTCCACACCCGACCAATCCAGGAGAAACGCGTCTATTGCGAAGGCTCTCGGATCTTCCACTAGAGAGCAAAAGACCTCTATTCTTTTGGAGAGGAACGTCGCAAACAGGTCTATGTGAGGTCTCCCCCACAGGGACCAAAGACTTCGACACACTTCTTCGTGTAGTCCATTCTGTGGGAAGGACCTGATTCCTCCTGCTCAGTCTGTCCGCTCTCACATTCTTTATCCCTTGAACAAATCTTGTGAGGAGAGTTATGCCTCTTTCTTCTGTCCAGGTTAATAGGTGTCTTGTTAACTGAAAAAGGGAGAAAGAGTGCGTGCCTCCTTGCTTGCGTATGTAAGCCAGAGCCGTGGTGTTGTCCGAGTTTATCTGTATCACCCCGCCTCTGACTATCTCTTCGAAGAACTTTAAGGCTAGGTGTATGGCCACTAGTTCCTTGCAATTGATGTGCCAGGACACCTGTTCCTTTGTCCAGGTGCCTGACACCTCCCTTGCTCCTAGCGTCGCTCCCCATCCCGACTCCGAAGCGTCGGAATATAACACTTGGTCTGGGTTCTGCAGGGCAAGCGAGACGCCTTCGTTCTTTTGAAGAGGAAGGATCCACCACTTCAAATGATCTTTTACCTCTTGTGGAAGCGGGAAGATGTCCGAGAGTTGTCCCGTCTTCCAACTCCACACCCCTTTCAGGAAAAACTGAAGAGGGCGAAGGTGAAGCCTCCCCAGAGAGAAGAACTTTTCTAGTGAGGACAGGGTCCCTAAAAGGCTCAGATAATCCCTCGCTGAACTGTTCTTTCTCTCTAAGAAGCTCGAGATTTTTGACAAACCTCGAGTGATTCTTTCTCGCGAAGGAAATACTCGAAAACCCCGAGAATCCATCTGAATCCCCAGATAGACCAAGCTCTAGCTGGGGATCAGCTGCGACTTCTCGAGGTTCACGAGTAATCCCAGCGGTTCTATCATGTTCCTTGTTACTGATAAGTCCTCCAAGCACTGAATCTCCGACTTGGCCCTGATCAGCCAGTCGTCCAAGTAGAGGGAGATGTTTATTCCCTCTAGGTGAAGCCATCTTGCCACATTCGCCATCAGGTTGGTGAATACTTGCGGAGCTGTAGACAGACCGAAGCACAGAGCCCTGAATTGAAAAATCTTGTCTCCTATTACAAATCGAAGATATTTCTTTGACAAATGGTGAATGGGAACGTGGAAATACGCATCTTGCAAGTCCAGAGAGACCATCCAATCTCCTGGACAAAGAGCCGACATTACTGAAGCGGACGTTTCCATGCGAAACTTCTTTTTCTGAACAAAGCGATTCAGAGCGCTTACGTCCAGAACTGGTCTCCACCCCCCCGATGCCTTTGGTACTAGAAAAAGGCGATTGTAAAATCCCGGGGAGTGTGGATCCTGCACAAGTTCGATGGCCTCCTTTTCCCACATTTGTTCCACCATTTGAAGGAGAGTCTTTCTCATTACAGGGTCTCTGTACCTCGCTGACAGTTCCCGAGGCGTAGATGTTAGGGGAGGGCTGTCCTCGAAGGGGATTACATATCCTTTCTTTAGGACCGACACTGACCAAGGGTCGGCTCCCCTTTTTGCCCATACTCCTGCAAAGTTCAGGAGTCTGGCGCCCACTGGTGCTTGAAGGAGCAACAAGTCATTTGTTTTTCTTGAAAGGCCTAAAGGAAGACCTTCCTCTCTTGTCAGAGCTCTTCTTTCTGGCAGGGGGACGAGCCGCTGCACCTCCACGAAAGGGCTGCTGAGGAGGACGAGAGTCCTTCTTAATCGCCGACACTACAGGGCGTCCTTTCTTGGACGTTTGTGTTAGTAGGTCCTGTGTCGCCTTCTCAGTTAGCGAGCGAGATATATCCTTCACTAACTGAGAAGGAAACAGATGATCCGACAGAGGGGCGAACAATAAAGCAGTCCTCTGGCTCGGAGAAACCCCTTTTGATAATAGGGATCCATATACGTACTGATCTCTTCTTCAGGAGACCAGCACCAAGAAGGGAAGCCACTTCTCCCGAACCGTCCTGTACTGCGTCCATGCAAGACAGGACGCTATGGAGAATCTCTGGGTTTTTAAGAAACTCCGGATCTTTAGATTTGTTGGCCAGAACTCCGAGTGACCAATCCAGAAAGTTGAACACCTCTAAAGTGACAAAAAGTCCCTTTAGAAAGTGGTTCAACTCCGAAGTGCTCCACGTCGATCTGACCGATCCTAAGGAGTGACATCTAGAGGCCTCCACTAAATTGGAAAAGTCCGCATCTGCCGAGGCAGGCAGAGAAAGACCCATAGTCTCTCCTGTCCCATACCAAATACCTCTCTTTCCATGTAGTTTGGAAGGAGGCATGCAGAATACCGTCTTTCCCAACTCTTTCTTCTTGTCCATCCAAGAATCTAAAGAATGGAGTGCCTTCTTCATAGATATTGCAGGCTTCATTTTCAGAAAGGCCGAAGATTTTGCCGTAGCCGAGCTCGAAAAGAGAGAACGAGGAGAAGGAGGAGCCGCCGGACTAAGAGAGTCTCCAAACTCTTGTAGCAGTAATGAGGCTAAGACCTTATAACTCGAGAGTCCCTCATTTGCAGGAGGTTCGTCATCAGACAAATCGTCTAAACCTCGATCAGACGAAGGAGAAAGCTCCCGTTTGGAGGGAGAGTCCTTCCAAGACCTCCTACGATCTGAAGGAGAGGAGCTCCTATTTGGAGAAGAGTCATAAATTCCAGGAACGAGTCTCCGACTCCTGCCTCCTGGCCTTCTGACTCTGGCTCCTGATCCTGCCTCCTGACTCCGACTCCTGCCTCCTGACTCCGGACTCAGCCTCTGACCTCCGAAATACTGCCTCCGAACTCCTGCCTTTGGCCTCCTTGACTCCTGCCTCTGACTCCTGGACTCCTGGACTCCTGCCATCTTGCCTCCTGGGCTCTTGCCTCCTGGCTCCTGCCTCCTGTCCTGGATGACTCCACACTCCTGGCTCTTGCCTCCTGCCTCCTGGTTGACTCCTCACTCCTGGCTCTTGGCTCCTGCCTCCTGGGTGACTCCTCACTCCTGGCCGGTGCCAGACATCTGATAGGTTCATCCAGGTTCGTACAGGAAACCTCACCTCGAGTAGGAGGATTGATCCTGGCGGCAGATACCTCCATACGTCTGGAGGATCTTTTGATCGGAAGGGAAGAGTCTTTCCTTCTAGGAGGCTCCTTGACAGAACTCCTACAAAAGACGAAATCTGCTCTTGCATAGCCATCATGAACCTCTTCGTAACCTCCTCTTTATCCTCTTCGGGAGGAGGGGAAGGAGGAGGGGAGGAGTCCATAGCCTCCACCTCCTGCCTCCTTCTCACTCTGGTTGAAAGAATGGCTCTTCTTGCCTTCTTCACTCCCGAAGGAGACTCCTCAGGGAAGTTTTCTGGGCTCGAATCAATCGTCGGAGCCTTCCAACTCCTCTTGAGTGGTCGAGATCGATCTGAATCCCTCCAATCACGTCTCGGAGATGAAGATCCCGACGACGAAAAACACTCACGCAGGACGCTTTTACAATAGCAATCCTTGGCAGTCTGGGGTGTCACAGAAACCGCCGAAGGGACACCTGATCGGTGGGGATTCTCCACAACCTCCTTTCGGTTTTCGACATTCCTTCTCCTCTGGGCATGTGAGCTTGGAAGAGGTCTAGACCTAGGAGCGTTGCTGAGCCGACCAGATGCCCCCTCCACTACACTGGTGGGGACACTCATATCACTGTCCACTGAAAAATCACTAGCCTTACCTTGTATGGCAGCCATTTTGTTTTCCATCAACTTGAAGGCTGCTTTTAGATCCGCAAGTTCTTTCGCTGAATCTACAGGTTCTGCAATAGGAGAAGGGGCTGCAATGGAAGGAGAAGTAGCAATACTTACCCTTGGGGAAGATCCCAAGCTAGGAATTAGTTCAGATCTCGAACTACTTAAACTTCTATAAGAAGCCTTCCTCACTCTTTCTCTCTCTAACTTTTTCAAATAATTAGTTAGATTCTTCCATTCGTTCTCACTCAAATTCTCACATTCCTTGCAAGTATTAGTAAAAGAACATTCATACTCCCTGCAACCCTTGCATACAGTGTGAGGGTCTACCGAAGCTTTCGGCAACCTCACCTTACAGCCTACATTCACACAACGTCTCACAACCATTCCAGAGTCAGACATTTTTAAAGAAAAATCCAAAATCAAGTCCACAAAACAGTCCACAAAAGCGTATACCAATCCAACAATCCAGATACGTCACCAAAAGTCGGTCAAGAAGATCAATTGCCGGTGAAAAAAGAAAAACCAATCGAGAGGAAGGCCAACAACAATGTTGATGGCCCGGGCGACAGAAGAATTCTGATTAGAAAACGGGAATGGTTCCTAGTCCTGCCACCCAGGGCAGGGCGGTAGATCACCTGACCTACCGGTAGCGTGTGCCGCGAAATTTGAAATTCTGTCGGAGACGACGGAGTCTATAGCTAAGTATATATCTGGCAGGGAAGTTGAATGTATAAAAATGATATTGTTAAGATACAATAAAGTTTGTTCATACTTACCTGGCAGATATATATATAGCTGTATTTCTCCGAAGTCCGACAGAATTTCAAAACTCCCGGCACACGCAGTGGTCGGCCAGGTGGTTAGTACCCATTCCCGCCGCTGGGAGGCGGGAGTCAGGAACCATTCCCATTTTCTATCAGATTTTCTATTCCCACTGTCTCCTGAGGGGAGGTGGGTGGGTACTTTGATTATATATATCTGCCAGGTAAGTATGAACAAACTTTATTGTATCTTAACAATATCATTTTTGTTCATGAACTTACCCAGCAGATTATATATATAGCTGAATCCCACCTTTGGAGGTAGGGAGAGACAGAAAAGGATTTTGGAAACACATTACATGCAGATGATTGACATCTTGGTTCCTTACCTGTTAGCATAGTTGACTTCGTGATTACTGTCACCCAAGTCTGCTATTGCTTTACTAGTCTCCAGCAAGGTAGTGACCTATATAGCTGGTGAGTTCTAGATGATCTGTCAACGGGAGCGTGACCACAATGTGACTAGACCATTTTGACCATACTATGAGGGCAACGAAGCAAAAAACCACCACCTGACCAGCCTAACAAATTTAATTCTCACATTACTTAGGCTAAAGGAAAGGAAGTCCGGCTCAGGCGGACGACCTTACAACCATAAATCAATATAAACCTTTAAAAAACTCACCTACCCATTTTCTACAGGGTAGGATGAGTGCTACTTCCTGCCCAAAAAAAACCCCAACAAAGTGTCTGCGGGTGACGTATGGTCCAAGCGCATAACAGTTCTCGTATGTCGTCTTCACATCCCGCAGGTAGTGTGAAGCGAACACCGAGTTGCTGCTCCAAAAAGTGGCACTCAGAATGTCATTGAGTGCCATATTCTTTTGGAAGGCTACCGAGGTAGATATAGCCCACACTTCGTGGGCATTCACTTTCAACAGCTTAATATCCCTGTCTTTGCAAGATAAATGTGCCTGTCTAATGGTGTCCCTCAAGAAGAATGCCAGAGCATTCTTCGACATAGGTAACTCTGGTCTCTTGACCGAACACCATAAGTTGTTAGAAGGACCTCGACATTCCTTCGTTTTCCGCAAATAAATCTTTAGAGCCCTGACAGGACACAGGACTCTCTCTGGCTCTCGTCCAATGATTTCCGCCATACCCTTAATCTCAAAACTTTTGGGCCAAGGGTTGGACGGATTCTCATTTTTAGCTAGAAACGTCGGGCTTAATGAGCAGACTGCATTATGCCCCTTAAATCCAATATGCTTGCTAAAAGCTTGAATTTCACTAACCCTCTTCGCTGTCGCCAGAGCGGTTAGGAAAACAGTTTTCTTAGTAAGATCTCTTAACGATGCATTTTGAAGCAGTTCAAACCGACTGGACATTAGGAATTTAAGGACTACGTCCAAATTCCAAGACGGTAATTTAGGTTGAGGAATCTTTGTAGTTTCAAAAGACCTTAATAGATCGTGAATATCTTTGTCATTTGCCAAATCAATTCCTCTATGTCTAAAGACTACAGATAGCACACTTCTGTAGACTTTGATTGTCGTGACCGCAAGCTTCAGGTTGTTCTTCAGGTAAAATAAAAAGTCCGCTATTTGGCTCACAGAGGTCGTGGTAGAGGAAATGCCCTTCCTTCTGCACCAACTCCTAAACGTAGCCCACTTTGATTGATACACTGCAAAAGTGGAAGCCCTTCTTGCATTGGCAATAGCTCTTGCCACAGGTCTTGAAAAACCTCTCGCTCTGGCCAACTTTTTGATAGTCTGAATGCAGTCAGACTCAGAGCGGGGAGGTTTTTGTGGTACCTCTCGAAGTGGGGCTGTTTGAGTAGATCTGTCCTCGAAGGCAGTGTCCTCGGGAAGTCTACTACGAAGGACATGACCTCTGTGAACCATTCTTTTGTCGGCCAGTAAGGGGCGATTAACGTCATTCTCGTCCCTTCAGAAGTCGCAAATTTTCTCATCACTTCTCCCAGGATCTTGAACGGGGGGAAAGGCGTACAGATCCATCCCTGTCCAGTCCCAGAGAAGGGCATCTATTGCTATTGCTCCCGGGTCGAGCCCCGGGGAGCAGTACAGCGGAAGCCTCTTTGTTCTTGATGTCGCAAAGACGTCTACTAGAGGACGTCCCCACAACTTCCACAGCTCTTGGCACACCTCCTGATGTAGAATCCACTCGGTCGGCAGCAGTTGACCTTGCCAACTGAGGAGATCCGCACGGACGTTCTCCACGCCTGCAACGAATCTCGTCAGAATCGTTACGTTTTGCGTTTTCGCCCACAACAAGATCTCTCTCGCTAGGTTGAACAATGATCGAGAGTGAGTCCACCCTCCTTGTTTTTGATGTATGCCAGAGCTGTGGTGTTGTCCGAATTTATCTGAACTATCTTGTGTGAGACTTTGTCTTCAAACAATTGTAGAGCCAAGTATATGGCCGCTAGTTCTTTGAGATTTATGTGCCAGTACACCTGTTCCCTCTTCCAGGTGCCTGACACTTCTTCCCCCATTAGTGTAGCTCCCACCCCGTGGTGGATGCGTCGGAGAACAACACTAGGTCGGGGCTCTGAAGTTTGAGGGATACTCCTTCCGAAAGTTTTAAAGGATCGAGCCACCACTTTAGGTGATCCTTTACTTCTCTCGGAATTCTTAAAATTGCATCTAAATTTTCTTTGTCCTTCCAATTCTCCTTCAGGAAAAACTGGAGAGGTCTGAGATGTAGTCTCCCCAAGGAAACAAACTTCTCCAGCGAGGAAATGGTCCCCAGCAGACTCATCCATTCCCTCACCGAGCATGATCTTTCCTTAAGAAGACTGATATTTGTCTAATCCTTGTTGTTGACGTCCCTGGGACGGAAAAGCTCGAAAAGCCACTGAATCCATCTGAATCCCCAGATACACGATGGACTGTGTGGGGATCAGTTGTGACTTTTCGAAATTCACCAGAAGTCCCAGGGACTTCGCTAGAGTTAAGGTTGATTGAAGGTCCTTCAGACACTTTTCTTTCGATGATGCTCAAATGAGCCAGTCGTCTAGATATAGAGAGATCCTGGCGTTTGCAAGATGAAGCCACCTCGCCACATTCTTCATTAAAATTGTGAAGATCATTGGTGCCGTACTCAGTCCGAAGCAAAGAGCTCTGAATTGGACAAAACTCTTCCTTCCTTCCATGACAAAAAACGCAGATACTTCCTCGATTGGGGATGAATCGGGACGTGGAAATATGCGTCTGAAGGTCTAATGACACCATCCAATCGCCTTGTCAAGCACTGACTGAGGTGTCTCCATCTTGAACCTCTGTCTCTCTATAAAAAGATTTAGACTGCTCACATCTAAAACTGGCCTCCAACCTCCCGACTGTTTCGGTACCAGGAATAACCTGTTGTAGAAACCCGGGGATTGAAGGTCGTCGACCTGTTCTATTGCCTTCTTCTCGAGCATTTGTTCGAGCAGATCGAACAAGATCTGTTGTTTTTCCAGCTGTATGAGGTGATAGATCCCTGGGCGTTGTGCACAGCGAGGCGGCGGTTCAGTAATGGTATTTTGTATCCTCGCTCGATGACATTGAGCGACCAGGTGTCCGCCTCTATCTTTCTCCAGGCTTTTGCAAATAACTGAAGCCTGGCTCCTACTGGTGTCTGAAGGACTACATTCTCATTTCCTACCTCTGGGTTTAGACGGGGCTCTACCTCTGGAAAGGCCTCTTCCTCGAGGAAGCCCCACCTCGAAAGGGCTTTATTTTCTTGGAAAACTGTGTTCTTGCAGAAGTCGAAGGAACTACAGGACGTCTAGAAGATTGCGCTAAGAGGTCCTGAGTAGCTTTTTCTTGTAGACTGCCGGCTACATCTTTAACTCACTTAGCCTGGGGAAAGAGATGGTTCGAGAGAGGGCGGGGCGAAAAGCAAATCTGCCCTCTGTGCTGGAGATACTGACTTCGCAGTGAATTTGCAGTAGAGAGCTCTCTTTTTTAAGAGCCCTGCACAAAAATGCAAAGCCAGTTCCTCTGAACCATCTCTGACGGCCTTATCCATACAAGCAAGAATGCTGGATAGCTCCCCCAGGCTAATTGAATCTTGACTACGAGCCTATGTGTCTAGCAGTCCCAAGCACCAGTCCAAGAAATTGAACACTTCTATTGTCCGAAAAAGGCCTTTAAGATGGTGGTCCATTTCAGCAGGAGTCCACGCTACTTTTGCTGACGAAAGGAGAGACCTCCTTGGTATGTCGACTAGACTGGAAAAATCACCTTGCGCAGATGCGGGAGCTCTTAAACCGACATTTTGCCTGTATCGTACCAAATGCCTGCCTTGCTGCATAGTCTTGAAGGAGGCTGGGCAAAAGAAGACTTTCCCTGCGCTTTTCTCGACTCCATCCAATCTTGAACCTTTTTGAAAGCTCTTTTAGTTGAAAGAGACTTCGTCATCTTAACAAATCCGGAGTCTTGCTGGTTTTCAACAATGAAAACTGAGAGGGAGGAGAGCGAGGAGCTGCAGGTTGGAATTCGTCTCCAAAAGAAGCCCGAACCAAGCGAACTAATACTTGATAATCAGAAGAAGCTGACGTAGAAGGTTGATCCTCGCCTGTTTCTTCTGAAATACTACTCAATCCTCCTTCTTCTATGGAGCGGCAGAGGTGGGGCCTCCGAAGAGGTGGTATAAGTCCTTTCGGTCCAATCTTTGATGAAGAGCGCTGCTGTGACGTAACAGGTGCGTTCTGTATATTAGTATCCATAGGTTCAGGAATAGAAGTGCTTGTTTCCTGAACAATCTCTCGATGGGAGTCTCTACGAATGTTAGAGTGTAGGCGAGCGTCCGGACAAATATCACGTTGTGAGTCCTGACTAGTGTCCAACAAAGCGTCATTCATAACATCTGTACGAGTGTTCGTAAACTTGTCAACCTCGGTTCGGGCGGTCCGATACCGAGCGCCACACCTAGTGTCCAGCCGAGTGTCACGCTTGACGACCCGCCTAGCGTCCAGCCGAGCGTCACGCTTGACGTCCGACCGAGCGTTCGCTTAGCGCTCAGCTGAGCGCCACGCTTGGCGTCCATATAAGCGTCCAGCTTAGCGTCCATATCCTGATTCTCAGCTTGCAAACCACCTTGTTTCGCAGCAGAAAGAACGTCAATTTTCGGATAAAGCGAGCCCCTATGAGAAGAGAGGGGAACGCTTCGAAGAGTATGGCGAGTTTTCTTCCTTTCGATATACGAATCTTTCGGAGGAAGTTCCTCGCACTCTTTACCCAACTGCAGGTGAGATGCACGAAATCTAGAGGGCGTAGAAACTGGTGAAAGAGAAGAGCGATCCAAAGAAGCGGGAGACCGCTTAGATCTTTTGATCGGCAATTTATCATCTTTTCTTCTACGACGCGGTTCTACCTCTCTCTCAGCCAGCAACGAAGCAAGTTGTTGTTGCATCGAACAGATGACTCTTTTTGTTGGAGACGATTCCTTTTCAGGTGAAAAGCTGATCCTGTGAGAAGGCGAGGGGAAGCCCTATTCCTTCTCACATGGACCGACTCAGTTCTCTTCTTGGAGCAAATGGGGCGCTCAAAGGCGTCATCGTCGGATGACGTCCTGGTTCTCTTTTGTGGCGTCAATGCTGCAAAACTCTCTGGCGAAGACTGCAAAGCAGCAGAAGAAAAAGGACATGAAGCGTCCTCCTCCCTGAGACCAAAAACGCTGGCCGCCTGTGCGACAACTTGCGTCTTTGCTCTCTTTTGCGGTGGAGAGTAGTCCACATAAAAAGGCGCAGCCCGTAAAGCAGAAGGAGCGAAAGGACGTTCCGCGTCCTCCTCTGACGACGGCCGCCTGTGCGACATCTGACGTCTTAGTTCTTTTCAGAGGACGCGAGTGTCCCCCAAAGCTCCAACTCCTGTGCGGGGAGGACGCCTCCGAAGACAAAAAGCACTCGCGGAGGATACGTGCACGAGCGCGCTCTTTGGCAGCCTGGAGATCGTCGACAGGTTCTGCCGAAGGGACGCCAGATCGGTGGGGGTTCCCCGTAACCCTCCTTCGGCTTTCGACATGTCCGTCTCCCTGGTCCTGGGAGTTCGACAGAGGTCCAGGCCTAGAGGCATTATAGGGACGATCTGACGCCCCCTCCACAACACTGGGGGCACTTTCACTGCACTTCACTTCACTAACAATGCTTTTACCCTCCAAAGCGAGCACTTTAGATTGTAGATTCCGTAATGATTCTAGAATCGTAGATAGGGCATTGACCTCCACAGATTTTTCATTGCCCTAAGGCACAACAGATTTAGGTGTTACACAGACTACTGGAGGAATAGTAGGAGAAACCTTACTACCCTTACTTCTACTGACTGATACACTCCTGGAGGAAGACCTCCTTATCCTATCGCGCTCCAATTTTCACACATAGGATTCATAAGCCTTCCAACCTGAATCAGACAGACATTCACACTCCTTACAACGGTCATCTACTACACACACATGGTCTCTACAATTCGTGCATACTGTGTGTGTGGGTCTACCGAACCTTTCGGTAGCCTCACCTTACAACCTTCCATACAACACACTCTGGTGCTAGTTGAACTAGTCCCAAACATCTTAGTTAAAGAAAAAACCAAACCAAATTCAAAATCCAATCCACTATCAGCGTATGCCTAGTCACGATCCACGTTCAATAACCAAAAGACAAACGGAATACTTAAGTAACAAGGAAGTTTCGAAAATCCTAGACGGAGGTACTGAAAACAGTTGTTATCAGCACCGGCGACAGAAAAAATCTGATAGAAAATGGGAATGGTTCCTGACTCCCGCCTCCCAGTGGCGGGAATGGGTACTAACCACCTGGCCGACCACTGCGTGTGCCGGGAGTTTTGAAATTCTGTCAGACTTCAGAGAAATACAGCTATATATATATCTGCTGGGTAAGTTTCATGAACAAACCCTGTTTTTAGTGACCTGTCCCCGGCTACTGCTGTCCCCGGAAATGTCCCTGGTTTTCACTGTGACTGAAAGATCCGAAATTGGTATACAGGAGAAAACAAAAATGAAAATGTCAACCGAACTATACAAGCTGCACACTACTACTCGCACTGCATAGTGTACAGTATATATAACTAAGGAAATGATAAGCAGCTTTCTACAGCATAATATGCAAGCTGACCTTCCAAGAACATAAAACCAAATTTCCAGCCAAACCATCGTCAATATCATCATGCACTTCCCTGACTCCCTCCCCTCTTGATTTAATTCCCGCCAGCACCACTCTCTGCTGTCATCCAGCGGTGCTTTACCCGCAGATATAATTTGAATACAGTTCAATCACTGGTAAGTAGTCATTAAATTATAGCCTATCTTAATTTAATAGATTGAATTTTTATTCAATTCCTTTGCAATTTTGGATAAATAGGGTGACAGAAACTTTTGAATGCTGCTTTATGATGGCAAGGGCTGCAGTGTCACCATTTTAGTTTTTCAGTGACAAAAACGTCATGTTTTAGAAGTTTTTACGCCTCTTAACCACAAGCTTTGTCAAGAATTCAGAAGTCAGCCTCTACATCAAGAATGCTAAGCCTATTTTATGGTTAAGAGCATTCTTTTTGGTGCAATAAACTCGTTTATGGGGTAAAAATGACAATTTGTCCAAAATTGCATTTTTCCTAACTATACAAACCTGAGGTCCTTTTACAATAGGAAGGTACTAGCGGCAGCTGGATAGGTCGTAAGCTTTCGAACAAGGGGTTCGGTAGTTAACTGCTTGTCCGACAGGCGCGCACGCGCGACTGGGAGGTAAACAAATCACTTTTGCTTTTGGCCCAAGCAAAAACTGCAGAGTGAGGGGTGGCATGAGGTGGGACTATGTGTAAAAGGACCTCAGGTTTGTATAGTTAGGAAAAATGCAATTTTGGACAAATTGTCATTTGTTCCGACACGGCATACAAACCTTCGGTCCTTTTACAATAGGAAGACTCACTTCTTGGTGGGAGGAATCTGAGTCTTTTGTGAACAGACTGGTGTTCGCCCAACCTTGGAAGTACTCGCTCCAGGTCGTAAGAGCGAGGGAGGGATCCAAGCCTCTGTCCGATTGATCGGGGTGTGCACCGCAGATCAATGGTCAGACCTCTGGGGACCGAGTACTAAGAGAGAGCAAGGTATCTCTTCGTACCAGCAATGTAAGAACTTGTTCCTGTACAGGAGCAAATATAAAGTCATGGGTTTGACTCTTGTAGGCATCCACTTACCCCCCCCTTGTAGGAGGAAGGGTGGATATTCTGCTCCTATCCCTAGTGAAAGGGATAGGATGGGGCTCTGTCATATAGCTCACCTGCATCTCGTCCTCATCCAGCGTAGTGACGACCGTGGCCCTCTGCCCACAGGTAGAGGAGGAGGAAAAGATGGGAAGAGGGAGCCAGTCACTCACTCACTCACACATCCATCCACACAGTCACACCAGGACTCGATGCTGCGAGGGTCTGGGTTAGCTACACAACTTGTTGAGCAGCCACCACGGGTCCCAAGGAAAAGGTATCCAAGGACCTGTGGGCAATATCCCGAAGGTAGAAGGACGTAAAGGTAGTCTGGTTAGACCAGACCCCTGCCTTCAGGACCTGCGCCACGGAGAAGTTCTTACGAAACGCCAACGAGGGGCCAATACTTCTGACTTCGTGAGCTCTCGCACGGGACGTACAGATGTCTCACTAACCATCAGCCTCATACGCCCTCCTGATGACCTCACGCAGCCAGAATGAAAGAGTGTTCTTGGATACTTCTTTCTTGGTTACCCCGGTGCTAACGAAGAGGCGTCGACACTCAGGCCTGAGGTGTCGAGTTTTCTTCAGATAGCGCCGTAGCGCCCTCACAGGACAAAGCAGCATCTCATCCGCATCATTATCGGTGAAGTCCATTAGGGAGGGAATCGTGAAGGACTCGAACCTGTCGTCAGGGACCGACGGTTTCTGAGTCTTCGCAACGAAGTTCGGGACGAAATCGAGCGTCACAGATCCCCATCCCCTGGAGTGTCGTACATCATAGGAAAGACCATGAAGTTCCCCTACTCTCTTCGCCGATGCCAGGGCCAGCAAGAAGAGGGTCTTGAGGGTCAGATCCCTGTCTGACGACTCTCGGAGTGGCTTCGAACGGCGTTCGAGTCAAACTCCTAAGGACGAGAGTCACAATCCCACGCAGGGGGCCTGAGTTCCCTGGGTGGGCAAGACCTTTCGAAGCTCCTCACAAGCAAGGAGATCTCGAACGAGTTCGAGATGTCCAATCCCCTCAGTTTCAGGACGAGAGCCATGGGCGGCTCTGTATCCTTTGACTGTGGGGACTGAGAGGAGCTTCTCTCGGCGAAGAAACACGAGGAAATCCACTTCCCCTGGTACACAGCTGCAGAGGACTGACGGACGTTTCCAGCCATCTCTGTTGCTGCGCTACGAGAAAAGCCTCTCGTTCGCAAGAGATGGTGGATAACAGCCAGCCGTGAAGTCGTATGGACTGGACTGCTCGGTCGGTACCGCTCGACGTGTGGCTGGGCGAGAAGGTTGTGCCAATGGGCAAGGGGGAATCTCTCTCCGGTTCGTTTCTCACCTGCGAGAAGAGCCAGCAGGTCCGGATACCAAATGGCCTGTGGCCATTTGGGAGCCACCAGGATCATCCTGAGATTCGGGGTGACCAGTGCTCGATGATCACCTTGCGAATCAGGCTGAATCGGGGGAAAAGGCATAGACGAAGAGGTTGTCCCACGGGTGTTGGAGAGCGTCCTCTGCAGCCTGCCCATGGGTCCGGCACGGCTGAGAAGAAAACCTGAAGCTTTCTGTTGTGCCGGGTGGCGAACAGATCCACGACTGGTCGCCCCCACAGGTCGAAGAGCCTTTCCGCCACGTCCTGGTGTAGAGACCACTCGGTCCCTATCACCTGATCCCGACGGCTGAGCGTGTCTGCTACTACATTCCTTTTCCCTGGAATGTAGCGTGCCGACAGCTCTATTGAGTGTGCCTCGCCCACTCGTGCACCTGCCGAGTCAACTGGTACAACGGGAGAGACACTAGGCCCCCCTGTTTGTTGACGTAGGCCACTACCGTGGTGTTGTCGCACATCAACACCACTGAGTGTCCCATCAAGCGGTCCTGGAACTCTTGGAGAGCGAGAAACGCTGCCTTGAGTTCCAGTACATTGATGTGAAGGTGCTTGTCGTTCTCGTCCCACACTCCTGAAGTCAGCAACTCCTCCAGGTGTGCGCCCCATCCCTCGGTCGATGCGTCTGAGAACAGCTGCAATGTCCGGGGGGGGAGTGCGCAGAGGCACTTTTCCTCTTAAGAGGTTCCTGTCGTCCAGCCACCAGGCTAGGTCCTGCCTCACCTCCGGTGTCAGTGACACTGGAAAGCTTGGGGGATCCGTCGCCTGTGACCAACTCTCCTTTAGTCTCCACTGAAGAGACCGCAGGTGAAGACGCCCGTGAGGGACTAACTTCTGAGTGACGACAGGTGTCCGATCACGACTTGCCATCGCTGAGCTACCTGTTCCTGCCGAGACAGGAACTGGTTGGCTGCGAGTCTGCGGGGAAGACTCGCCCTGCTACCGTGTCGATCAGCATACCCAGGTACTTCATCCTCTGCTTGGGCTCGAGATCGGACTTTTCGAAGTTCACAACGATCCCCAGATCGCGACAGAACTCGAGCAGTCGATCCCTGTCCTGTAGCAACTGCGAGCGGGAGCTCGCCAGGACTAACCAATCGTCGAGATACCTCATCAGACGTATCCCGTGCGAATGGGCCCAAGCAAGAACCAGAGTGCACACTCCAGAGTGAACACTCGCGTGAACACCTGTGGGGCGGTTGAGAGACCGAAGCAAAGTGCCCTGAACTGATACATCGTCCCGTCGAGGATGAAGCGGAGGTACTTTCTGGAGGACTGATGAATGGGTATTTGGAAATACGCATCCTTCAAGTCCACTGAAAGCATGAAATCGTTCTCCCTGATGGAGTCGAGCACGGAACGTGCCGTCTCCATCGTGAACCGGGTCTGGCGAACAAACCGGTTCAGAGGAGAGAGATCTATCACCGGGCGCCAGCCTCCCGTAGACTTTTCCACCAGGAAGAGTCGACTGTAAAAGCCCGGGACTGATCCGTGACGATTTCTCTACAGCTCTCTTGCTCAGCATGGTCTTGATCTCCTGTCTCAATGCTACGTCCTTCGATGACCCTGGAACGTACGACTGCTGTTGGACCGGGTTGGAGGTGAGGGGTGGCCGAGATTCGAAGGGTAATAGATATCCCTCCCGGAAGCGGACATCTTTACAATCCAGGTCTCGGCACCGTAGCGCTGCCAAGTTGCCCAATGGCTGGCCAGGCACCCCCCACTTCCGGCAGCAGGTGAGGGGGAACGCCGTCCCTAGCGTTTCCCCCCTTTCTTCGACTTCTTCCCAGAGCCTCCTCGGGAGAAGGAGGGCTGGTTACGGCTCCCCTTTGTAGAAGTCGAAGAAGACAGAGTCTTTCCCACGGGGCTTCGACGCGACTACCGTCTTAGCCACCGAAGGGGAAGCGCTAGCCGAGCTCTTTGGCTTGGCCGCAGTCCGAGGCTGCCCAGAAGCCTTCGAGACTGCCTGGTGAAACCAGACGGTCACTGTCGTCAGTGCGCCGTCGTTCCACCGCAGCGTCCACCATCTCTCCTGGGAAGAGAGACGTGGAACTCCGTAAAGGGTCCGTTGCGTAGTCCCATGCCGCTTCACGCCCGGCCGCCCTGGAAACTCGAGTAAGGACAGCGTCCCTACGTCGGAGAGAAAACCAAGGTTGGACCCACAGGTTCACCGTCTGGTGGGCAAGGAAAAGGAGATGGCTCTTCCCCCAGACTGGCAAAGTCTCCTAAAGGCCGAGTCATCTTCGGGAGAAATTCCCCCGGAGTTGGCTGCGACCTTAGATACTGTGAGGGACCACAGATCTAACCAGGAGACGGCCTGGAAAGCTGCCATGGCAGTAGATTTCCAGGCCGAGTGCCTCTTGCTGCGAGAACCATAGGTTCTCGGACAGGAGATGCTTGCAGAGACACCCGGAGTCAGCTGGCTAACTCCGGGTTTCACCTGTTTGGGCGGCATCGGGTCCTCAGATGGCACGTAAAAACAAAAACGCCGCTTGTCGCAGCAGAGGAGGTGGAAAGCAGCTTGCTCGACCTACCAGACTTGAGAGAACCGTCTTGCCCGGAGACAAGAGATTCTACCTGGTCCAGCACTGAGTCGGCAAGCTCGGAACGCGGCAAACCCACGTCGGTCTGGGTTCCCTCTTCGGGCCCCAGAAAGACTCGAGCCGGGACGTGGGCTCGGATGGTGGGAGCGGCGATCCTTCCGCGAGGTCGTTGTGCTGACGAATCAGCGCAATTACCTCGGCAAAGTTCCTCTGGATCTCAGGAGTGACTGCGTCCTGCGGAGTAGGACCATCCAGTCCCTCAAACAGGAGCATCTCCCGAGACCCTCCCCCCTCGAGGGGGGAACAGCCGACAGACCCCTCTCGGTCTCCTCCAGCCACTTGTGCATACGACCTGGCCAGTCCGAGAACCGTGCCTGGTACGTAGGACGTCGTGGTGGGATCCTGAGGGCGCACCCCTCACGATCACTCCTCAATACCTCGCCCCTCCCGGTGTAACCCGAGGAGGTTGAAGGTATGGGAGAGGCAGACCTAACGCTCCCTCCTCGCTCGCTGGCAGAACCAGTGGGCTTGGAAGACTGCAGGCGATCGTCAACCCGCGGTGGCGATCGAGCTGCAGGCCTAGTCGAGCCGTCTCGCTGTGGAGAACGGCTGGACTGAGAACAGCGGCCCCGGTCTCGTGTGTCAGAAGAGCTGGTGCTGGTCGCCGTACCCCCGAACTCGGCTCCTCTGTGAGAGGTGACGGTCCAAGGCGAACCGGTCGAGCTCCACTGTCACGGTGAGACCGGTGCGTATCCTCACGGCGCGTCACGTCGCTTGGTACCAGCCGGGCTGGCTGGCCGCCGGCGAACGGGGGAACCTCTTCCCAGCCTCAGCCCGTGGCCGGTCGTGGGACGTCACGTTCCCGCACGGGGTAGCCAGCTGCTCGCCGCGAGAGCGAGAGCTGGTCTGGTGAGAGTCGCGTGAGCGGCTGTCACCAGTCTTCTGCTCCGTGCCGTGAACCTGACGCTGAGCTGGCTCAGAGGTCTGGTTCCTAGCTGCACGGTCGCTGGTAGGCGACCGTACACTCGGTACCTCTCGCGAACGAGAGGCCGAGACGGACCCTGCTGCCGTGGTCGAACCACTAACAGCAGGTGAGAAAGTGCCGGTGTTAGCCGGCACTCCTCTGGTCCCCGTAGTCTCTTCCTTGCGGAAGAAGAGACGGGTCCTGCCCGCCCCCGAAGGAGCAGGGTGACCAGCGGGAAGGA
Source organism: Macrobrachium nipponense (assembly GCF_015104395.2). NCBI lineage: Eukaryota > Metazoa > Arthropoda > Malacostraca > Decapoda > Palaemonidae > Macrobrachium > Macrobrachium nipponense. The sequence goes on from NC_087200.1 coordinate 126,718,715, forward strand.
AAACCAAAACCCCCCGTCTCACCGGAGCGAGACGGGCCCTTAGAAGCCTCCCGAAGGAGACTTCTTAGGGGGGGGGGGGAGGCGACCTTCTTCTTCTTAGGCGGGGGGGAGCCTTAGAAGAAGAAGGGGAAGAGGCGGCAGATGACGACGACGACGACGACGAAGAAGACGATGAAGACGACGACGACACCTTCCTCCTCTTCTTCTTCTTCGTCAACCTCCTCAGGACCGATGTCAGATCTGTCATCCAGGGCGGAGCCGGGGCTGCTGTTGCCGAAGCAACAGGGCCCGGACGCACCTGTCCGAACAGATCGGCATCGGGAGCAGCGGCGCCACGAACAGGAACAACGTCAGCAGGTGCAGGCATCACAGGAACAGCAGTGGAGACGGCAGGAGCAAGGTACAGGAAACAACGGCAGCAGTGGTCGGCAAACATCACGTCCGTGGACAGCGGCTGGGGCAGGTACGGCAGGTACGGCAGGCTGTACAGGGCGGTCCAGGTGGACGGACCAGCGGCACAGACATCCTAGGTACTGGTGGGAGGTCCAGGGGCGAGCTCTCTTCGGGCACACGAAGTCCGGTCGCGGCAGCACGGCAAACCCAGGCGGCAGCATCACACTCCCCCGTGTACGGCGACTGGCCCCTGCACCGATGTTGTTGGTGTGACAGAGACCGCGTGCGGGTGTGACACCAGGTGAGGAGGTGAAGCATAGCCAGGCGTTGAAAGGGTCGTGGTGGTGGTCGTTACCGTAGCATGCGTGACCGCCACAGAGGCAGCGAGATGGTAGAACAGCCCCTGGACACTCGGCACGCCCTGCAGACCCAACGATGCCCACACCTGTCCGAGGTCGTCCTTCGCGGCAACCGCACCTGAGGAAGGCAAAGGTCGGGTGATTTAGCAGGATCTCTACCCGCTCCGCGCGAAGAACGAACGGATAAGGAGGACCCAGAGTACAACTCGACATCGGGGTAATCTAGCGCCTCCTCCACACTCGACAGGTCGGGTGGAGGAGAAGGACCGGATAAACCCCAACCCCCCCCGAAGGGGAAGGCGCCAAACGTGGGAGCTGAGCGGGCGGCAGGAAAGAAGACGAAGTGTCCGTAACCAAAGGAGTCGCGGGAGAGCTTTCCGACGACTCCTTTGCAGGTCTTCGCTTCTTCCTACCTTCGTACAAGCCCCACTGCGCCTCCGACCAATTACAACACACTTCACAGGGCTCGGCTCGGGTGCATTCGCGCCCCCGACACCGGAGCGCACAAATATGTGGATCAATTTCAGGGAACGAGCGGAACTTACCGCATTTACGCCCCCCCTTCGGTACCCGGGCACAATCTCCGGGGGGTAGCGAGGCGTGGAGATTCCATGATTGATCAATAATTCACAATGGATGAAAAAAAGAGGAAATGATTGTACTTACAATTATGATTCATACACAAACACAACCAAATACTCAATGAAAGCAAACGACGAGAAGCGGGCAGAGAGCGTCGAACACACACATCCACTCGCTGTGAGGCCGAAAGCAAAAGTGATTTGTTTACCTCCCAGTCGCGCGCGCGCACCTGTCGGACAAGCAGTTAACTACCGAACCCCTTGTTCGAAAGCTTACGACCTATCCAGCTGCCGCTAGTACCTTCCTATTGTAAAAGGACCGAAGGTTTGTATGCCGTGTCGGAACAACTGAAGACTACTACATCTTTCCCAGCCTTCTCAGCACTCATTTGAACAATGTTAGCATATATATGTAATGTTTATTGATCCTGCTCAAGATTGCAGTTGTAATCAGCACAATAAAACAACATTTTGTTACCTATATTAGTGAAAGTATGAAACTTCTTATTCCCGGGGTCATGGTTTGAACTGAAATTCATTTTTACCTTCTAAACTTTGGTTTTATCCTTACTGCCATCCCAACTGAAACTCCACAGTGCCAATTTGATTTTAATTATACATGTTTTGGTCTTAACTCACTCCAAATTGCACTTGAACTACGTTGCGGTTCCTGGTTCCTAAGCGCTCACTCCACAAACACAGTTGCAGGCAGCACACGACTACACGGTTTATGAGGTGCAAGGCTTTATTCACATAATTGTTTACTTTACTCATTACTTAGCTTAACTTTACTTTGTTACTTCAAAATGTTTATTTAATTCATGTCTATTATCCCTTTTTTGCAACCAAATTTACCCCGAAAAATTACAGATATTTCTAAAGTAGATAGTTCCTCACTGGACGAGTGGTTTTCGCGCTCGGCACCCAATCCCATGGTCCAAAGTTCGAATCCTTGCTCGGCCAACAACGCCATAGGTACTGTTCACAGCAAAACTGTTGATATTTGAGTCAGGAATCCACATAGTTACTTTTTCAACAACGAATATTTTCAAATTAATAATCATGAATACGGTATGTGAAAAATTTATGCAATTCATGACCTTCTACTGCTGTTTAATTATTTATTTAAATAATTATCTAGTGCAAACTTCTACTTCTTCTACCAAAATATCATAGTTTCCTTGGAGAAGTCATGGTTGGAAGTCATTGTTTAAGATTTTAGTGAAAAAAGTGCTCCAGCGTCTATGGGTACAAGTGGTGTGCGGATTTCACACATGGAATGGGAAGTTTATTGACACAAGCGACTCCGCAAACATCGAGATGGCATCAATCTTCTAAATATTCAGAGTTGTAAGTAAAAATTTCGAAAGCGTCAATGAGGTATGTGTGCACTGTGTAGAGCCAGACTTTCATTAACCTGTTTAATATAAAAATATGACCTTTATTTCTAACTTTGGAGAAAATACTAACTTCGAAAGGATAGTAGAGGTCTCGAGCTCTTGCTCTCACCACCAACAACTCGTGACTAGTGCCCATCTTCGGTGCCAGGATGTGTTAAAGTACTTTTTCGGAGAGTGGATCCACACGCAGTGGAAACCGAATCCGCTAGTCCAGTTGGTTGTTCCCCCTACCTAGGGTAAAACACCACGGAAGGCCAACCCTCACCACGGTGGACGGGTCTTATTCACTCGATATTTAATTGGTGAAACAAGAATACAATTGCAACTCTAAGCATACCATTTAAAAGATTGAAGTTTCGTCAACATAATGTGATATATGAAAGCCCCATACGAACTAATAAAATAAGCATGTGAGCTCTTCGTAAAATATGTTTTCAAGGTAGTTTTGAAATCCAATATGGCGGCTACGTTTTGCATGGAAGGTTCTGATCAGTGACGGCTACCATCTTTCCCCAGCCTTCCCAGCACTCATTTGAACAATGTTAGCATATATATGTAACGTTTATTGATCTTACTCAAGATTGCAGTTGTAATCAGCACAATAAAACCACATTTTGTTGCTATATTAGTGAAAGTATGGAAACTTGTTATTCCCGGGGTTATGGGTGGTTTTGAACTGAATTCATTCTTACCTTGTATCGGCGGTTTTTATCCTTACCATCACAACTGAAACTCCCACAGTGGCTTATTTGAATTGTTATTTTATACACATTTTGGTCTCAGTTCACTGCACATTGCACTTTAAACACCCGTTGCTGTTGCTGGTTCCTAGCGCGGGCACGCAAACACAGTTACGAACAGCAGAAGCGACGAAAACTGCAAAGTTTTATTCCCTAAATTGGTTTACTTTACTCGTTATTTAGTTTAAATTTACTTTGTTATTTAAAAATTGTAATTTAATTCATGTATTATCCCCTTTTTTGCAACCAAATTACCCCGAAAAATTACAGATATTTCTAAAGTAGATACAACAAATGTTTCTAACGTTTTCGTACATCTGGCTGCCGAAAACCATAGAGGAACAACCATGGATAAGTGCATAGAGGAACGACTACGGAGAATGAATTATATACATATTTTTTTTTTTTTTTGCTTTTTTGTTTTTGCTAGCACTTTTAATAGATTTTCAGTCTATATTAGTATTTTGAATTTCTTTAATAACCGTAATGCCAGAAATAAATGTAACCTTTAATGTTTGCATGCTTTAATGTTTGCATGCTAAGAATGGCAAAATCATCATTGCCACATTAGTGGAGGCTTACACATACGCTGTTTCATTATTATAAACAGTTTCATGAATTCTATTTGTCATAGTAATGCAATAATGATAAAATTGCTTAATAATTAAGGGATTTTGACGAAGGAAAAATCTATTTCTGGTGATTGGCTCGTGTCGCCCTATGAAATATCCTTAAGTTCATTATTTCTAGGTAAAATAATCCTAAAATTACCAGAGAAAAATAAAATCAAGAAAATGTCAGTTTAAACTGACTCGCTCACTCTATAAAAGAAGTGTCGGTATGGTAATAGGGGTCGAGTGAGATCACTACCACGAGTCATTTACCATTTAGACTTCCATCACAAAATCCCCACCTGAGAGAGCTGATACTAAAGGGTGATGTGTCCGCTACTACTACTACTACCGACGCCAAGCGGAGAGCAGCGCCTCTAGTGGTCATAATTAATAAATGTACATCTTGTCCTGCAGGGGTGGGTAAGGAAAAAAACAGGGTGGGTTTCATAGGGCGACACGAGCCAATCACCCAGAAATAGATTTTTCCTTCGTCAAAATCCCTTTTCTGGGCTTCAGCTCGTGTCGGCCTATGAAATTATCCTTAAGATCATTATTTCTAGGTAAAATTAATCTCAAAAATTACCAGAGAAAAACAAAATAAGGAAAATGGTCAGTAAACTGACTCGCTCACTCTATAAAAGAAGTGTCGGTAAGAGAATATAGGCGAGTGGGATCACTACCACGGAGTCATTCACCATTTAGACCTTCCAACATAAAATCCAAACCCCACCAGAGAGAGCTGATACTAAAGGGTGATTGCCGGCCGCTACTACTACTACTACCGACGCCACGGACAGCACGCCCCTAGCGGTCATCCTTAATCATTAGCTTCGCAGCGCTAGAGTGCTTTTTCCTCTCGTGTTGTTTTTTCTGTGGATTTATCTCGTCATTTACGATGGAACGTCTGCTATTGCATCGGCTAAGTTAAGTGCCTCATAAGTATTATTTTACAGTTTTTTTATCTTCCAGGACCAGTATTTTCTTTCTTATAGGTCATATACGGTCTCCCGGTTGACTAAATCGCGGCTGTGTGCCTCTGTTAAGATTTCACGGTCTCCCATATCCGGGACATCTTATACTTAGGGCTTATTATATTTACGTTCATCGTTTATTACATCGTTTTTATAGCTAGGACACAGCCCTTTACCATTTTCTCTTAGTTTGGTTTTTGGTATTTAGGGCTATACCGTGTTTCTGGCCCAGCATCCCAGCTCTTGCTCTTCATCGGCTACCGCTGGCTCCGAGTAGTCAACTGTTCTTCGGAACAGCTTGTCTCCTCCTGGGCTTCTTTCTCTTTTGCTAAAAGTGTTCTTTTCCTACCTTTACGATGTATTATCAGTGTTATTTAGGGTGTTAGGCAGCCTAGGTGCTTGTGCCATGTGTTGGTACAGTATGGTTCACGTGGCCCCTCCATGGTTGTGTTGCTATCGCAGCTTAGGCCACCTGCGATCACGTGTCCCTTAGCACCTTACCCTTCCCCTTCCCTCCCTACCAGGTATAGGGAGGGTCTGAGGGATCTCCTTGGTTGCCATGACAACCACAGTAGCCTACCTCCCCTCTCCCTCTAAGGAGGCCTGGAGCTCCATCCCAGCTGGGGTACAGGGCGACCACTTGTCTCGGGTACCAGGTTACCGAGCGGGTAGCTGTAGTGACGGGGAGGGGTAGGCCACCCCCCCTCTCTCTCTCTCCCGCCGTATGACGCCGGGACCCCCCACCTATTGCCTCAGTCCCACCCTTCCCCTACCGTAACGAACGGAGCCTCCGCTGAAGCCGGGGGCCCCTTTGCTTATAGTCCGTCTGGCTCCACCAGTGGGCGGGGTGGACATTACTAGTGGTCTGTTGCTTGCCTACTATATCCTGTTTTCCGCTACGGAGGAGAGCTCGCTCCTTACCTGGGCACTCTTCTAGTAGACGGAAAATTTTATACTTCGTTATATATACGGATATACCCTAATATTACGGTGAATTTTAGTTTTAATTTAATTTAATTTTAGTGCTATCTCCGTCGTTCTCCGTCGTGGTTTCATGGCTCCTCACCACTCTGGTTGAATCTTTTTCCTGTCTCCGGCGTAGCCTTAGACAAAACTCCAACTGCCTAGTTACCCACACGTATTACGGCGGGGCTCTGGTTTAATCTAACTTACATGCTCCGGCATGCAGCGGAGCATTTGTTAGGCTGTAAGTGTGCACCTGATACTCATGTATCTCTCCACTTACAGGCTACCAACTGTCAGGTCCCGGGTTGCAACGCAACGCTCTACGACCCCTGCGCCCATGAGGAGTGTAGGACCCAGCCCCCTTTAGTTTTAAGCTTCGTTCAACCCTATCTCCGCCGTTAGAAGCTTCATATCGCCTTCTCTTTCAGGCTGCCGCCGTGAAGGAAGTCACCCTGGCAACCCTGAAGGCTTGGGTGGGCGGCTTCGGGAAGAACGCCGCCAAGGGCCAGCCGTATATCCTTGACAAGAAGCTGGCCGATCAGATCTTCCCCGGTGGCAAGTCGACCGGCTATGTCGACCCCATCTCGGCAGCCCCCCCTCTCATAGCTTCGATCCAGCATGGAGGTGCAGCAGGCGTTCGGGTCCGTCTCCACGCAGGAGCCGGTCCCAGATGTGGCCAACCTGGACCTGAACATTGAGCCTATGGCGGTAGGGGCAGAGGATTTGTTGGTTGAGGTAGGTGTGTCGGGCGCCCAAGGTCTTTCCTTGGGTGCTCCTGGATCTTCTCCCCTGTCCTTTTCTTCTGCTTCATTCCAAGGCTTTACGGGATCTGAGATCCTTGCCCGCTCTCCCGCTCTTTCTGTACCCCCAAAGGTGAAGGGACAGAGAGAACAGAAGACTCTCCATAAGACGACTTCTAAGAAGTCGTCGTCTTCTTCAGCTAGGAAGTCTACGACTTCCTACACTGACGCGGTGAAGGCAAAGCCGAGCTCTTCCTACTCTAAGAGCTCTAGAAGCAAGGCTTCTAAGGAGAAGGCTCGCGCTCCGGCCGAGCCAACGCCTTCTCCGGCATCTACCGGATCTACTCCAGTAACTCCTGTGGGGTGGCGGGACCGAGCTCCTTTGATCCCACCACCTTTTGTTTCGGCAGTTGTGATGCAACAAGTGGGAGAGATGGTTGGCTCTCTGGGCTCTAAGTTTGAACAGATGTTTGCGCAGCTGTCAAACACCATCAACCAGTCTGGCCAATCCATTCAAGATCTCTCTAACAGAGTTAGAGAGCACGAAGACCGTTTTGCTGGACTTAACCAGGCTCCTCAGCCAAGCTCCCCTGTAGCAGGTACTGGTGTTTTGCAGTTACCTCCCTACGAATCCCTACCAGCCTTCTCCATGGATAACCCATGGAGAGTGGCCGCTTATGCCCCCTTCAAGGACGGCATGATCTCTATCCCGGAGTGTGGAACTCGAAGAATTGAGGACTTCGAGTTCTATCCTCCCGGACTGACTCAGCCTTTCATTGGGTATGCTAGGCTGACCGTTGCTGCTCTCACTAGAGAGGACAAGATCTCCCGAGAGACTGTGCTGTATAGTAGGATACACGCACAGCTGGGAATGGGTTCACTGCCTGGAGGATTGGGAGTGTAACTAACACCAAACTCCAAGCTTTCAAGAGTCCGTTCACTATTTTCGCTACGGAGGAGGAGCTTCTCTTCCGTTCGCTACCAAAATAGTAGAAGCAACTCTTCAGGCAGTCCTCAAAGACGAGCCCATGCCACAGCTGAGGGAAGCGGAATCTACTTCTCCGCTCTTCCCAGCCTTTTGGAGAATTGTGGGAGAACTTGCCTGCCACGTTCTCAATAGGTAAGCTTAAGCCAGACTGCGCAATGGATCAGTTTGGCGAGAAGCTTCCAAGACTGCCTGATACCCTTATTCAGGCAGAGTTTGATGCTCGAACTAGATTTGGGAGGTCCCTTAACTCCCTAATCATTACGGAAATGGCTGCCCTGTCTTACGGCACAGAACCTTTATTCAAGATTCTGGCTAAATCAAACAGCTTCAGACAGTCCAAGCTGATGCTTTCGACTTCTTCCTAGCTAGAAGGAACTGCCGAAAGCATGTCTTGCAGGAGGCCACTATCAGACATGAGCCTATAGACTCCTAGCTTTCCAGCATGTGGGGTGCGGATCTCTTCCCAGAGGCCTCTGTGAATAGGTGCACACGAGGCTGCTAGGCTCAACCAGAGCCTTAGAGCTAGATTGGGGTAATCTCTTCCGAGAGGACAAAAGAACCCGCCCCTGCTGCTGGTAAGAAGCTAAAGAAGACAGGAAGAAGGTTCCAGCCTTACCAGAACAACAGCAGCAACAGCAATTTGTTCAGGCCGTCCCAGTTACACAACAGGGACAGCCGTCTACTTCAAGCAGACGCACCCATCCTCCTGTTGTCTCCTCAGAGTCAACCTTCAACCTCCTACGCAGTCTCGCCGGCCTTCAATTCTATGTACGAAAGCCAGGCCTACCCAGCCTTTAATAGGTTCTCTAGGGGTAGCAGGGCGAGGGGCCACTTTCGCCAGCGTGGCACAGGAAGAGCTGCAAGAGGTAAACACTTTCAGAGGAGGGAGCGGAGGTCAACCCGCCCAACACCAGTGAGGCTCCCCAGGTAGGAGGGAGGCTGTTCCTCTTCCGTCACAGGTGGGGGTTCAGCAAATGGGCACAGAGCATCGTGTCCAAAGGATTGGGTTGGAGTTGGATCAAAGATCCTCCTCCAATCAAATCATTCTATCAGGAACCATCAAAGGAATTGACAGATTATGCGGAGGAACTCCTTCAGAAAGGAGCTATTGCGAGAGTCAAGCATCTAAATTTCAAGGTCGCTTATTCAGCGTGCAAAGAAAGGCTCAACAAAAAGAAGGGTAATCTTAGACTTGTCAAAGCGTAAACTCTTTCATTCGTTGCGACAAGTTCAAAATGCTCACCATCTCGCAGTACGGACGTTACTTCCCCGTGGGCCGTCACAACCTCCATCGATCTTACAGACGCATACTACCATATCCCTATAGCCAGACACTTCCGTCCATTCCTAGGCTTCAAACTAGGAAATCAGACGTTCTCATTCAAAGTGATGCCCTTCGGTCTGAATGTAGCCCCCAGGGTATTCACGAAAGTAGCAGAAGTGGTAGTTCAGCAGTTGAGAACTCAAGGGATAATGGTAGCAGCATACCTCGACGATTGGTTGATCTGGGCACCAACTGGTCCGAGGAATGTCTCAAAGCCACAAAGAAGGTAGTTCAATTTCTGGAACATCTGGGGTTCCAGATAAACAAAACGAAATCCAGACTCACTCCGGAGTCTCGTTTTCAGTGGCTAGGAATCCAATGGGATTTGTCTTCCCACAATCTGTCAATTCCGGTGGGTCAAAGAAAAGACAAATGCCAAGTCTGTGAAACAATTTCTCAAATGCAAACAAACATCAAGGAGAAACCAGGAAAGAATCCTAGGTTCTCTCCAGTTTGCCTCAGTGACAGACATCCTCCTGAAAGCAAGGCTGAAAGATATAAATCGAGTTGGCGATCGAGAGCAAACGCCAAATCTCGAGACAAGTTGTCAGTAATCCCACGATCCTTTGCAATCAGCTCCTCCGTCCATGGACAAAGTGAAGAACCTTGCCAAATTAGTACCCCTTCAATATCCCCTTCCAGTGTTACCATTCACACACGGATGCCTCCCTGCTCCGGATGGGGGGGATATTCTCAATTCAACGCAAGTTCAGGGGACTTGGTCAGTTCAGTTCCGCCAGCTTCACATAAACGTCCTGGAAGCAATGGCAGTATTTCTTACCCTGAAGAGACTCCTTCCCCCGAAGAAGTCTCATCTAAGACTAGTTTTGGACAGTGCAGTGGTAGTACATTGCATCTACAGAGGAGGGTCCAAATCCAAACACGTGAATCATGTCATGATAGCCATCTTTGCGCTAGCAGACAAACACAGATGGCATCTGTCCGCCACTCACCTGGCGGGGGTAAGAAATGTGATAGCAGACGCTTTGTCCCGGTCAGTCCCTCTGGAATCAGAATGGTCTCTAGACGACGGGTCATTCCAGTGGATATGCCGAGAGTCCCAGGTCTCCAAGTGGATCTCTTCGCCTCACAAGCGAACCACAAGCTCCCTTGCTATGTGGCCCCCAACCTGGACCCTCTGGCTTATGCCACGGACGCCCTGTCGTTAGATTGGAATCAGTGGAGGAAAATTTATGTTTTTCCTCCAGTGCATCTTCTTTTGAAGGTCTTGAGCAAGCTGAGGACTTTCAAGGGACTAGTAGCACTGATTGCTCCAGACTGGCCAAAAAAGCAACTGTATCTTCTGCTTCTGGAATTGGTCTCCGACCTCAACGGATTTCCCAATCCCAAGCTGTCACAATCAGTACAAATGAGGACTGTGTTCGCTTCCTCAGGAATTCTCCAGACCCTAACTTTATGGACTTCATGAAGTTTGCGGCTAACAAAGATGCTAACATTGATCCAAAAAACATCCTCTTCCTAGAATCAGATAAAGAGAGTCAACTATTAGACAATATGACTCAGCTGTTAAAAAATTAGCATCCTTCCTGAAATATCGAACACCACAACCATGACAGTTAACTTAGCTATATCCTTTTTCAGATCCTTGTTTGAAAAAGGCTTAGCAGCTAGCACTATTACTACTCAAATCGGCTTTGAAGAAATCTTTCAGTTGGGTTTCCAGATAGACCTAACAGATTCTTACTTTACATCTATTCCCAAAGCCTGTGCTAGACTTAGACCTTCTCAAAGGCCTACTGCAGTTTCATGGTTCTTAAATGATGTCCTCAAACTAGCCTCAGATACTGACAACTCGTCTTGCACATTCATAATGCTGCTTAGAAAGACGTTATTTTTATTAAGCCTGGCTTCAGGAAGCCAGAATTTCAGAACTGTCGGCTCTATCCATAGATGCGGGTCATGTGGAATTCCATCCCCTCAGGAGAAGTTACTCCCCGGTCCCGTTAGATTCGTAGCTTTTTTTAGAAAAATGAGGACCCCTTGCAAGGTGGGCTCCTTGGAAAGTCATCACCCACTTCCGCAAGATCCTTCTCTCTGCCCAGTATCAACTTTAAGAGCCTTTCTATCTCGTACATCCTCAAGATCCTCAGGTTCTCATCTTTATGAGAGAAAAAGTGGCACTTTATCAGTAAAAGGAATCAGTACAACAGATCCTTTACTTCATTAAACAAGCCAATCCTGATTCATTTTCCAAAAGCACATGACATCAGAGGATAGCCACCTCAATTAATTACCTTTCAACATATGAACTTTGAGGATCTTAAAAAGTATACTGGATGGAAATCACCGACAGTCTTTAAACGTCATTATCTAAAGTCTTGGAATCTTTAAAATTTTCTGCAGTAGCAGCGGGAAACATTGTTTCTCCTGATACTGCATAGTAGTTGTAGTTTAGATCCAGGTCTCCTTTCTACCTATCTCGTCCAACATGCCTCACCCCTATTGCCATGCTACTCTGGAATACTCTAAGCCTTAGCCGCTAGAATCATATTGGTGGTTGTAACCTTATTTTTTTGCTAGGGACATCCACGTTATGTACATATAATGTACTTCAGTGTTTCTACCCTTATTTTTATGCTAGGGTAGAACACAATGTGTTTGTATATTTTGTAAATCTTAATTAAGTGAATCATTCTTTATATTTTGCCATTACATTATTATGTGTTACTATGTCTAATATAAGTTAATTTTAAGTACTTTATATTGATTGCTTTCTTTATCATACCATTGTATTAGGATAAGTTAGCTTTAAGTACTTTGTTTTGTATACTGTAATGTCCCTGTTTCACTTATATTATATATCTCTTTTTTCTACTATTGGGTTTCATTTGTCCTTATTCCCATCTTGTCTGTTTCTCTGGTACATTTTCATAGGCCGACACGAGCTGAGCCCAGAAAAGGGATTTTGACGTAGGAAAATCTATTTCTGGGTGATTGGCTCGTGTCGCCCTATGAAACCCACCCTGTTTTCTTTTACCCACCCTGCAGGACAAGATGTTCATAGATTAAGGGATGACCGCTAGGGGCTGCTGCTGTCCGTGGCGTCGGTAGTAGTAGTAGTAGCGGCCGCATCACCCTTTAGTATCAGCTCTCTCTGGTGGGGATTTTATGTTGGAAGGTCCTAAATGGTGAATGACTCGTGGTAGTGATCCCACTCGCCTATATTCTCATACCGACACTTCTTTTATAGAGTGAGCGAGTCAGTTTTACAGACATTTTCTTAATTTAGTTTTTCTCTGGTAATTTAGATTATTTTACCTAGAATAATGATCTTAAGGATACTTTCATAGGGCGACACGAGCCAATCACCCAGAAATAGATTTTTTCCTACGTCAAAATCCCTTTTCTGGGCTCAGCTCGTGTCGGCCTATGAAGTAGTACCAGAGAAACAGACAAGATGGAAATAAAGGTCAAAATGAAACAAATTGTAAAAAGATTGGTTATATAATATAGTGAATCAAAAACCAATTACACCATATTAACATAAAGTACTTAAAATTAGCTTATACTAGATAATGGTAGGTCAATTACACCATATTAACATAAGCTAACTTAAAATTAGCTTATACTAGATAATGGTAGTACAGAATAGTATAATGGTAATCAGAACAGTATAGAAAGATTCACTAAATTTAATAATTATTTACAAAATATACAAAACTCATTGAGTTCTACCCTAGACAAAAATCAAAAAAATTTGGTAGAAACACTGAAGTCACATTTATATGCATACAATGTGGGTGCCCCTAGCAAAAAAATAAGGGGCAGTCCAACAATAAGATCCTAGCGGCTAAGGCTAGAGTATCACGAAGAGCATAGCAGTAGGGTGAGGCATGTTGGACGAGGTAGGTAGAAAGGAGACCTGGATCTTATACTACAACTACTGTGCAGAATCAGAGGAAACTATGTTTCCCGCTGCTACTGCTGAAGATTTTAATGATTCCAAGGACTTCAGGTAATGACGTTTAAAGACTGTCGGTGATTTCCATCCAGTATACTTTTTAAGATCCTCAAAGTTCATATGTTGGAAATAATTAATTGAGGTAGCTACTCCTCTGATATCATGTGCTTTTGGAAATGATTCAGGGTTGGCTTGTTTAATGAAGTAAAGGATCTGTTGTCTGATTCCTTTAACTGATATGGTGCCACCTTTTTCTCTCATAAAAAGAGGACCTGAGGATCTAGAGGATGTACGAGATAGAAAGGCTCTTAAGTTTAAATACTTGGGCAAAGGGAAGGATCTTGCGGAGTGGGATGACTTTCCAAGGGGGTCCCACCTTGCAAGGGGAATCCTCATTTTTAGCTAAAAAGCTGCGATCCGGGAGAAAGTAGAACTTCTCCTGAGGGTAGAAAATCTACATGACCCGCATCTCTGGATAGAGCCGACAGTTCTGAAATTCTGGCTCTATGAACCAGACTTAATAAAAATAACGTCTTTCTAAGTAGCATTATGAATGTGCAAGACGAGTTGTCAGTATCTGAGGCTAGTTTGAGGACATCATTTAAGAACCATGAAACTGAAGTAGGCCTTTGAGAAGGTCTAAGTCTAGCACAGGCTTTGGGAATAGGCGTAAAGTAAGATTCTGTTAAGTCTATTTGGAAACCTAACTGAAAGATTTTCTTCAAAGCCGATTTATTAGTAGTTATGGTGCTAGCTGCTAAGCCTTTTTCAAACAAGGATCTGAAAAAGGATATAGCTAAATTAACTGTCATGGTTGTAGTGTTTGTTTCTTTCAGGAAGGATGCTAACTTTTTGACAGCTGAGTACTTCCAAAAAAGGAGAAAGGAAAAATCAACGGCATTATTAACTATCTCTCGTAACTCACCAGATGTCAAGCAATTATCTGCTGAACTCATAAAAAAAAAGAATCATATTGTCTAATAGTTGATTCTCTTTTATCTGATTCCAGAAAAAGGATGTTTTGTGGATCAATGTTAGCATCTTTTTTAGCCGCAAACTTCATGAAGTCCATAAAGTTTAGGGTCTGAAGAATTTCCTTAGGAGGAACGCAACACAGTCCTCATTTGTACTGGTTGCGACAGCTTGGGGTTGGGAATCCGTTGAGGTCAGAGACCCAACTCCAGAAGCAGAGGATACCAGTTGCTCTTTGGCCAATCTGGAGCAATCAGGGCTACTAGTCCTTTGAAAGTCCTCAGTTTGCTCAGAACTTTCAAAAGAAGATTCACTGGAGGAAATACATAGATTTTCTTCCATTGATTCCAGTCCAACGACAGGGCGTCCGTGGCATAAGCCAGAGGGTCCAGGTTGGGGGCCACATAGCAAGGGAGCTTGTGGTTCGCTTGTGAGGCGAAAAGATCTACTTGGAGACCTAGGACTCTCTGGCATATCCACTCGAATGACCTGTCGTCTAGGGACCATTCTGACTCCAGAGGGACTGACCGGGACAGTGCGTCCGCTATAACATTTCTTACCCCTGCCAAGTGGGTGGCAGATAGATGCCATTTGTGCTTGTTTGCTAGAGCAAAGATGTCTATCATGACATGATTCACGTGTTTGGATTTGGACCCTCCTCTGTTGATGCAATGTACTACTACTGCACTGTCCAAAACTAGTCTTAGATGAGACTTCTTTGGGGGGAGGAGTCTCTTCAGGGTAAGAAATACTGCCATTGCTTCCAGTACATTTATGTGGAGCTGGCGGAATTGAACAGACCAAGTCCCTTGAACTTGCTTGAATTGAGAATATCCCCCCCAACCGGACAGGGAGGCATCCGTGTGAATGGTTAACACCGGAAGGGGATATTGAAGGGGTACCAATTTGGCAAGGTTCTTCACTTTTGTCCATGGACGGAGCTGGTTGCGAAGGATCTGCAGGATCACTGACAACTTGTCTCGAGACTTGGCGTTTGCTCTTGACCGCCAAACTCGATTTATATCTTTCAGTCTTGCTTTCAGGAGGATGTCCGTCACTGAGGCAAACTGAAGGGAACCTAGGATTCTTTCCTGGTTTCTCCTTGAAGCTTGTTTGCTTTTGAGAAATTGCCTCACAGACTTGGCTATTTCTTTCCTTTTGACCACCGGAATTGACAGATTGTGGGAGGATAAATCCCATTGGATTCCTAGCCACTGAAAACGAGACTCCGGAGTGAATCTGGATTTCGTTTTGTTTATCTGGAACCCCAGATGTTCCAGGAATTGCACTACCTTCTTTTTGGCTTTGAGGCATTCCTCGACAGTTGGTGCCCAGATCAACCAATCGTCGAGGTACGCTACTACCATTATCCCTTGTGTTCTCAATTGTTGGACTACCACTTCCGCTATTTTTGCGAATACCCTGGGGGCTACATTCAGTCCGAAGGGCATCACTTTGAAGGAGAACGTCTGATTTCCTAGTTTGAAGCCTAGGAATGGACGGAAGTGTCTCGCTATAGGGATATGATAGTATGCGTCTGTAAGATCGATAGAGGTGGCGACGGCCCCACGGGGAAGTATTTTGAACTTGTCGCAACGAATGAAAGAGTTTAGCTTTGACAAGTCTAAGATTACCCTTCTTTTTGTTGAGCCTTTCTTTGGCACGCTGAACAAGCGACCTTGAAATTTTAGATGCTTGACTCTCGTAATAGCTCCTTTCTGAAGGAGTTCCTCCGCATAATCTGTCAACTCCTTTGATGGTATCTGATAGAATGACTTGTTTGGTGGAGGATCTTTGATCCAACTCCAACCCAATCCTTTGGACACGATGCTCTGTGCCCATTTGCTGAACCCCCACCTGTGACGGAAGAGGAACAGCCTCCCTCCTACCTAGGGAGCCTCACTGCTGTTGAGCGGGTTGACCTCCTCTCCCTCCTCTGAAGTGCTTGCCTCTTGCAGCTCTTCCTGTACCTCGTTGGCGAAAGTGACCTCTTGCTCTGCTTCCCCTAGAGAACCTGTTGAAGGTTGGGAAGGCTTGGCTCTCATACATTGAGTTGAAAGCTGGAGAGACGGTGTATGAGGTCGAGGGCTGGTTCTGAGGAGACAACAGGAGAATGGGTTGTGTCTGTTTAGACGTCGAGGGCTGCCCCTGTTGTGTAACTGGGACAGCTTGGACGAAGTGCTGTTGTTGCTGCTGTTTCTGGTATGGTTGGAACCTCCTACCAGTCTTCTTCAGTTTCTTACCAGCAGCAGGGGCGTTCTCTTGCTTCCTTTTGGATGAGATACCCCACCTGGCTCTAAGGCTCTGGTTAAGCCTAGCAGCCTCGTGATGTACCTCATTCACAGAAGCTTCTGGGAAGAGGTCCGCACCCCACATGCTGGAAGCTAGAAGCCTATTAGGTTCATGCCTAATAGTTGCCTCTTGCAATACATGCTTTCGACAATTCCTTCTAGCCGTAAAGAAGTCGAAGGCATCAGCTTGAACTGACTGGAGCTGAGACTTAGCCAGTATTTTGAAGAGTGGTTCAGTGGCATAAGAAAGAGCAGCCATCTCCGTGATGATAAGGGAGTTAAGTGATCTCCCAAATCTCGTATGGGCGTCGAACTCTGCCTGAATAAGGCTATCAGGCAGTCTAGGGAGCTTTTCGCCAAACTGGTCCATCGCACAGTCTGGTTTCAGCTTCCCTACTGAGAAAGTGGCAGGCAAGTTCTCCCACAGTTCTCCGAAGGGAGGAAAGAGCGGAGATGTTGGTTCCGCCTCTCTCAATTGTGGCATGGGTTCATCTTGAAGGACGGCTTGGAGAGTCGCTTCCACCATCTTAGTTGCAAAAGGAAGAGAAGCCTCCTCCTCCGTGGCAAAGATAGTGAAAGGGCTCTTGAATGCCTGGAGTTTGGTATTCGTACAATCCCAATCCTCCAGGCAGTGAACCCATTCCCTCTGCGCATGATCCATACTGTAAAGCACAGTCTCTCTAGAGATTTTATCCTCTCTATTGAGAGCTGTTACCGTCAGTCTGGCGTACCCTATGAAAGGCTGAGACAGTCCGGGGGGGTAGAACTCGAAGTCCTCAATCCTTCTTGTTCCACACTCCAGAATGGAGATCATGCCATCCTTGAAGGGGGCATAAGCTGCCACCCTCCAAGGGTTATCCATAGAGAAAGCTGGCAGGGAATCATAAGGAGGTAGCTGGACTAGACCAGTACCTGCCACAGGGGAGTTCGCTTGTGGGGCCTGAGTGAGGCCAGCGAAACGGTCATCATGTTCTCTAACACGGTTAGAGAGGTCTTGGATTGACTGACCAGACTGGTTAATGGTACTAGAGAGTTGAGCAAACATTTGCTCAAATCTCGTACCGAGAGAGCCGACCATCTCTCCCACTTGTTGCAAAACTCCTGCTGAGAAGGTGGTGGGATCAAAAGCACTAGGTCCCACCACCCCAACAGGAGTTACCGGAGTGGATCCGGTGGATGCCGGAGAAGGCACTGGCTCGGCGGGAGCGCGGGCCTTCTCCTTAGAAGCCTTGCTTCTTGAGCTCTTCGAATGAGAAGAGCTAGGCTTAGCCTTCACCGCGTCGGCGTAAGATGTCGTAGACTTCCTTGCCGAAGAAGACGACGACTTTTTGGAAGTCGTCTTATGGAGGGTCTTCTGTTCTCTCTGTCCCTTCACTTTCGGGGGTACAGAGAGAGCGGGTGAATGCGAAGGGATCTCAGATCCCGTGAAGCCTTGAAAAGAGGAAGAAGAAGGGACAGGGGAAGAAGATCCAGGAGCGCTCAAAGGTAGTCCTTGAGCGCCCGAAACACCTACCTCGACCAACAAGTCCTCCGCACCTACCGCCATTGGCTCAAGGTTAAGATCCAGGTTTGCGACATCTGGAACAGGCTCCTGTGTCGAAACGGACCCAAACGCCTGCTGCACCTGGGCCTGCTGGTAATGGAAGTTCTATGAGTGGGGCTGCTGAGATGGGGTCACATCCCCGTCGCCTTGCCTCCGGGGAAGATCTGAATGGCCAGCTTCTTGTCCAAGATGTAAGGCTGGCCCTTGGCAGCGTTTTTGCCGAAGCCGCCTACCCAAGCTTTCAGGGTTGCTAGGGCGACTTCTTTCACGGCGGCAGCCTGAAAGAGAAGGCGATATGAAGCTTCTAACGGCGGAGATACAGCTTAAAGTAGCTTAAAACTAAAGGTAACCATTGATAACAGGAAATTTGTCCAGGAATCTACTTAACCCCACCCAAAAGCTGACTCACGAGGTCATAGCAGATGGTGCATGCCTCAGGGTGCCAAACAATCATCCCGTTGTGGGTAGTGGCACACGGGGCGTGGGTCCTGCATTCCTCATGGGCACAGGGGTCGTACAGTACAGCGTTTCAACCTGGATCCTGGCAGTTAGTAGCCTGTAAGTGGAGGGATACATGAGTATCGGGTCACACTTACAGCCTAACATAGACTACCGCTGCATGCCGGAGTATGTAAGTTAGATTAAAACTAGTGCTCCGCCGCAATACGTGTGGTTAGATAGGCGGTTGGTTGGGGTCTGCAGCGTACGCCGGAGACAAGAAAATGGTCCAACCAGGAGTGGTAAGGAGCCCACGAAACCACGACGGAGAACGACGGAGATAGTACGTAAAACTATAAATAAACAAATAAATCACCGTATCAGTAAGGGAATGTATCCTTATAGAATAAGACATGATTCTTTCCGACTACTAGAGGAGTGCTCGGGTAAGAAGCAAGCTCTCCTCCGGTAGCGGAAAACAGGATATACTAGGCAAGCAATATAGACCACTGGTAAATCCCACCCCGCCCGCTGGCGGAGCCAGAAACGACCTATAACCGAAGGGGCTCCCGGCTTCAGCGGGGGCTCCGTCCGTTATGGTAGGGGAAGGGTAGGGAATGGGGGAGAATGAGGGAATCCCGGCGTGAACGCGGCGGGCGAGAGAGAGAGGGGGTGGCCAACCCCCCCTTCCCAACTACTACCCGTCGGGTAACCCGGTACCCAAGACAAGTGGTCACCCCGGCCCCCGGCTGGTATGGGGCTCCTCTGGCCCCCTCAGAGGGAGAGGGAGGGAGGCTACTGTGGTTGTCATGACAACCGAGGAGACCCGACCAGACCCCTCCCTACCACGTGGAAGGGAGGGAAGGGGGAGGGTAAGGTGCCTAATGGGACACGTGATCGGAGGTGGCCCAGGACGCGATAGCAACAAACACCACAGAGGCCACGTGAACCCAACTGTACCAACACATGGTACAAGGCACCTAGGCTAGCCTAACACCCTAAATAACACTGATAAATAATAAATACATCGTAAAAGAATAGAAGAAACACTTGAGTAAAAGAGAAAGAAGCCCAGGAGGAGGCGAACTGATCCGAAGAGCAGTCGACTACTCGGAGCCAGCAGTGGCCGATGAAGAGCAAGAGCTGGGATGCTGGGCGAGAGAAACACAGTATAGCCCTCAATACCAGACTAAAAGATAAAAGGTAAAAGGGATGGGCTGTGTATCCTAAATCTAAAATACGATGTAATAAGACGATGAACGTAAAATAGAGCCCATAAGCATAAGATGTCCCAGTATGGAAGACCGGGAAATCTTAACAACACGAGGCGGCTCATGGCCGCCACGAGTCAACCGGGAGACCGTATATGACCTAAAAAACGGAAAATACTGGTCCCTGGAAGACTGAAATACAAAAATTATTACTTATCGGGCACTTAACTTAGCCGAAGCGATAGCAGCACGTTCCATCGTGGAATAGATAAATCCAAAGAAGCGAAAACAACACGAGCAAAAGAATTACAACTGGCGTTGTCGAGCTAAATATTAAGGATGACCACTAGAGGCGCTGCTCTCCGCTTGGCGTCGGTAGTAGTAGTAGTAGCGGACGCATCACCCTTTAGTATCAGCTCTCTCAGGTGGGGGATTTTGTGATGGAAGGTCTAAATGGTAAATGACTCGTGGTAGTGATCTCACTCCCCCCTATTACCATACCGACACTTCTTTTATAGAGTGAGCGAGTCAGTTTAACTGACATTTTCTTGATTTTATTTTTTCTCTGGTAATTTTAGGATTATTTTACCTAGAAATAATGAACTTAAGGATATTTCATAGGCCGACACGAGCTGAGCCCAGAAATATATATATACTTCCAATACATAGCCTAATTTCACCAATTTCAACGTTTTGTGTGTAGTCTTATACCCAGTTTGGAGGGTCAACACATACCGAATGGCAACAGAGAGAGAGAGAGAGAGAGAGAGAAAGGAAGGCGAAGGAACGAAGGAAAGGGGTGGCGGTGGAGGGGGGGGGAGGGTAGGTGGAGCTTTATACGCGTGTTCGTATCCATTTCTGCATAATGGAGTTTTTGTCTCTTGGTACAAGGACAAGTGTCGTTATTCTTTACGATTAGTGATTCACGATACCCTTATAAATTACGGCACTGGGTGTAATGCACCATACAAAATCTCGTTCTGATACGAGTGTTCATTACAGAAATAGGTATTGCCCAAAAACGTGCTTGCACTGTCTCTGAAACCCATAGTAGGTATGCTGCTTAGTTGTCAATCAAGTTTTTTGTAATCAAGTATTTTTTACAAAAAAGCTATTGAATAAATTTGTATTTTTCTCAATCAAAACATATGCCCCTCAATGCTAACTTTCCTCTTTTAACGACTTTCTGGTCATTTCAAATTCGGCCCCATAATTTCTTATTGTGCGAAAACAGAGGCGTATCGACCGAAAACGATTGCGTCACACTACGGCGATAATCCGGCAGTAAAGCATCTTCATATATCCAAAAAGTAAATAATGAAGATATATATGCGCATTACGATTATACCAATTACATGAAGAGCTGATAATCTGCATGAATAACTGGTAAACTGTTCTGCAAGAAAGTTGAGTAAAGCAATTATTTACAATAGGTACGAAAGTCAAGATGTCGTGACGTCATAATACAGGACTTGAAAGAACATTCGAATTCCAAAAAATAATTACTTAAATTTGAGTCAGAATCGAGTTACTTTTTCAATAACGAATATTTTCAAATTAATCATCATAAATATGTAAAATATTGATGTTTTACTATTTATTTAAAAAATTATCGAAGTGCACGCTTCGACGTCTTCTTCTACAAAACAGTTGTTTACTCGGTGAGGAAAAGTTTTCCGTTTATTGTTATAAAAGTGCCCCAGCGTCTGTGGGCACAAGTGGTGTGCGGATTTATCACAGGAAATGGTTAGTTTATTGACACAAGCGACTCCGTAAACATCAAGATGGCGTCAATCTTCTAAATACCTCGAGTTGTAAGTAAAAATGTTGAACGAGTTTTGGTGAGATTTGCACTACGTTTGAGACCGTTTTCAGTACCCTCTGTTTAAATCTTAAAATTTGGCTTTAATTTCTAACTTTGGAGAAAATACTTACTTCGAAAGGAGAGTAGAGGTCTTTAGCTCCGTTTCTCACCAACAACAAGTCGCGACTGATGCCCATCTCCGGTGTCAGGAGGCGTTATAATGTACTTTTCGGAGGGTGGCAAGCGTTGATTGTAGGTGGCCTGTTTGGCCTGCCGTGGTGTTTTACCCTAGTAGTCGCCAAACCGAAGGGGAGAGAATGTAGTCTTCAGTTTTACCACAAATGAATGGTTTCCACAGAAAATAGCCTCCCAATTGTCAGAAATACACTGCCCGTTCAGGCTACGGGTTTTCTGCCTAGCCTATCTACCTTAGGTACTAGGCTAGCTAGCCTAGGTAGTTAGCTGGGTAGTCTAACCAAAGAACACTTACCTGACCTTCCCTAGCACTGCTAGAGCGTGGTTTTGTAAGAGATTCACTCATTTTCCAATATAGTAGTTGAATTTGGCCTACTGAACTCGAAATTTAGAATTAGTACACCTCATCGCTGATAGAACTCTTCGTTATAGCTAGCATTTGGCGGCGATCAGCTGATTAGTTGTATCCTCCCACTGTTTGTTTACATTTTAGCCGTCAATGTCACGTTTCTAAAGATAGTATTGTTTCTCGCAATAAATAAAAAAGGTTCACTTGCATACAGTACTTTGAATCACTGTCATCATTGTAAAGTTAGGTTAGTATATTACAAAAAATACTGAAAATTTATGGAAAATTTCAAAATAATTAAGAAATGTTAACAGTAGTGTTTATTGATAAAAGAAGCATCCGTATCGAAGTGTTCACAAGATGAATTTTGCTGAAACTACACTGCTGGATACAGTATTAAAGTTCCTTCACAGACTTTTTCCCTTTGTACCATACACATATACCACTAACTTCTACAGTTTAAGTCAACCTTTTTCCTACTTAACAATTTTGGCTAATCTCCCCATGTTACCTGGTTCACTGTCTCTCACCTGTTTTTAATTCTCTCTTCAGTAACTGTATTCATTCATCAAAAGAATTTGCTCGAGTTGTGCTAATTAAAATGCTCGCAACATTTATTTTCTCTTGTTTCCCTTTATTCCGTTAGCCTTACGCTTGCTAGCAAACTTCGGTAATAATCTAACGAGGAATTACTTCTCTTGCTATTACCAGTATGCATTCTTAAAGAACGAAGCGAAATCCTACAAATTGTATAGGAAGCTTATACAGAATGGAATAGTTACAATCTCTGAAAACAAGAGCAAGAAAAATCTCGTTTCGTCGGGCTGAGCCCAAAGGTACAGAGCAGGATTTATATTCCATTCAACACTTTATCATCGATTAAAGGCTAGCGTTGTGCGAGTGGCCGTGCAGGCCTACAGGCTCAATCTTTAGCGATCAAAAAACCAACAGAAAAATAAGAAGTATATAGCGTGAATTTATCTGACCAACTAGAAAAAATAATCAAACATCTTCATGGAATAGAAATTAAATAGAATAAAAATGCAGTATCGCCTCCCAAATCACCTATTCTACATTAAAAAAAAAAAAAAAAAAAAAAAAAAAAAAAAAAAACTCGAATTGGAGAGAAGTGATATTTTCTCAGCACAGGTTTTCAGACCACGTGTTCCTTTTCAGTACGGAAGTGACATTGACAGCTCACTAGCACTAGACGTAAAAACGAGTTTACAAAAGAAAAAAATTAAAACTTAAAAGGATCCCAGAAGGTGCCACTCCTTTATTGGCTTAAATAATAATTTTCGATTTTCAATGTTTCATAATCCAATCTTCTACAGTAGATTAAAAAATTGAAAATGGCTGTGCATACAAGATAAGGTAGCAGTCATCACTGTTTTTAAAAAACCCATTCGACTTATCGCTCAACGTCAAATTCTTTCGGTGAATTTCGATACTTCTAATGTTTGTTTGTATGGTGTTTTTACGTTGCATGGAACCGTTGGTTATTCAGCAACGGGACCACCGGCTTTACGTGACTTCCGAACCACGTCGATGGTGAACTTCTATCACCAGAAATACACATCTCTCACACCTCAATGGAGTGGCCGAGAATCGAACTCGAGGTCACCGAGGTGGTACGCCAACACCATACCGACCACGGTATTTGTAATGTGTAGTTGAATCTAAAGCATATTATTCATGCACAGTTTTTATGAATGGAACCTATTATCTGCAGATGCACATTGGCCTATCAGAGCACCGCCATCGACGTCTTTTCTTTTTTCGCGAATTTTTTTTTTTCTCTTTCTCTATCTTCTAATGGGCTTGCTTGATTAACAAGTATTCTCTCATGTATCCGCAGTCATTCGTCTAAGTTTGGTTTCGCTTTGGTGATCATAGCCCTCTTACAAAATAAGAAGTCAAGTCGCCACTTATATATATATATATATAACCTCCCCAAAATACATCCCTTATCCTTTGCGAGATGGCGAAGAACCTATATAAAAATGTTATTGAGTAATTTTTATAGAAATATTTTTCATGCTCGTTTATCCCGAAATCCGAACAAATCCTTTAAAAGGGACATTTCAGGGCCGGACTCGGGTGTTTCTTAAAACTTAAAGCGGTCCGGGCATTCTTCACTCAGAGCAGCCCCGTGAGAGGGGACGAGGGAGAGGGTGAGTGGCGAGGAGCGAAGCGAGTTAAGCAATTTTAGGGGTATTTTGAGGCCTATGTAGGGACATAACTGACTGGTTTAGATTATATCTATAACAATTGAACTGTTGAAAAATAGATATAAATAACTAGATAATATATATAAATAAATAAAAGCTCCACAGCAAACATGTCTTTAATATCTGGAGAGATCCACTGACGGATGTTACCTCGAATGATTGTGATAACAGAATTAACAGTTGTTTTTGACAGCAAAGTAACCGGAGAGCCACGTCCTCCGCGTAAACTTTTCACTATGTCTTTGCTTACTGCTCTGAATGACTTCTGTCAGATGCTGATCTGTTCTGGAATCGTACCTCTTAAGTAGCTTTATGATCTCTAGAAAAGTTCCATGGTCGGCCTCGACACTGTCCAGTGTGTACGATGCTGCTTCTTCATTTGTTCCTATGCAGCTCAGTCCATGCTTCCTAATTAATTTGATCACATCCACAGTTCTCTCCATCATCTCTCGTTTTCTTTTCACCTCTTCACGAAGGTTGAGTGAGAGGAAGTGGGAAATACTGGACTGCTGTCGCACTACTAGGGATGCTGCAGAACATCTAAGATGTAGTTCTGTGCGTTCATGTTCCTCGACACGCACGTGTACATGTCTCCAATCTGTCATGTCGCTGATGAAAGTGCTGTTAACCGAACTGTAAGAAAATGCTATGCACTTTGAACAGTGAAGATAATGATTTTCCACATTGTACAACAGCCATCGGTTGCTACTATCTTTTCTTAAGAATGACCTCTTAACAATAGCTGTGTCAGTCTTTTGATGTGGATGGTTGGTAACTCCAAAACTGAGAGCGTCCATGATCTCCACGTGGTTTACTAAAGTAGCAAATCGAAGAGCACCTCTCGTCTGAGGTCGGAGCGAGTGAACCGTTACTCTGAAATGACTGAATCGGCGAACTTAGAGATGTAGATGAAGAAGCAGTTGGAGCATCAACTTCAGTTAGCAGTGCCTCCAGGCAGGAACCAGTAGTAGAGATTTTCAATATACCAGTAACTGGTGTCATATGTTAAACTTCAATGATTCATATGATGAAGTTTCACCTTCCAATTTCTCCAGCTGTGAACAGGATTTAGGGTCAATCTTGAAAATATCAGAGATATTTCTACATTCTGAAGCACTGATCGCATGCCTCATTTTCTTTCGCTCCCGCTCTTTCTCTGCGCCACCTTTTCTCTTCTTCTGGCTCGATTTAACCATCGTCAGTGTCACTGGTGTGTCTAGCGAACATATCTGAAAAACGAAAAAAGTACAACTTTGTCAACTTCATAATAAAATGTCAACTTCATATAAGATCGACGTTAGAAATGTAAATCGAAGCAATAATCCCTCTGCATTATCTGTACAGTATATCACATAACTCACATAGTCCATGTTAACCTACTTTTGCACCACCTTGATATATATATATAATATATATATATATATAGATATGACTGGTAAAAAATGTTTTGTTACAACAGAATTCCGATCCAATAAAAAGGAGCCCATAAAAAACACCAAAATATAAAGAGAAAAAGTACTATATTTCAGAGACTGCTGTCTCTCTCTTCAGGTATATGAATGAGAAAGGTTTACAGAAAAGGTGGTATTTATACCAAGAGATCCCTCCACAGGTAAGACAGGTAGCCAATTTAGGTCACCCCCATGATAATCTTCCTTTAATCTTCTTAAGCGCTGGTTGAATGAAAACTTCGTCGATCCCATCTGAAATAGACGCTCCTTTTGAGATGTTCATTACCTGCCTCTCTTTTATTAAGGCCGATTCCATCATTTGACTCTTGTACCGGCAGTTGCTGCTATAAATTATATGTGACAAATTCCAGTTTATTCTATGGTTATGTTCATTTATATGGTTGAAAATAGCTGAGTTCTGTTGTCCATACCTAACTGACCGTTTGTGTTGTATTAATCTCTGGGGAAGTGATTTTCCTGTAAATCCGATGTAAGATTGGTCACAGTCCTGGCATGAAATCTGGTAAACCCCAATGTCCTTGGGCGATGTCTTTTGTTGGACGTTAATCAGGGATTTGGCTAAGGTGTTCGGGTAGGTAAATGCAAAAGGGTTAGATTTTCCAAGGTTCTGAGCCACCTTTTTAATTGTGTCTAACCCTTTTGCATTTACCTACCCGAACACCTTAGCCAAATCCCTGATTAATGTCCAACAAAAGACATCGCCCAAGGACATTGGGGTTTACCAGATCCCATGCCAGGACTGTGACCAATCTTACATCGGATTTACAGGAAAATCACTTCCCCAGAGATTAATACAACACAAACGGTCAGTTAGGTATGGACAACAGAACTCAGCTATTTTACCCAAGTTTAATGTATCTATACAAGTTGCCCCTTCGACTTTGGAGGAATCCATTCTCCCTGTCTTTTGAAAAAGCTATCTCTTCTCCCATTGGTGCTTGGAATTATCCCCTACAGGGACTGAAGGTGGAGCTATCCAGGAGAAAGCTTTAAAAGGCCTTGAACCCAGGAGAGGACTTCTCAGAAGAATACGAGACCTCAGCGAGGTCAGACCACTTGCCCCTTACCAGACACCGCTGCCCCACCCACCCCCCCTCTGGGCCTGGCTTTCCCATGCTTTGGGAAGCCCAAGTATATTTTTAAAAGTCCATAGTGTCGAGACTTCAAGGAGAAGACAACCAGCATCATCACTAAAGGTACTGTAAGGGAAATTCCATTTCAACCAGGGAATTGTTTTATCTTTTGTCTGTATTTCATTTCCTTTTTCCAAGGCGACTTGTGCAGTGCTTCATTCCCCCTCGCCATCTGGGCTCTATTCTGTAATTACTCCCCTGGGATACTAGTATCATTCCCCAGGTGAATTTAAGCCACGAAATAGTTTCTGCTGTGTAAATTTCCCAGTCATTTCATTCCCCCTGAGTGGCCTTTTGATTGAGAAAAAACAGTGAGTAAAGTTCGGCCTCGTGTGGCCCCCTGCCTTATGCCTATGCCACTCTATTGGCAGACAAATGCTGTGCCTGGCTGTGGTAGAACTTGGAAATCCTTCGAAGCTTGCAATTTTGCTCCGTTGCATAAAGTTTCCTAAAAGCGGGGCCGGACTGCTTCCACCACATGCTCGGGTGGACTGAAAAGCAGTTTCACCTGTCCTCGTGTTCCTGGACCTCTGTAAATTTATGTAAATATAATGCTTTTAAAACTAGAGTCCAGCTTTTATGTAAATTCCTCCCTCTTCAGTAAAACCGGCCTTATGCCTTAGTTTTTATACTTTTTTTGTTTAGTTTAGCTTTTCAACTTTTTTTTTCTTTGTTCAAACCCCTCGTCCTCTAGTCAAGGCCTAAATTTTCAATGTAATTGTATTTTCTGGGAGGAGACGAGGTGGAATTTTGAATATATATATATATATATATATATATATATATATAGATATATATTATAATTATATATATATATATATCTATATATATTATTAATATATATTATATACGATATATATATGAATAACTTGATCACGAAGTATATAAAACGTGATGCTATGTATAAATAAAGGTTTTTTTGCCACGAAGGAAAAAAATGAAAAAGCGAGATAGCCGAGTACTTTCGGTCCTATTCGGACCCTGTACTGAGGCAAACTGATTTTACAAAGAACACCATAGTCAAAAGAAGGCTTAATATACAAACTGACACTACCAGATTAGCCATAAGGGCGATTTTCACTCTACAGAGAGGAGGAGTCGCCAGTGGCTAGCCACACCTTGAAGGATACCCGCCTCATTTAATTGATTTATGTTATCAAAAAGCTCACAAAAAGTTTTATAATGTTGCTATTAATGAAAAAGAAATGCCTAAAAATGTACTTAGCTTACCTTATTTTCGTGGATTTGAAACCATAAAATCAATATTTAAATCGTTTAATGTTAATGTAGTGTTCTCTTATAACAATACCATTAAAGATATGCTAATTAAGAATAGTCCCGTAACAAATAACAACATCATTTACAGTTTGTATATTAAGCCTTCTTTTGACTATGGTGTTCTTTGTAAAATCAGTTTGCCTCAGTAAAGGGTCCGAATAGGACCGAAAGTACTCGGCTATCTCGCTTTTTCATTTTTTTCCTTCGTGGCAAAAAAACCTTTATTTATACATAGCATCACGTTTTATATACTTCGTGATCAAGTTATTCATCATGAGGGCCACGTTTACTTTTGCTTTCCTGTTCCCACTGCTGAGCTGTTTCGTCACCTCTTTCTCCAAGTCTTTACAAGCAGCGCTCTCTACCAGAATTCACCTGAAATTCCTGAAAAAATGCCTGGCGGAACAAGTGTTACCCAAATCATTGCTACCATACTGCATAAGAAGATACGATCAACATCCTTTTAATGAATTTTCATCACTCATATTAAAACGTCACATTGCTGCCGCGAAAATGGAGGAAAAGGAGAAATTTAAAGAACTGGAAAAAGCCCGAGTAACTTCAACTACTCGATTCCCGCTGATTGGAAACACGCATTAAGGCAAGAAATATATGGAAAACATCGTAGAACTACAGACACTTTGATTAGAAAACTGGACAGAAAATTAAACAACCTTATCAACGACAGTGATTGGACCAATAATGCTAGAAGTGATTGTGTGGTGAATCTATCGAGCAAACAAATAAGTGATAATGCAGTGCGCGCATTAGGCTTTGGGCTGTCTTTCTTCATTTGTAACAAACCCTCAGCTTTATCAATAGCGACATCTCTATATAAGTTTGAAAAATACTGTGACCTACCACAAAATCATTTAAGACATTATCAAAGGCATGACATATAGTGCTACGCATGCCTACCATGAAGATAACTTCCCCGCTCGCTACAGAAAAAGTTTAAAAGAATTGAAGAATGATAATAGCTTACACATTACCAAGGCTGATAAATCCAATAGTTTAGCGGTTCTTGACAAAACTGACTACATATCACGCATGCATACTTTACTAGAGGATGAAATAACTTACAAAAAACTCGCAAAAAATCCGTTGGACCATGTAATAAAAAACTTTAATATCAATATCAAACAAATTCTTAAAGATAAAAAAGAACTTTTGTGTCAGTTAACTATAAAGTGTCCCTCATTACCTTATTTATATGGCATAGTCAAAACTCATAAGGAAAACAAACCTATGCGCCCAATTATTAGTACTGTAGGATCAATTGCTTATAAACTATCTAAATATCTTACTAAACTGTTATCCCCGCTACTAGGAACTGTATCTAATTCACACATCCGGAATTCTCTTGATCTTGTGGAAAAATTAAATAACATTGTACTAAACCCTAGCGATATTTTTGTCAGTTTTGATGTATGTTCTTTGTTTACAAAAGTCCCTATTGACTCTGTGCTAGAATATTTAAGTAATGAACTTGTACTGCATGAATTGCCTATGTCCGTTAGTGCCTATGTCCGTTAGTCACATAATTTCCTTAATTAAGTTATGTATTTGTGATTGCAGATTTATTTTTAATGGAGAATATTACCAACAAATATTTGGTATGGCCATGGGTAACCCTTTATCACCTCTCCTTTCAAACATATATATGGAATTTTTAGAGAGACAACACCTCCCGAATATCACACTTATCCCCTTAAAATGGTACTGATATGTCGATGATATCTTAGTAGTCTTACCTGGTGGTATTGATGTAAATGATTTACTGTCTAAATTGAATAATTTAGTGCCATCCTAAAACTGTCCAAAACATGTTGAAATTGAAAATAACAATGTCATCCCTTTCCTAGATGTATTAATACATAGAGAATCTTTCCACTGAAAATTCAGTATTTATAGAAAACCCACAAATAATTTAACATATGTACATTTTTATTCTGGCCACCATCTTAATATTAAAATTTCAATTTTTTCTTCTATGTTCCTACGCGCTTTGCATATCACGAGTCCACAATATCTGGACCAAGAAAAATAATACACAAAAAAGATAGGAAACGATCTCTGCTACCCACCTCATTTAATTGATTTATATTATCAAAAAGCTCATAAAAAGTTTTATAATGTTGCTATTAATGAAAAAGAAATGCCTAAAAATGTACTTAGCTCACCTTATTTTCGTGGATTTAAAACCATAAAATCAATATTTAAATCGTTTAATGTTAATGTAGTGTTCTCTTATAACAATACCATTAAAGATATGCTGATTAAGTCCTGTAACAAATAACAACATAATTTACAAAATTCCTTGTAAGGATTGCCCATCGTTTTACGTTGGTCAGTCTAGTAAAAATTTATGTGTTCGGATTAAGCAGCATATGTATTCAGTTAGAACAGCCCAGACTTCAAATGCACTGTTTATCCATCTGAGTGAAAAATCTCATTGTATTAATTGGGGTGATACCTCGGTAACTGCTAGATCTAATGATTATGTTTCAAGAAATTTACTGGAATCGGCAATTATACAAATCACTAATAAAAACAACCTAAATCTTAGTCTGGGAATGTACCATTTGGACCCATATATTTGTAAGATGTTTATGAAGGACCTCAAAATAAATGAACAACTAATGAATTAGTCCCACATGTATATAGTTCTTAATTTCTCTCTCTAATCTATCTCTCTCTCTCTCTCGTCTCTCTCTCCTCTCTCTCTGGTCATCGATATTATCTCTCCCTCTTTCTCTTGCTCGATATATATATATATATATATATTTTCTTTCGTCTTTTCATTAATAATAATTTTTGTTGGGAAAATTTGTGTAAAAATTCATGATATTAAATTGTATATGCTCCCGTGTTGTTTTCAAAATGTACTGTTTTCTGGAAGAATCACTTGTTTACTGCGGGTATCCTTCAAGGTGTGGCTAGCCACTGGCGACTCCTCCTCTCTGTAGAGTGAAAATCGCCCTTATGGCTAATCTGGTAGTGTCAGTTTGTATATTAAGCCTTCTTTTGACTATGGTGTTCTTTGTAAAATCAGTTTGCCTCAGTAAAGGGTCCGAATAGGACCGAAAGTACTCGGTTATCTCGCTTTTTCATTTTTTTCCTTCGTGGCAAAAAAACCTTTATTTTATATATATATATAATATATATATATATATATATATATATATATATATATATATATATATATATATATGAATTTTATCATTACTATTAAACAATAATGCAAATTTGCAATGGTGTAACTATTTTAGCTAGTATCATTACCATGAGAACTAAGTTAATGGTCATAATTCACTATACAGTATATCTCCTTGGTCAGCAAGAAACTTGGAAATATGACAGTATCACAATTAAAGCACTAATTATCATGGGCAGGGCATTAATGGATATAATTCACTACGCATTACGTTTCTTTACTCAACTAAAAATCATATACATCATAAAACAGTAATTAGCATGAGCACTAACGCAGTACATTTCTTTTCTCAACAAGAAATCAATTCTAAAAAAACTAATTATGATGATAACTAAATTCTTTAACTTACCGTACTCACAACGCATTATATTCCGTTGTTAAAAAGGAATCACATACTATTTACTTGCCGTACTCAACACACATTACATTTCGTTGTTAACAAGGAATCACATACTATCTGCTATCACAAGACAGTAGTTATCACATCCACTAAATAATTTAACGAACATGCTTTACAATGCACTATACTGTATTTCTTTGATAAAGAAGAAAACAAGTACTATCACAAAAGAGTGACGATCATGAATACTAAATTATGAACGAACATAATTCATTACGCACTATATTTCCTTGCCAAAGACAAATAACTCCAATAACTACGTGATAACACTGGAAAAATAAATACCTGATAATACTGTTGTATCGACGGATGCCAACTGCACGTTGGTCGTTGGTCAGGAGTAAAATGAGATGATCAGAGCAGCTGAACCTTCAGTGTGGGAGTATAGCAAACTGTGTTGGCAGCCGGGCTGAAGCTTGGGTCTGATGGGTCAAGAGAGGTACCTGCCGTTAATCCGGTGACCTAACTTGACCTCACATTCCTGTCCCACCTTACTGACCTCATAAAGTAAATAAGAGCATTAATCCTCCCATTCAACCAGATAAAGATTTTTACCAAGCGGAGCTGGCCTTTGTACCGGCCCACCGGGCATTGCCCAAATGCCCTAATGGCCAGTCCGCCCCTGAAATTTAGGGAATAAAACTGAAAATATTTTCCATTGAAAGTCTCGAGCAGAATGGAGATGGCGCCAAAGTTGATAAGACGACTTGGATAAGTCGTCTCAATTGAATTGAATTGAATATGAAATTTACGCCACAGGCCAAGCACTGGAACCTATCAGGCCATGCAGCGTCGAAATGGAAACTGACAGTAAAAGGGCTGATAGGTGTAACAGGAGGAAAACCTCACAGTTGCACTATGAAACAATTGTTAGGAGAGGGTGGAAAGTAAGATGAAAGAAAGAGAATATGAAAGGAAGTACAGTAAAAGGAACGAAAGGGGTTGCAGCTAGGTTTCTTTGTTTGTTTGTATGGTGTTTGTACGTTGCATGGAACCAGTGGTCATTCAGCAACGGGACCAACGGCTTTACGTGACCTTCGAACCACGTCGAGGGTGAACTTCTATCACCAGAAATACACATCTCTCACTCCTCAATGGAATGGCCGAGAATCGAACTCGCGACCACCGAGAAGGGACGTCAACACCATACCAACCACGCCACTGAGGCGCTTGCATGGTTGCAGCTAGGGGCCAAAGACACGCTGCAAGAACCTCAAGTAATGCCTTCAGTGCACCGCATGAAGTGTACTGACGGCACTACCCCCCTATGGGGATAAGTCCTCTCAAGCAGAATTAAAATGATCAATGCCGTCTTTCCTTCTTCAGATTAATTATCTCACAAGTCTTATTTTGGAAGCTTAAATCTATTGCTTAATAGCTTTGTATACATTGTGTTAATTAAGCCTGATGAAAAAAAATGGCAACTTAAAACAAAAGAAACATATGAGTGAATTATTCGAAAGCACTGACTGCGAAGCATTTCCCAGACCCGCTGGCGAGTAAACTGTGGCAACGATTATATTATCAGTTGCAAAGATAAGGTGTTATCTCCGAATGCCGTCGATTAGGAAGTTTCTTCCATCACTGGAAGTTGTCGAAAGTGGACGAGTTTTCTTTTAGTCCTGTGACGTGACAGACAACTAAATACTCCAAAGTAGTTCTGTGGTCGCACTAAAGTTTCGTGCTAATATCGAACGTCATAGATTTATAAGGTTAAGATAGACGACTCACGGAGTCAATCGATGATAACTGACGAAAATTAGTAAAGTCATAAAAGCAAACATTACCGGTGGCGTCATCAGAGCTCTGGTGTTCAAGCATTCAATAAGGGTAAGTGAAGTTTAATCACACTTTCCTCGCTTTCAAAATTCTGTCACACAAGGGTGTCATGGTTGGCCATGGACGATTTCCTTACTTCTTGTTTCCTGCAACATTATCTGGATAGATACCAACTGCTATCTCTATCTACCCTCTTAGTCTAATTTTTGTGCCAAGTCAATTTTCCTAAATGGTGTATCCTATTTTCACACACACACACACACACACACACACACACACATATATATATATATATATATATTATATATATATATATATATATATATATATATACATACATATATTAAACAACACTTAACTAAAGTTATAAATTCATCATAATCAGATTCTACGACTCTGATATTCTCATTAAATAAAAAAAAAATGAAATTTACGATCCGCTACCGAGAAACACAATGTCTATCAGTATCGTCCATTGCGTGGGAATATGGCGCATTTCATCATGTTTATTATTTGACTGAGTGTTGACTCTCCACATCTGATTTAGGATTCGGGAATACCCGGTATCAGCCTCATGTTGTTGAAAGCGATAAGCGACTACTGACGTGATCATCAGAGCAGTGATAAGTGCGAAGACGTTTGCTGACTAAAAACAAGAACTACGTAATAGATTTCGATCTCGGTTACAGCATTCGAAATAATCTGTGAAGGTAAAACGTTGATGGTCAGTTATTATTATTATTAAAAGAGAACAAAGCGCTCGAGATGACACTGAGATCCCATTGATAACGGGAATCAAACTAACTGTCAGTGTGAAAATAAAATAGAGGTGCTCGAATAAGTTATTGTGTAACGGTGAAATTATAAGATATGAGATACAATGAGCAGAGATTTCTTATGTAAGGTAATTAATTAATCGCAGGGACTTGGCTTCATTTTATTTCAGTACAGTTATTTCTTCCCGTGTAGAGAATGTGGGGATATTAGTATCTGTAGGCTACACGTATTTCGTACATAAAGGATTTTAGTTACCTGTGAACCTGCAAAGTAAATATGCTATTCAGCATTGTTAAAGCTGTTTCGAATCTCTTCAGACTACTAAAATGCTAACCCTGACATAGAGCATTAATAATAATAATAATAATAATAATAATAATAATAATAATAATAATAATAATAATAATAATAATAATAATAATAACAACAACAACAAAACAACAAAATTCGCAGTTATGTATGGGTAGGCTACATCATAGATCTATGGGCTACATATATTTAAAAATAACGGTGGATTTGTCCCTCAATTTCAAGACTCATGCTACTATGGGTATTTTTTAATAATCAATAATAATAATAATTACGCATATCAAGTTTCTTCATCTTCCTGTTTATACGGTTATTTTTCTTTGCCCTCATATTCTCTGATTTAATCATGTTTTTTAAACTGACTTTTTGTGGAACCCATGATATCAACTTAGCTGACGAGACGCTGGAAATAGGGTTGCATTGCAAAACAACGTGAGATGTTCGTCGTCACCTATTCTTTAATAATATATTTAACCTAGGCTATCCAACAAGACTTGTTAAGCGTTCCACGACATCTTGGGATATTATTGATATTATAATACTATTAAGAGGATGATGAGTAGCCTAGAGCGCATAGAAATGCTGATCCCACAGCCACGCTGTGTTTGGTAGTTTATATGCTACACAGTTGGCTAAATAAGTACTAAACAAACAACTCGGAAAAGGAAAGAAATAGTTCGTGACTTGGATTCAAATCATGTAAATTTTGCTTTGTCTTTCCTTTAAACTCCTGTATCTGTTTTCATCCCTTTAGTTTTGGTGCATTTTTCTTCAGCCATGTTCTCTGTCAGGGTGCCGTGAATAATTTTGCATTTAGAGATAGCATCATTGAATTTAAAATGTTGGTGTATAGCCTCGTGTATGCTCAAAAGAGGTGGAAATTGCAGGAAGGTTGTCGTTTTCTGTGGATAGGTACTGCCGTAAGAAAATGGCAGGCTAAACAAACAGCACATGATGCCACAACTTACAGGTTTTAAGTTCAAAGACAGTTCTCCTTGAATGAGTAGAATATTCTTACGTCTGTTATGACTTAGAATAATCAGTGAGAAGACCTGATGGGGAGAATTTCAAAAAGAAACCCGCATAAGATTAGGAGGCTTATTGTGTAGGAATAAGAGAAATGACGGCTTGGAAATAATGGAAATGTTGTATGAGTGAATGAATGGAAATACCCGAAATACTTGTGTTTTAAAATGTGCGTTACAATTACCTAGGAATCAGAAGTGTCGTAGAAGGCAAGGGCCTCACAACCTCAATTCTGTGTGAAACGAAAGATAATTTAAGTCTTCAAATTGTCACTCCAACGCGCGCGGGCATAAACACAACAGATAGTGATACTATATTTTTAAGCAAGATTCAGAAAGAACATCATAGGCATCGGTGAACACAATGGCTGGCAAGGAGTGCTAAACTGTAGGTGGTGAGGAAAACCTGGTTACACAGTTATTTCCGTAGTTGAAGGTCCCCAGAGATAATGGTAATACTATCAGTAATAAAAGATAAGGCTTGGTTAGAGACATAAGCAGACGCAATCTGTGAGGGATCAATAGCTACACAGACGTGGGAAAGTCACAAACAAACAGGTAAGGCGCTCAGGAAAGAAGTAAATAATGTTAACAATATCCAAGTTATCCACCCACCCTCAAAGAAAAAAAAAAGTAAGAATGATAAAGGGTAAAACGTGTGTCATGCTATTTCCAAGTAACTCCTGATAGCTTCTACAGTTGGCATAATGGCAGAGGAGAGTAGCTGCATTTTATTAGCAAATGTTATCAAGACGGACTTGAGCATTTATTTGCCTACCTACAACAGTTGCAGTGAAGCAAAGAATTAGGTATCATCTTTTAAAGAAAGATATTTCTCTCATGGGCTCCAAGTGTAATGTAGACGACAATTGCAAAGGAGATAACATAACAGCTGGCGCTTATCATTCTTTACTTGATATGCCAACCTCTTTATATAGTAACGACGATGAGTCACTGCAACGTGAATCGAGTCTTTCGGTAATAATGTGGTTGTTTACCAGACAATTTCGGTGCAGAAGAAAAAGACAATGGCTGTACTGAACGTTTGCAAGAGACTGGCGATAACCAACTTGAGGAAGCAATAGAGAAAGGTAGCTTACAATACTTTGGTGAATTTATTTGCCCGTTAATTTCCAAAATATCCATATCTTGGGTCATATGTGCCATTAGAAGATAACTCCTGGACAAGTATAATAAGCAGACGTGACAAAAAATGAATGAAGCCCTCTAAAGAAGTATATGACCATCTGAAAACAATGGGAAAAATATGCAAATGCTCTGATGGCGAAAAAGGACTACAGAGCTGGAAAAGGAACTGCTGTCAGAAAATGAGCAATAGAAAAGTCAAATCTTACTAGTTAACCTCTTGATTTTGCCACATATTTTGTTAGTTATCGAACGATCTTTAGAATAACAATTTTGAACACAGAAATCATTTGATCTCAAAAGAAATATTGAATACAGCAAAGAGGCTGTACTTGAAGTTTCAAGAAGTTCAAGCTAATGTGTGTTGAATGATGTGTTTGTTTGTATGGTGTTTTTACGTTGCATGGAACCAGTGATCATTCAGCAACGGGACCAACGGCTTTACGTGACTTCCGAACCACGTCGGGAGTGAACTTCTATCACTAGAAATACACATCTCTCACTCCTCAGTGGAATGCCCGAGAATCGCACTCGCGGCCACCGAGGTGGCAGGCAAAGGCCATACCAATCACACCACTGAGGCGCTGTTTGTTGAATGACGTGTGTTTCCCTTTAAAACAAGTATTTACTCCTTAATGTTAAAACATCTGAGCAATGTATCTAAATATATTGATACTTTTAAGCAATGTATCTTTATGAAAAGGTGCATATACGTTGTGCATAGGATACAAGAGTAAAATAATTTCTTTTGCAAGATGTGTTTTTCTATATTTGTTTAAATTCCTAAGTTATCAGTATTAGTAATTAAATCCACATTGTGAAAAAAACTAGTAATATTATTAAATATTTAGCAAAAGACAATAAGTATTCTATAGAGCTAGCTACAGAATCCTAGATCCGTCTGACGTCACAAAATGTAGTACCCCTCAAAGAATTAAACCCCATTAACCCGCGGTCCTTGATCACTGCTGTTCCTTCTATTTTGAATATTTCTCAATGCCAGAATTATCCAAAGCCTTTCATGGAACCTTTGTAGAATTAAGTCATAGACACACACACAAACACATTATGATAGTGATTTGTTTTCCTGATTAGATACGGGCAGAGCAAGAATAAATATTCTTGAACGTATCTAATCAATGTGGTTTTATCGTGCACTGAAAAAAAACTAAGTTTCATATCTCAACTTGGCTATCATAATCTACCACAAGCAAAGTCATTGAGTCCAATAATGATTTTCATTTGTTCCGTTTTATTAACAATTTGTGATATCTCAAACAAAAGATTCAACGAGCCTTTGTCGGGAATTCAGGGGAAATATTAGTAACATCATCTGATTTTCTGTTCTCTCTGTCTCTGTCGTATTAAGTTCTGTAGCTTCAATGGTGAGTAGCTACTCGCTAGGCGAGTGGTTTACGTGCTCGCCTACCGATTCAGTAGTCCCGAGTTCGATTCCCTGCTCTACCAACGGGGAATCAGAGGAATTTGATTCTGGTGATTAGAAATTAATTTCTCGATATGTTATGGTTCGGATGCCACAGTAAGCTGTAGGTCCCGTTGCTACGTAACCAATTGGTTCCTAGCCAAGTAAAAATATCTAATCCTTCGGGTCAGTCCTAGGAGAACTGATTGCTCAGTGGTCTGGTTAAACTAAGATATACTTAAATGGCGAGCATGGATACATACATACTACATAATCATTCCATACTACGTCACATCCGTTAATGGTTGTAAATAGTTAGATCGTAAATATATGACGAAGCCTGATTATGCTGTCTCAGCTCTTTTCATTTTCACAAACTTCTGCTAAAAATACGGGTCGTGGATACATTATATATATATATATATATATATATATATATATATATATATATATATAATATACATACACACACACTACACACACACACATATATATATATATATATATATATATATATATATATATATATATATGTCTATCACATTACCGTGACTCATATACAAATATCGAGCTACAATTGTCCTTAGATATCTAATTCGCTCTACCTCGGAATTAATATATTTTCATTATATATATATATATATATATATATATATATATATATATATACTTACATATATATATATATATATATAATATATATATATATATATATATATATGTACATTATGAGATGAATTTTATCACATTACCGGTCTTCATATACAAACATTAAGCTGCAATTGTCCTTTAATATCCAATTGGCTCTACCTAGGAATTAATATATTTTCATATATGTTCACCGGAAGGGAATTTTTCATTGGATATTTAAAGTTCGTCGTCTCATGGGCTCGATACTAACAAGTACAAAAGAAATGCCCCAGTCCAACAGTGAATCGTAGGATGGAGTCGGTATGAACTTCCCTTCCTTGATTACAAATACCCGAGTTCGAATTTTATCACATCCCTGTGATTCAAACACAATCACGGTGATGTGATAAAATTCAATGATAATATGGCTACATGGGGCAAAAGCGGCTGTCTTGTCAATTGGCAACTGGTGATTTGTTGCTAGAGCTAGACGAGACAAGTCGCCTGTCCGCCAGTGACGCGTTTGCTACTCGACTGGCTGTAAGCCAGAGTAAGAGCTCGTTGTTCACGTTTGTTGTAGCTTGTGCAAGTACTACGTAGTGTACTATCGAATACATTACGTTTCACCGAATGCATTCCAGATCAAAAGGTATTACTGTATACCTCTAATTGATTTCAACGTAAGTTGTGGTGTGTAATCGTAATAACGTTTGTTATGAAGCTAACCATGGTTCCTATCGCCCTTGGTTTTAGTTACTGCGCATGTGTGACGTCATTGGTTTTAATAACCGCATTCTCTGGTATTATATTACGGTGCGTGAAAAGGTTTCATCGTTGCCGACTGACATCAGAAGAACATAACTAATTGTAAGTGGACATAGTGAGGAAAACGATGAGGACTCGATGAGGAAATCTGAAAGCTTGTACTGTGGCCTTGAAGCAAAATGTTCCGGAAATCGACCGTTGTTTTGATTATATATATATATTTATATATATATATATATATATATATATATATATATATATATATATATATATATATATATATATATATATATATATATTTTGTGTGTGTGTGCGCGCGCTTGTAATCCGTTTTACATGAAAGTAAATGTAGTAAATCTTGAGAATATTTTTTTTTTTTTTTCAACTCCAGACTACGGTTCACCAATATCTAACGGTCACGTTTGCTCATGGCGTGCTTCATCAAGTACGGTGTATAGCACCTCTTGTGGAATATGCCACCCTATCCGCCACAGGCCAGTATGGGAACGTCATTAGCTCAAAAGCAATCCAGCAGACGCACTTCTTACAGAGGGCGAGTATCATATAATCTTAAGGGGGCCGGCCGGCTAATGCCCTTTTTTAAGGACAGGACTTTGATATTCATACCACTTAATAAGGTGACTTGGGACATCTCCAAACCGCATATGATTTTCGCCTCTGACCTTCGGTTTTGTGACGCCAGGGCGATTTATCCCGAAAATAACCATTTTTCAAATTCTATCTCCTCCCTTGATATTTAATATTAAGACCTGGGATTACTACCATATATAGACCTGATGTAGACCTCCAATCGAATGGAGAGTTTTTTTTCTAAAAGTCATTTTTTGCTAGATATGAATTTTTCAATATGGTAAAAAAATAAACCCTATAAATCAGGAGAAAAAAATTTATAAAAAAAATACGAAACAAAAATTGGAAAAAAGGGCTCTATTTGATTGTTCTATAATGTCTTTCTGAGTTATATACCAAATTCCAATGTTATAGCTTTAAAACTAAGGGAGAAGATAGATTTTGAAGGTCAATAAGTATAGTTTTGAGATACGGGCGTTCAAAGTTTTCCTTCGTATATCTATAAAGACAATATTAATAAATAATGATTATTATGAAATGTATATTTGTTTTTTGTGTATTAATAAACAAAACTATTTTATTTATCATAATTTAATCATAAATGATGATCCCTTTGCTCATATATCGCAGCCCGGGGCACTCCTTCCTACGCAATTCTCTCTCTCCCCTTCACTAACTCTGCTTATTACAGCGAATTTTCTTCTTCTGTATGTTAGCGAGATGTTTTCCTTGTATTTTCCTCTTTGGCATGATGAAATTCTTGCCCGAAACAAAGATAAACAAACGTAATTGCAAGAGAATGTCAAGAGGTAAAACTCGATTATTATGAATTTCATATTCCATTTTGGGTATTAAAAACCCAAAACTTTGTTATTTATCATAAATGAAGATCTCTTTGCTCAAAGATCGTAGCCTTAGGCACAGTGTGACGTGTGCTGTCAAGCAAGACGGGGCGTTACTAAGCAACCCTCCCCTCTCTTCACTAACTACGCATATATTTTGATATTCTGTAATAATACTTGAGCGATTTTTCTTCGTCTGTATGTTAGCGAGATGTTTCCCTTGTCTTTTCCTCATTGGCATGATGAAATTCTTGCCGAAACATACATAAACATACTGAAAGCAGGCGAATGTCAGACGTGAAATGGAACGTGTAGGACTACTCGACGTGAAATGGCAACGTGGTAGACTACTCGACGTCTGTGATCGCACTAAAAGTTGTAGCCTTTAGCCTGAAGTCTCCTTCTCCTCTCGACTCGGGGAATGTCTACAGATGCTATTTCTCCCAATTTCCTTGACAATAATTATCAAAATTTACGATAATAGAAGAAATATTGCATTTTCTTGTACGGATCAATGTTTTAGGCTTATTGAGTTACGTTAACTAATTACCCTGTAACTACGAAAGTAAGAGGAATTTTGACGAAATATTTCGTATACGTATTCTCAATTGCCATATGAAGCTCCATGAATTTTTTCATGACTTTGCATTTTTCGCCCTATACCTCCATATATAGAGGTTCCGGCCGGCCCCCCTTAAACGCACAGCAGCACAGCTCAGCAACTTCGCGAAATATTTGAACAGAATATGTGAAATTGCCGAGAAAATCATAATTGACAAACTTTTCAGCTTAATTAATACACCAGGGCAACCCTTGGGCGGCCGCAGCATATTTTGCAAGGGCAAATATCTATATATATATATATATATATATATATATCTATTATATATATATATAATATATATATCTAATAATATATATATTATATACTATATATATATATATATATATATTTTCATATATGTACCGAGGGGGAATTTTTTAGTTGATAATAATTCCGTACCCCCATGGGATCGAACCACCGTCCAGTAGGACGGGGAACGAAATCAGGATCGGACAGTGACCACCCTACCGAAACGGCTATGGGGTCTACGAAATTATTATCAACTAAAAAACAAAATTCCCCTCGGTACATATATGAAAAATATATCAATTCCGAGGTAGAGCGAATATGATATTAAAGGACATTTGTAGCTCGAATGATATATATATATACTAATATTAATATAGATATATATAATATATAGATATAATTATATATATACTAATTAATACTATATATATAAATATATATATATATATATTGCTTCTTCCATCGTATATCTAGTCATTCTGGTGATATGATTTTCTACTGTAAATATAATTAGTTAAGTTAAAGCCCAGAGCCTTCAACCGTAATTAATCGAATATGTTTTTGCCTCATCTCAAGACGAGAGTTTGATGCTTTGTGTTACCCAAGATCAGTTGCGTGGATCTTCATGTTAAGCCATTGGTTAAAGCAGATCCCCAGGTAAATTCATTACACACACACACACACACACACACACACACACACACACACACACACACACACACACATATATATATATATATATATATATATATATATATATATATATATATATATAAGGCACCGGACTGGAAATGCTAGTAATTAAAATTACGTCGGCAACGAGTGATGCAAACAGATTGGAATGTACAACAACGCAGCTGTAGGAGTGTTATGGGAAAAGCTTAAAAACATTGGAACGAGACAAATCATATGCAAATCATAACACTAGGAAATTGCATCGGCGAGAACGCAGTGCTCAAGATGACCTTGTTGTTCGGAAGTCATATGATTGTGATGTCA
The DNA here is from genome assembly GCF_015104395.2 of Macrobrachium nipponense. Taxonomy (NCBI): domain Eukaryota; kingdom Metazoa; phylum Arthropoda; class Malacostraca; order Decapoda; family Palaemonidae; genus Macrobrachium; species Macrobrachium nipponense. The sequence goes on from NC_087200.1 coordinate 126,761,386, forward strand.
GAAAAATGCAGTTGCATGCGTATGTGAGTTTGTGTGCCAAGCAGGGCTTGTGCATGAGACATTTACAGTGCACATATAACATCGGAATAGTGAGTAGACTACCGTGCATACGTTTGTGCGTCCTTTAGGGTGCGTACGTTTGTACAGCAGATGAATGGCAATGTAATCCCCTAGAGAGGTGATTAATGGGGGCAATTAGACGACAAGCTTTCGTGGTGGTCGCCAAAGACTTTGGAAAGCCTAAGAGGCATTTAGAAGATCCATCGATAAGGTAACATGGAAGGAAGGACCGAAAAAACTTTTGAATATTTTGAAGGGATTTGAAGTGCAGGAAAGCACTTAGTTGGTTCATGGGATATTTATCTATCCTTTTATTTCTGAGTTTGATAATTCTGGTTTCTTTTATCACTACCAAAAATTTATTTGAGGAAGACTGGTGGAGTTTTTTTTTACAGTGAGAATAGTTGGTGATAGTTTATTCAATATGCTTATGCAGAGAAGTTATGGCATTTCAAGGTTTTAGGATTATAAATTCATTTCTAATTATCATGTTAGCTCTTCGCGTAAGTAAAGAATATATTTTTGTAACTCAAGACAGAATCCATTTTTGTATCTCAGAGTTTAAATTAGCCTAGATTTAATGACTGATTTTAGCTACGGAGATGTCAGGTTGCTGTGAACGTCAGAGGTAGGTCACGTTACTAGTTAAATTTAGTGATTTCTCTCCTAATTAAAACAGGGTCCATTAGACACTGTAACATATATGTATGTATGTGTATGCATGTATGTATGTGTATATATTATATATTATATATATATATATATATATATTGTTATAAACTGCTCCTTCCCTCAGTATAAAGTGTGGGGATGTGACTTACTGGCACTCCTAAAATGGCCTTGCATTGAGGGACGAGGGTTATAACAAATAAAAATCTATGGCCGAAGGCCGATATTACTGAAAGGAGGAATTTACATAAAACTCTGGACTTTAGTTTAAATGAACTATATTTACATTTAAATTACATGTAAGTTCAGAAATTAATGGAGGGTGGTTGATGGCAGGTCCACCAAAAACACACGGATGGGGAATGACACTTATGATTTGCACAAAGTGGGTTATTTAAATGCAAGCGTCGTTTCCAAGGGTTCCCAATTATTCTCACAACCAGACACGATATTTGTCTGCAAAGAGATTGCATTCTAGCATCAGTGCTAAGGCAATGGACACTTGGTAAAACATTACACATTACTTGCCTTTAGTATTGCATGTCAAAGCTCACTCAAGGGGGGTATAGAATGACTGGGAGCTCATACAGAAAGGAATACTACATTGCTTGATAAACTAGGGGAGGTTTAATATTATTACTCGCATCACTCTTGCCTTGAGGTAAAAACATATTCAATTAATTACAGTTGAAGACCTGCTCCAAAGGGGAATGATTAGGTAAGTTTTGGGCTTAAACATAACTAATTATATTTATAATGGAAAATTATATCAACAGAATGGTTAGCATAACTAAGACAAAATACAGCAGTCCCTCACTATACGATGGAAGAAGCTTGATGTTTTCTTGAGGGAAGCAAATAGAAGCCTGCTTCGAAGGGCTCCGTAAAGAGAAGTTGTAGTGGGGAAGCCAATATTGAACAGAAGCTGATGCGGAGAAACCACAGCTGACTAACCCCTAATCAGTAATAGAAAACACCTATGATTACTTCTCTGGAAAGGGGCATCTGATTAAACAATGGAGGAGTTGCACAGAGGATGCCTGGAAGTGAAGTAGATTCTGGTAATTCACAATTTAGTAATGTGTGTTACACTTCACTTAATTTGTACTGACAAATAAAAGGCAGTGCAGGTATCAAGGTAGGTAAATCACACAAACAAAGGTAATGAAAACAGCAATAGGTTAAACCATTACTGGACAGGTAAATGTATCGATATGCAGCTCCTCAGGTCAGACAATTTACGAAAAAAAACACATCCATGGAAAGAGGAAGAAATGCAAATGCACATGGTGAAAGAAAAAAATTCTAAAAATTTTTCCCTAACTTCCACAAAAAGTTGAAAAAGTTATTCACAACCCCTTGTGAGGCCTCATTTACAAGCCAATATCACAACAGATAAATAAAATCAGTAACAGATTCTTAACATATTAATTGAAAAATGTTTATGTAAATTTACCAAGAATGAAGATTTGGTAACTTTTATTTTCACAAATTTTTTCTAATATTTATTTGCACTTTTCTTTGCAAAATTAAATTTACAACCAGCATACTATCTTAAAAGAAAAAACAAAAACCAACAGCAACCCCTTGGTATATTTATGAGCAAATTTACAAAAAGATGTCTTGTGAGGCAGAGACATAATACATTCCCCCTTGAAGTTAAAAACACAACTGAAGTCCTGAGATGTTGATTCCTGGTTTTACCCATTGTAAAAGTTGCCTTTAGTGAATTTATGGGCTATAGAAGTATTGGCACCTCTTTCCCACCCGATTCTTTCCAAATCGATGGCGTTTATTATTGTTTATCAACAAGATCAATCCCTCCACCACCTCAAAATTGTTATTATTACTCCCAGGAAGCAATCCGTTCATTAAGGGTTAACAGCGACATGAGTGACTAAAATCTTGCAACCTGGATTTTACCATTGTCAGAGTTGTTCCTCTTGCTTCAAGAGCCAGTGAGCAGGGGTGGGGGGAAAGTGAATCAACTCACAACAAAAACATACTAGGCCCAAACTAGCCACGTGCTTAAGGTGGGGCAGTTCAAGAGCAAAAGGGAGGACATGAGTCCTGGACAAGCATCCAACAAATTCTAAGGCCTGCCGACCCTGCCGATTCAAAGCCTGTTATAACCTCTGGATATTTTGAGGGGCTTGCGTGCAGATGGCACCAGTGGGCATCTAGTCCTGGGCAAGTCGACCTCAAGGCCCAAGTTCCAAGATGGCTGCACACATGGTTGATCCTTTGCTTCTCTGCCAGCTGGCATTTCTCCCAGGTCTGCGCCTGGAATTAAAGGTTTGTTCGCAGCCAGCTTTAACAAGGAAAGAGGATTAAAACAGTTTTCCCTCCAAACAGTGGATGGAGAAAGGTTGTAGGGACGAGTTTACCACAGTGTATTATACAATATCAACTGAATAAATTTAAAATTAGTTACATTAGGATCTTTTGAATTAAGAGATGGCTTTGGAGAGTTTACTCTTGACAATATATATATCTATATTATAAATAAAAAAGAGGATACACTGATGTAAAAGCTGTTCTCATTACAACGTTTCGTAATTGTCCATTTAATTACATCATCTCGGCTGTTAAAATGAAACATAATTCACTGAAAAATTGTAAAAATTACAACTAAAAATTAAGCTGAAAATTATTCTTATAGAAAATTTAAGAAATATACATAACATCAAAGTTGAAGGAATGAACAAAATTTTTAAAATATATACATTAAAATGAAAGGTAACAGAATATGCTGTAAAATAAAAAATGAAAATAGCAGTGACAGAATTACAGAACAAGATAAAGGACAGACCCAGAGGAGTGACAGCGTTAAACTAAACGAAAACATGAATAGAAACAAGTCAAGACAAAACAAAGATGGGAGGAATTGCGTGTTTAATCACGTGACAAGTTATTTATTAAAAAGTTATTCTAGAATAACTGTCTTGAGGGTTGGTGGTATGGCCTAGATTGCTGAAGTCTTTATTATCAATATGTGTTTTACAAATTCTGAAGTGGCTTCTAATATTGGAATATTCTGGGTTTGAAATTCTAGCACCAGTACGGAAGGTGACACGATAAGAATCGATACGCATCATAAGGAGTCTGCTTGTGGATCCCACACAGGTCCCTGTTTGACATTCAAGGAAAATATACTTAGAAACAACACCAGAGGACATATAAGGTCATAAAAGCTCTTTAGGTCTATAGAGCGAACCAATAGTGAAGGGGTTCTTAGGAAATTAACGTCAATGGCGTAAAAATGTTCCTGAATAATTTACGTGCACTTTTTGTGAAATTTGAAGTCATGAGTAAACGGGAAGCATGTGTAAAACCATTTTTGGGACAGTTAAAACTTTTAGTTTTCCAATGAAATGTTTGTTTAATAGTTGATATTGAAAAAAGTCAATCGAAAATGTAATTTCATCATGGAAAAAGCTTCAATTCGACATAAGGACAAGTGCTCTGTGGAGGAACGTTGGGATAAAGACAACTTACACATCAGTGTGTGTTCCTCTTCCCTTTACTGATGATTATTAATATGGATTGACTCCTTACTCTAAGCTATATATTATATATAATATATATCATTGTAACAATATTAAAGTAAATGTTCAGAGCAGATCACATCCATTTACCATAGTTTTAAATTATGCATTGCGTACATAAAACATGATTCTATTTTCAGTGATAATGGAGGAGAGGGAAGTTCAAAGACCTTTGGGATTTATGGAGACAATGCGTGATATAGCTAAGAGAGACCCAAATAAAGGAGTAACCTATAATCTTGCTGTATTACAAGCGTCAGTTGCTGGGCAAACAGTTTCGATAATGCAGGAAAAGCAGCAACACCAACCAAAGAAAAGAATGAGATACACCAGCGACTGCAGCTCCACAGATCCCTGTTTCTTAGATTTCTACAAGTCGGGTCGTCGTTATGTCAGATGCGAGCTTTGTTTTAGATACCCTGATATCGTAAAGCAGCATCTGTCAACGAAGAGGATTCCTCTTATTGTCCAGGAGTGTGGAACGCTTTACAACAAGGCCTCCCTGATCAAACATAGAAAAGAGGTCTGTCACCAGGAGGCTCTTAAGGAGCACCACCAAGAATCACCATCGTTTTCAAAATCAAGCACAGAGGGTGTTGAAAAGGATATTCGAACTGAAGACGATGAAGTAATAGCTAATAAAGTTGGAGGGGCAATGATCCAGTTATACCAAGACGCCAAACAGTTAAATTTTATACCACGTCCTTTAAATGGAATAATTTCAACGTCAATTCTAGCTTCAACATTTAATCTGAATAGAGATCCGATTCCTTTGATGTCCACTGACTCTTGTGGCTCCCAACAGGACACTTTAGATCCCCTGGAATATTTGCAATACATTGTAGAGAGTAATGAAAATCAGCACATAATAGAGGAGATCTGTGACGCAGTGGCATTATCTTTGCATTGCAGTGGGAATGTTGATAAAATGGGAATTGATAAGTTCTATGTAAGAGCAAAGGTTGTGACAAAGACAGCCGATGTCAAGGTCTATTTCCTTGGTGTTGGTGAACCTCTTAAAAGAAGTGCAAAAAGCGTGTTGAGTGCTCTTGAGTCAGCCTGTTCAAAAACTGTTGGCACTGAGTTTTTCAAGACCGTTGTAGAGAAAACATCATCAATAGTTGTGGATGGTATAAGTCTAGATGTAAAGGAGAGAGAAACAATGTGGTTACTGATGAGGCAACTGCAGAAAGTAATGTCTACCCCATTTAAAGATCTGCCCCCTCTGCTGATAAACTGGTGTAACGTTCACCGAGCTGATTTAGCTTGGGAGTCTGTTAGTCAGTCAGTGGAAGAAGTTAATCATGTTTTTCAGAATGTGATCTCTATATGTCGCTTATTTCATCAGTCGAGTATCCGTTTGGGAGAGCTACGGGAAATATCCAAGGAAAATAATCTGACTTTTAAAAGTCTTCCGAGACTAATTGAAATCAGGTGGAGTGATTTCACCGCAAATACTTTATCTCAGATATTGCTGATGTGGTCGCCACTTACATTGTACGCCCAGAGATCGCAGGATAAAGAGGCAGCAATAATTCTTGGCTTTTTAAAGAAAATTGATAACCTTCATATACTGACCTTTTTAGCAGATGTCCTCTCTGTTTTCTCAAGCTACCAAGAAAACTTGATGAGGGAAAGTGTGACTCTTGTCAATATTATAGAGGAAACAGAAGAAGTAAAGAAGACTTTGTCTTCTTTAATTAAGACGCCACTTTTAGGGGGCTGGGTTGCCGCATTAGAAGAAGAGCTTGTAGGTGATAACAATACTGGTATGCTGCTACATGGAGTTCTCCTGTCTAATACAGCTGCTACTTTCCGGTGTGTTGTAAATGACAAAATGTCAATCAGAACTAAAGTTGTTAAGTCTCTGATGAACTTTTTAGAACAGAACCTTGTGGTTGATGAAAGAGTGGATTCTATCAAGTCGTTTGTTGCACTCAGTTTTTTGCCTGACTTGAAAGCTGCATACAACACCTTGTGCCCAGACTTCGAAGAGGAACAATTTGAACAAGAATATGTAAAACTCGTAAGGGTGAATAATGTGAACAATATAAGGAAGTTAAGCCTCCATGACTTGGTTCGAACTCTGGCGTCATCTAACGCCAGTCCAGTGCTCATGACAGCTTATTCTCGAATTTTAGCAGCCAAACATTACTGGACAGACTGTGTGGAGATAGCTTCATTAAGCAACAAATTGGATACTTCTAGAAAACTAATTTTGTCTGCAGAAGTGCAAAGCCTATATCTTTACGTGCATTACAACTTGCCAGCAATGTGCGAATGGGACCCAAAGCGGGCCTTAACCCTCTGGCTCAACAGAAACAGATCCAGGGTGAATCGCACTCGTTGATAAAACCGTCTTTAATGAGTTGGATGTCAGTGATAACATTAGGTCATCAAAAACTAAAACGAAATAAAAATGAAAGTATTACATGCTGTTAAGATGAGGACAATCATATGCCTAGAATGTATATTAGCATAATTGAAGAATAACTTAGTGTTTACAAGTGTTCATTCTAAATCAATATTATTATAAATACTACAATTAATATAATCTTAGTGTAATGTCTTAGGAATATTTTGCACATAAATATTTAATTCTGAGTGCCAATAAATTTGAAAACAGATTGTTTTATTTAGGTCAGTTAGATGTTTCACGTACTCTTTCACCTTCAGTGTAAAGTATTCAAAGATTACTGTATGTTTCTGTGAAACTATGCTTGAGGACGAAAATTTGGTTTTGCATCTTCATTTTTGTTGCCAAGAAATTTTATATGTAATATTCACTAAGTAAACTTTTGAAAAAAAGAAACCTTTCACTTGAAACCTAACCTGTTGCAGCACTGTTTCGGTCAATGTTCCATGTATTGTATAGAGGAGATGATACTCTCGAAGGGTCTGGGAACCTCTCTTCCTACAGACCAAGGAAACATTGGCCTTAGGGTTCTACCTTAGACCTCATATTACAGGACTCTTAGCCAAAGGAAGTCTCTTCGTGGCTGAAGAAAGAAAAGACAAGAAAATAAGGAATGGATATAATAACAATAAAAGCTATAATGTGGTGTAAGGGGTCTCTGGACAGTACTTTTGAACTAACAAATCAAGTGAAGACGGGAGCCATCTGAACTCAGATTAGTTGACTCCCTGATTTCAACTTTCAAGGTTAAAGGGCAATGTAATTAGCGCCAGTGGCGGCTCGTGGCTATCATTCATAGGGATGCTGTTACATAATTTTAAAAAGATTCCTTGATATTAACTGCATAAATATACACATATATACCGATATATAAAACACAGTGGCGGCTCGTCAGTAGGCACTGTGGAACTGCAGCACCCCCTATAGATTTCCTATATATGCACATAATTATGATTATATACATGGATATGAGAAATTAAGTATAGACTATCAATAATCCTTAAAAAATAATTATTACCATTCTCTTGTTTTTGTAAATAAAAAAAAGCAAAAGATTTGAAATCATATGTGGAACTGCTGTTGCTCAACAGTTCTAATTTTGCCAGCAGGGTGGAAATGTGGTAGCCAGCCCGTGCGTAAAGGTGTGTGGAACACTGCCCTCTCGAGCAGTGTTAAGGGCCTCGTACACTGAACGATTGTCTGAACGAATGTCGGTATCGTTCATAAAAACATTGTGCAGGGGCTTGTCTGAATGCAAAAGTGAGCGGATTTTCGTGTCTGAATGATCTCAGCTGAAATCTGTCACGACCAGGTTGCTGGCTTGCGACTGAAGTCTGTCATACACAGGTCCGATATAATGCTATCGCGCGCGTCTCTTCTAGAGGTGAAGCCATGTCTTCCAGGGACAAAATCTTTGTTCAGACTGAAATCGGTGCAGAGATCGTTCATAACACGTTTAAACGACTGAATATGTAAGTGTTTACATAATAAAAATATGGAATGTTAGTCCATATATATAAAAGACTAAAACTAAAGAGGTCACCAGATTGCTTGCAGGAATGTGATCAGACTAAGACCGAACTTAAAGATGACGTATACAATAAAAGTAGGCTAAGATAACATGCCGTCACCTGTAGTCATTCAATTGTTTATAAACTTTAGTCCAAGCTTCCTGCTTGAGACAAACACCGTGACCTATAGCTCAAGCGGCCTACGTGATTAGTAACTATGTCATCTGATGGTATGTTTGTATGTAACTATGTCATCTGATTGTATGTATGTTCATATATTCGAGCTACTGTCTGTTCCTTTATGACTGGTAACCGAGATGGTAGTAGAAGCAGAATAGAGTTAGCTATCATCATTAGAAGACCTGTACCTCTTTACCTAAGCTTTATCATGTAGAGAGAATAGAATTAGCCATCATCATTGGCAGAAGCGATCAAGCTATCGTCATTAGAAGACTTGTACAATCATACCTGATCTTCACCATGTAAATTCAGAGAATATAAGTATTTTTATACTTCGTGGTTTCTACTAGATCCTCACCTCATCATCGAATCATCATGAGTTTAACACATCGTCGTCATAACCAAGAAGATAATACCAACTTCGTAAGTGATCTACAAACCCCAAGACACTCCATTGAACATGGAAGTGCAATACCAACCGACTTAGCGTAAGATTATCGCAAGTCTAACATTACCTCATAGGGCGCCTTATTATACAAGGCAACAGTCCTAAAAGTGGTGACAGCGACTGTACTCGCCTAAAAGTGGTGGCAGCGTCACAGAAGAACTCTACAACTTCTCCGAAGTAAAACCAGAATAATAAATCATGAGGTCAACGACGACGGAAGCAGCAGATTCTTCAAGCAACTTAGTATCATCGTTTAGTGAATAACTTCAAGAAACAAAACCGACGTGTCCTTTTTCCTACAGCAACGCAAGCTTCGTCTCTCATTAGAATCATTCAAGAAAACATCGTTAGTGAGCGTTTCCGGCACTTCAAGAAACAAACCAAACGCGTCTGCAGCATCGGATCTACAAGGGCTAGAATCATCCAAACATAGCGCACGGGGGAAACTCAAGCCAAAAAACCAGGTCATCCGCTAAATAGAGAAGGAGGACCAAGGCCGTGTGTCGTTATCGGAACACCGTGACTTCCCACAAAAGCAAGCTAAGTACAATTTTTTATTCATTTGGAGTAACTTTGAGTGTTTCCTTTGCAGGTCGAATTTCGTTATTCCTGTGGCTGAAGTTACGAGACATTCTTAATCTTACTTTTTTACAGAAATTATCTACATCATTGAGATTTCGCTACTGCGAGTTTTTTATCTTTGAGTGTCTGTTTCCAGAAGTTCTACTGAAATATCATAATCATATACTATGTTAATTTTATCATTTTGGGTGATTATTAATCCCTTACGTAACAAATCATATTAAACAGTGAATATGCGTTTACGCAGTGGACGTCTGTATTTATACAGATGCATGGATAGGGTCGTTAGGCACCGTAGTGATAAGAAAACACACAAAAACAAGTGGAACATCCGTACAAATCTAGATAAATTAGAGGTAACACTATTTCGGGTCATGGCAATAAATGCTCCTTTGCAAAGTCCCGATCGCAGTTTCAGCCTTGAGCCTTTTTTTTTGAGTTTTTTTGAGTTTATATAAAATATCGAACCTCAATGACTCAACTTAACTATAAAAATACGGCTGGATTGCAAGGAATAACATGTCTGTAAAAAACTTTCATTAGGCTAAATGCGCTGACCAGGATCCCTCACTATTTCAAATTTTAGCAAAGAATGAAGTAAACAACAGCAAGTACAAACAGTTATTATTGAATGCAGTGGAGATAACTTGTCTTAATAATAATCGCTCAACTCCTAATAGTTCGTCATTCATACGTTCGTTGCTTTACACGTAACCAACAACAGAATGCTAAAAACACACGATGCGTTGCCGATGGTAAACAGTAGCCCTAAATATCAGAATCAAATAAAGCAAACTCGGGTACTGGGTCATCTAGTCAGCGGTCAAGGTCAGTTAAATCTGCCGAGTGTAGCAAGCAAAGCACATTCCATTTGAGCGACTTCAGCGGAAAGGGAGAGCGATGTTGGAAAAATTAAAAAGGAATTTCCCTATGCATCACACGACAGTATCAAGTAATCAGAGCAGGTTCTAGTAATTTTAATACATTAAGTTATTATAAATACTGGTGGATTAAGCCCAACTGTACGCGCCGTAAATAAATTATAATATCTTGCTTTATTCCTTTAGTACACGTAATATCCTGTATTTACGGACTCACTGTCTGTTGTTCGAACTTCCCTAATGAGAAGTCCGGATAAGCGAGCGCTTACAGATACCTCTATAGTTATAAAAAACATTGATCTGTATCTAGTGTAATTGTAAGATCCATCTAGGGGTATACAAAATATTATCTTACATCCTGCAAAATAAGGCGTGTTTATCAAAGGAAAATTCTATAAACCTTCAAACATATTAAAATCTGTTTGAACAAAAAGAGACAGTTAAGCAAATAATAACTTATATAGAGGAACAAATCATTGTCTCATAAATCGTGATATTGTTCAACGACCCAACAGAATTCTCCCACAACCGCAGTCGCAGTTGCACGCAAAATCTTGAGACGCATGCACCCTCGAATGTCTTAGTGCGTGTAAAAAGACTTTGCTGGGAAATGAAATTTTAATCCTTCCCGACACTCTGAAATATAACGATTTCCGCGAACAAAGCCCTAGACACGGTTTACTAGCAGCAACAAGTTAAATCTAGTGATCCACAAGCGTAAACATATCGTGGATACGGAAGTTATAAGTATCGCATTTTTTATTGTTGCTAATTTTTAATCCCGCCCAACCAGTCGTGGATGAATCTCTCTGATAATCTATCTAAAGTAATATCCGTAAAGTCATTCAAGCAGAGGTGATTCAGCAGAAATTTTTTTTATCTTTTACCTGAATACCAGGAAGTTTCTCCACTAGCGAGTGATCTCTGGGAGAAAAACGGATGTCATTGAAAACAAAATACGGTCTAAGGACAAACATAAAGCTATATACGTACCTTCGCATAGACTCTCAATGAAATTTCAAAATAGAGATAAATGACGAAGTTGAAAAATGTTAGTAATAGGAGTCATTAGGAAATCAAATAAGCCCATATAATTTTTCCCTCAAACGTCATGCCATAAAAGATCGGACTTGGCGTATCGGTGTAGATTTCTGTCGCTTAAACCAGGTTAGAATAAATTTTTCACCAGCTTGGACTTACTTAAAAGCTTTTACCTGATACCATTACCTAAGTGATTGTACCTCATACACCGTTTTCAGCACACTCAGGGGACATTATCGATTTTTACGTATGCCTCCGGCTTACGTTGCGCCCCAATTATAATATAGTGTTTGGAGACTTTTAGGGGATACCCTACATGCTTATATGGTTGGTCTTATAATCTTTTCTAAATACCTTAGAATTACATTCACATAAACTAGAGCTAGTGCTACAGAGACAAAGACAAGTAATCTCAGAGTAAAATATCTAAATGTGAGTTTTTAAAAACTGAACATGTTTATCTAGGTTTTATGTGTCTAGTCAAGGTCTTAAAGTAGTCCATGATACGGTGTCGGCTATTCATAACTTCCGGTACCTATTAACGTAAAAGGGGGATACAGCACTCTTGCGCTGTAGTGGGTATTACAATCGTATGTAAATATGTAACTCTTCAATCATGACAGCTCCTTTAACAGATCTTACGAAGAAGAGCGTAGATTTATTATGGTCTAAAATGCATCAACAGGCGTTCGATATCTTAAAAGCGGAATAATGCAGCTCACCTAACTTAAAAATCCCTGATTTAAATAAGGAATTTTTTTTATTGCAACAGACGCCTCAGACCAAGGGGTAAGAGGGGTACTACTTCAGTAATATGATAAACAGTTCTTTCCTATGGCTTTTTATTCACGTAAACTAAAGCCCTCTGAAAGTAAATATGCAGTAATAGGCAAGGAAGGGCTAAGTATCGTTAACTCACTAGTACATTTTAAGTTCATAATCTATGGCTATCCTGTTAAAGTCCTCACTGAGCATAAGTCACTTACCGAGTTTTTCAAAGGCTTTAATCACAGTCCAAAAGGAACTCGGTGACAAATGATCATTCAGGTCTTTGGAGCCAAGATAAGATATCAACCTGGGAAAGCAATTATCATAGCTGACGCATTATCCCGCAATCCCGCACCATACTGCAAAGAACCATTAATTAGACTAAAAGATATAGAAACATCCGTGCCTATTGTTAAAACCGTATCTAAACAAGAAAATTCCTTAACCCAAGAGATCGCGAGCATTGAATATCTGGGTCGGAGCGCCGAACTGTTACAAATCGAACGAAAACAGGGTCAGCAGCAATAAACAAAACAATAAACACTTCGAACGGAAACAGGGTCAGCGGCTAAGCAAAAAAAAAAAAAAAAAAAAAAAAAAACAATAAACACTTCGAACGGAAACAGGGTCAGCGGCTAAGCAAAAAACAATAAACACTTCGAGCAGAAACCCTAAAGCAAAAGTATATTTAAAGTATGTTTATCAGAATAATGTAATTAAACGTAATATTATATGTAGGTCCGTGACGAGGAAAACCCGAAGAACACAGCAGGTGACTAACGACCAGGTAGTAGTAATAATCTCTTTCATACCAATCGTCCTAAACTGGTTGCATTCCGTCATCCAGGGTTCCCTATTATGTCACAGAAAGCCAAATCACTATTTTACTGGCCTACAATGCTTACAGATATAAAAAGCACATAACTAATTGTAACACGTGTCATGAAAACAAGGGATACACTAAGACACCTGTCAGTTTAGGGGCCTATCCTGTGCCAAATCAATCCTTGAAAGAATATACGTAGAATTAATTAACAGAAATTACGAGTCTGACAGAGGGAAGGAAAAACACCTTCTTAGTGTTAATAGTTCCTTGACACGTTATATAGAATTAATAGCACTTAAAACAAACACCGCAATTGAGTGCGTTAGGAATATTTATGAGTGCTAAATCAGTAAACATGGAATTCAACACATAATAATCTGTGACTCGGGTGGTGTAAATCAATAATAATCTCCTTAACACGTTGTGTGAATTCCTATCCTTAAGATAATATATTTTATCGCCCAGAGTCAATCGGTTTGGTAGAATAAGAGATAAATAAGAAAGTGTCAATGTCTTACGAGTTACAACTCGTGATATTGGATCCGAACTGGATTATAGCGGTTCTCGCGGTTTTAAATACCTTTATCATTCATATCTTGATACCGCAAGTAGCCTTATACGGTACGCCGCTAGAACACTTTTCCACATATTCAAGCCAACCATCCATATAAATATATATAAAAAAATATAAATATACAAAATATAAAATTAAAATAAATATAGATACAAGTGGAGTCAATATAATACACTCCGTAAGAAGTCGGAAGGGTTACAAATTATAATAAAAAAAGGAATCACGATAAAATCAATAAGCAAAACGTAACCATAGGTTAATTAAATATCCAAATATATATGCGTAAAGATTTGAACTCTAACTTAACGCTTTAGTAATGACAAATAAGCTAAAAGTTCAAACACATATCAAAACCTACTGACATATTGTCTGTCCCGGTGATTTATATTCGTAGTAAATAAATAAATAAATAAATAAATAAAATAAAATAAAATAAAAGAGATTTTAAAGTCAGGAAGTCTAGAAGTGAAAATGTATATCTATGCGAATAATCTTATACAGGGCAAATAGTATATATAAAATTTGTATGGAAACCCTTTTCATTAGTTTGAATAAGGAATATCTAATTTAACAGTATTACATTTATTTACAATCATGCAGATATCCAACATGAAACTAATATATTGTTCAATTTTGGTACTGTTTTTTTTTTCAGACATTCTTTTCGTGTGGGTCGACTATTAAAAAACAAAAAACAAAAAAAATTTTCGTTTCTTTTACAGCAAGTAACGTAACGCTTAAGCTGGTGACGACGTCATCAGTCTAGAAGATGCCTGTCGCGTTTGCCGACTAATCATTGTTCTTTATAACCTCAATAAACCGCTTGCGAAGCAGATTGACTGGAGAAAGGAATGCTTAGCTCATGAACTTCACATGTGGTTCATAGGTCACATGACATACCACATAACCTATTCTTATCCGTGTGTGCAATGCAATTTTAGTTAAGGACTTGCAATCGTTTTAAAATTAATAAACAAAATAAGCAAATAGAATTTCTATAACAACAAAATGAATTAATTTTTTCTGAACCTCATAGACATTTAGAAGTATCAAGTCATGTATATTAAAAATTTACTTGCAACATTAGACTATGACAATTCAAATAAATCACATTCATGGGAAAATGTCACATTTTCTTGAAAAAAAAAAAACCCAAAGTTTATATAGAAATTAGTTACATAGTGGGTTCTTTCGTTGCATCTCTAGCCTATTAATAAAGTTTAAAAATTAACCTCAGAGGATGCGCGCGAGAAAATTGAATATGAAACTTTTGTTAGGGGCACATAGGATCAGATTTTATCACAGCTTAATTTCAGTTAGCATAGAGAAATACAGAATCATGATTAATATTCTCTTTGACTCTTATGTTGCCTGGCAATCTTACAAATAGCTCCGTTTTCCTCTTCTTTGTCTAGTAACTTACTACCAGTAATATCGAATTTTCTTTGGGATTCGTATTGATATCTGTTTATTTTTTATAATTATGGATATTTTTACAGTCATCATAGACCTGGATAGGTTCACTCATTGTTAATGCCATGGATAAAAAAGTTTGTACAGCTGACTCTTTTGAAATTCCACAAATATCAGCGAATTCATGTGGGTTAAGTCTGGTCTTAATGGCTCTCTCCCCCCCTGTATTTGGATGTCGTCTGAATTTACTTTGCCCTTGTGACAAGTATAATTTCGCTTGCAGGCTGATTAATGGAACCTGGTTACAGTATCCTGCAGTACGAGAGTTTCACATCGCAACTTCAAAAAATCGTTCGTCGCAGCGGATGACTACAGTCAAGTAACAACCGCCTACAATGTGAAAGGAATTTCTTGGACTTCTTCGACCGACACCGTATCCCGTCGTTAATCTCGTTTTAATGCGGAACGCTCCGGCGGCTGTAGGAAATAGACTACAAAAGGGACATACTTCCGACAATTACGACCCGAAGGATATTCAATTCTACTTTGCTGGCGAAGGACTCGTGCTGGGGATGATTTTATTCATCGCGAACGTAATCGTGTGGCTTAGGATGCAGAGAATAAGTATGAGGCCGAAATAGAACGTTGGACCCCGCCAGACAATTTTCTCCTTGTTTTAACCAATTGAAATTGGCCATTTCATTTGACTATAGGTGGTTGTCTGGAACTGTGTAATGGACGAAAAGTTGTTCGAACGCTAGTTAAATGTGAAGTAGTATAACCTCGGTCATGTATCCTATATATATAAAATATCATGTATCCTATATATGAATGATCATAAATAACAGAATCGAAATATATCTTTGCGTGTACGCAATAGGAATCTATTTAAAGTGCACATATATTAATCATAATTATATGAATCCATATACATATGTATAAACAAATCAGGTAGCCTATAATCAATCTGTTACCTTTTATCTTACCAATTTCTGCAGTTATATATGAGTTAGTATATGGATTAATGAATCAATCAGATATATAACAGTTAGCATAAAAATCAACGAATCAATCAGCATAAACATTAATAATTTTTATCAATTCATATATGAAATTTTTATCAGTTAAAATATGATTTTTTATCATGTTAATCCTCATTCTATGCGATTATCAGAGTACATTAGTATTTTCTGTAGCGTATGTATCTTAATGAGATGAAGTGAAAAACTGTATCAGTATATATCACGTGATCACTATTATTTACGAATATTATATGCATATTATGTCTAATATTTTATTACTTGAATCTGTATTTGTGTACACCATGAATTTTTTTTACTTATAAGTATTTTCTATTATCTATATATATTCACATAATGTCTGTATCACACTCCTATAAGTCAAATGAAAGTCAAGTTTGAGTAATATTCAGTAGTTGTTTTTGGTAGCTGACCGAGCTAATGTAAGTGTTTACACAATAAAAATATGGAATGTTAGTCCATATATATAAAAGACTAAAACTAAAGAGGTCAACCAGATTGCTTGCAGGAATGTGATCAGACTAGAGACGCTAAAGATGACGTATACAATAAAAGTAGGCTAAGATAACATGCCGTCACCTGTAGTCATTCAATTGTTTATAAACTTTAGTCCAAGCTTCCTGCTTGAGACAAACACCATGACCTATAGCTCAAGCGGCCTACGTGATTAGTAACTATGTCATCCGATGGTATGTTCGTATGTAACTATGTCATCTGATTGTATGTATGTTCATATATTCGAGCTACTGTCTGTTCCTTTATGACTGGTAACCGAGATGGTAGTAGAAGCAGAATAGAGTTAGCTATCGTCATTAGAAGACCTGTACCTCTTTACCTAAGCTTTATCATGTAGAGAGAATAGAATTAGCCATCATCATTGGCAGAAGCGATCAAGCTATCGTCATTAGAAGACTTGTACAATCATACCTGATCTTCACCATGTAAATTCAGAGAATATAAGTATTTTTATACTTCGTGGTTTCTACTAGATCCTCACCTCATCATCGAATCATCATGAGTTTAACAAATCGTCGTCATAACCAAAAAGATAATACCGACTTCGTAAGTGATCTACAAACCCCAAGACACTCCATTGAATATGGAAGTGCAATACCAACCGACTTAGTGTAAGATTATCGCAAGTCTAACATTACCTCATAGGGCGCCTTATTATACAAGGCAACAGCCCTAAAAAATACACTAAAGGCAACAGTGATCCCTTAACACTTACCAGTATTGCAGAAAATTAGATTAAGTTCATCAAAACAGGTGTGAGGTAATCTTGTAAGTAATTAAATTAATCAAAGGGCATCACTCCATCTACAACTTTAAAAGTCTAAGTATTTCCCTGATTTCAGAAGTCTAAGTACTTCCCTGGTTCTAAGTCACTTCAAGTTACTTGAAGGAAAGCAAATCAATTACCACTTTATATCTCTACCTATCATCAATATAGTCATAATCAAATATAATTATACTGGTGTAATAATTAAAACACTTATAAAAACTTTAAACACAAAAATTTATTATCAAATTCAAAATTTATAAGTGAAATTCACAATATCAGGGAAAATTACTGTTACTTGAAAACAAAGTAAAGTTTAATTAATTCTTGAATCAAATTAAGTAAAATTAAATCAAAATTAATTTATCACAAAATTCAAGAAAATTAATTCAATTGAAATTCAAAAGGGTTAGGCAATAATTGAAAATTTGAAATTAATTCACAAGTGCTAAACAATAATAAAACTTGAAAAGAATTCTAAGTTAATACAAATTAATTCACAAATGTTAAGTTTACTTAAATGTGCAATGATTAAGCAATGAAAATAATTAAGTCAATTAAATTGTGAATGCAAATGAAAATATAAAACAAAAAGACACACTTCAATAAGAAAATGAATAAATGCACAAACAATGGAACAAACACAATCACAAAAAAAATCAGCAATGTGTAAAAGTGTAAATCTTTTCCACTCAAAACACTGTAACCAACAGTTTTTACCAAACTTTCACAACCATCGGTTATTAGTTAACCACAGTTCCCATCAATCATTAGTTAAACACAATTCCTATCCGTTATTAGTTAAACACACTCCCTATCCATTATTAGTTGCAACTAATAAAAATATAACACACTTTACCTTGGTATACCAATTTCTTTCTTTTTCGCTGCAGCTTGTATATTACACTTTCACACAAAAAAAAAAAACCAGGCGCCGTTACGAAATGTTTGTTCAGATTCCACAAAAGACACTTAATAAAACTAAATAAATTCTAAGAAACATCAAACATGAAATTCTAAAATGTTACGAGTGACCAATTTACGTTACGTTAATATAATCTCAATGATGTCGAATGAGAGAGAAAGAGAGAGGGAGATCTAACTGCCTCGAGGTTCTATGATCGAATGAAATCTCTTCCTTCACAGAAAAGCTGGAGAGGGGCAGATGTCAAAACGTTCTTGGCACGAAAGCTTCTCGAAAGTTCTGAAATCTGACGCAATCTTACATACAAAATGTGCAACACCCACGTGGGACTTGACAAAGATATACACGTACAAGACGAGTCTGTTAAAAAAAAAGAAAGACGTACCCGACTCGATTGAGACGGAGGCTGGGCAACAATTAAAATTGACATGTTTTGATGACAACGCTTGAGTCGAGCTTGCTATCAAACGCGCTGACAGAGTAGGGAAGCAAACGGATCTCGCAGATTCTAATCTTAAAGTGTCGACATAAAAGTTAAACATTCACAGTTTCGAACAGACAAAGTTCTCTCTCTTTTTACGTTATATATATATTCTTTTACAACACGTTAATGCGAAATCTGCACACATTTTAAAACATCCTATTCTAAGCTATTCTAGGAATCTGAAAAAATGTTGCACAATCTACATGACATTTCAAAGAGGGGAAAACATACATTTTGAAAATAGCAATATATAATATATATATATATATATATATATATATATATATATATATATATATATATATTATATTATATTTGTTTATAGTATGTTTTATATTTCGGTATATATGTGTGTATTTATGCAGCTAATAATTTAGCGCAACCTAGAGCTATAAAAATATGAAGTATAACTCATTTCTTGACAGTGTTGCCAAAAGCCAAACTAAATCTCTGGGATTTTATTATATTCTGTCCTGGTATAGCAACAATATAATAACATTAAAAGCAGGTTGGTTTTCATTAAATATTCAGTTAGATTAATCTCACGACTAAGAGATTATATATTTTGTATTAAAAAGGCGCATATTCTTGAATTTGCACTCAGGTTGATCAGCAACATGACCTCATAGAAAAAGTTAAGTATATCTTAGTTTTACAAGACCACTGAACTGCTAACAGCTCTCCTAGGCTGGCCCGAAGGATTAGATATTTTTTACGTGGCTAAGAACCAATTGGTTGCGTAGCAACGGGACCTACAGCTTATTGGGGGATCCGAACCACATTATATCTGGAAATGAATTTCTAATCACCAGAATAAATTCGTCGTTGGCAGTGCTGGGAATCGAACTCACGACTACCGAATTGGTAGGTGAGCATGCAACCCACACGTCCAACCAGGAACTATGACCCCATAGAAATAAGTAGAAACTGACCTGAATGGAAATTTCAAGTTACACCGCACCTCTGAGAGACGAGAATGTAGACTGTCTGGCAACAACTGCGTCACATCATGAGAGAAATGATTCTAATCTCACGACTGAGATGAGGCACAGCAACTGCCGACTGAGAGTGTAGGAAAAATGAGAAATGAACATGTTATTGAAACTGTAGGAGTAAATTTAATGCAATTAGGAAACAACAGCTGATTTTCAAGTAGAGTTGAAGAGAAACTGGAACAGAGATGGTGACCCATCCGGGAAGACAAGTATTCATCGATAAAAATCTAATAAACGTAAGGAAAGAGAGGTAGACCTCACAAATTCATGTGAAAAAACCACACCCATTCTGGTTTGTGCTGAGGCCTCCGTGACAACTAAAGGATTAGATATACTACATGCTTTTAAAAGAATGCAATCCTATTTCTTTAGTTTGTTCTGTTTCGCTCGGCGCAGAATTCTTGTAGCACACCGCACTTCTTTCAAAAATATAACACTGGAAAACGTGGCTTATAGGAACGAGGAAAAATAAGCCGATTAAAATGCACGAAGACTCATTGCATTTATCCACTAAGACGAAACTGTTTATGCATGAGTTGAGTTGAATATAGAATTTAGGCCAAGACCAAGCACTGGGACCTATGAAGTTATTCAGCACTGAAATGGAAATTGACAGTAAAAGGTTTGAAAGGTGTAACAGGAGGAAGGCCTCGCAGTTGCACTATGAATCAACTGTTAGGAGAGGGTGGAAAGTAAGTTGAAGAAAGAGAATATGAAAGAAGGTGCAGTAAAAGGAACGAAAATAGTTGCAGCTAGGGGCCGAAAGTACTCTGCAAAGAATCTTCAGTGATGCCTACAGTGCACTGCATGAGGTCCACTGACGGTACTATCCCCCTACGGGAAAACTCTTTATGTAAACAAAAGAAACAATAAGAAAACAAACAAGTGGTCATGGGTAAAACTGAATAAAGGAACAGTTATTGGAAGTCAAGCAAATGTCTAAAAAGTGGGTGCTGCTAGTGAGTGGTCAAAGGGACCCCCAACACGCCCCGTCTCGAGGTGACCTCAGTGAATTTTGCCGTTTTCCTAATTTGATTCCTTTATTGGGTTTTTTACAGTCTACCAGGCATGGAAGTAGCTATGATACAAAAATAAATGAGCGAATCAAAATCAAATGTTAAGCAAGCAGAAAATGTGCTTTGGTTTCTTCGGCGAAATCAAGTTTTCTGTACAGCCACTACAGCGTATAATCAAGGCCAACGAAAACAGATATAAGCTGCTGATTTTCAAGCACCATAAAATCGGATTGCCATTAACAGAGTCCTTCAATAAGTGGGGACTGCCTGTGTGTGTGTATATATATATATATATATATATATATATATATATATATATATATATATATATATATATATATCTATATATATATATATATATATATATATAATGTATATATATATATATATATATATTATATATATATATATATATATATATATATACAGTGGTACCTCGAGATACAAAATTAATCTGTTCCGAAGCGGCCTTCGTATCATGAGTTTTTCGTATCTTGGACCCCATTTTACATGTAAAATGGCTAATCCGTTCCAAGCCCTCCAAAAACACCCCTGTAAATTTCATAATAAAGCTAAATTGACCTATAAACAATGAAATACTACAACAATTTGGACCATTCAATACCTAACTTAATATGTACTGCCAATTACCTGTAAATAAAGTGTATTAGTGTACATGGTATACAAGAAATACTGTACGTATGTAGTAAAATGTGGAAGCTTACCTTTCGAGTGAGGCTATCTCTGAAAGTGGCGACAGAGGAGGAAGACAAACTGCAGATACGTACGTACACTTAACTTTACGAAACACATAAAAAAATGTAAGGAAAACATACATAAACTAAACTTTACGAAACACATTAACAAAACTGTAACACTTAACTTTACAAAAAACTAAAATTACATTTTTTCTTTTCTTTTATTTTTACATTTTTTTAAATTTTTTTTTTATTTTACAAAATTTCAACTTCATCACCACTTTCTACTTTCTGTTTTTTAGTATCACTTGGTTCTTCCTTTTTGCTTACTCCTGCTAATACTAAAGGCCTCTTTAAAAAATAACTATCCAAGGAAGATTGCTTCTGCCTACTTTTCACAATGTTCCTGAAATGACTCAGGCAAGCCTCATCAAACTGCGCAAGCATACGACCTGTGTAAGACTTTTCGGGGTGTCTTTTTTTTCTACAAATGATTGCACTTTATGAAAAGCAGCTAGAACATCCTTAATTTCTGCCGTTGTCATAGGGTCGTCCTCCTCCTCCTTGCCGCTTCTAGAGAACTCCTCTTGAACGACGTTATGTTGCATGGCCTCCAACTCCTTCAGGTCATCCGTCGTAAGCTCCTCTTGGTGCTCCTCGAGAAGGTCGTTGATGTCACCCTCGTCGACGACCAGCCCCATGGACTTGCCAAGTGCAACAATCTCGTCAAGATCTGGTTGCAAAACAGTTTCAGGATCGTCAATTGTTTCTGAATCTGCAGCACCAGCTTCACCCACATCGAATCCCTCAAAGTCTAGGGCAGATACGGCATCAGGCCAGAGTTTCCTCCACGAGGAATTCAAGGTTCGCCTCGAAACCTCCTGCCAAGCTTGGTCAATGAGTCGGATGCATATCACAACATCGAAATGCTCCTTCCAAAATTCACGCAAGGTGAGGTTTGTGGTATTGGTGATGTCGAAACATCTCTTGAAAAGATGTTTCGTATACAGCTTCTTAAAGTTCGATATCACTTGCTGGTCCATGGGCTGGAGGAGAGGGGTGGTGTTAGGTGGAAGATAAAGAACCTTGATGAAGGAATACTCCACTAGGATATCTTCCTCGAGGCCAGGAGGGTGGGCAGGGGCATTGTCCAACACCAGCAGACATTTCAGGGGGAGGCACTTCTCTTCCAAAAATTTCCTCTCTGTCGGGCCAAAACACAGATTTACCCACTCCGTGAACAAAAGCCTCGTTACCCAGGCTTTCGCATTAGCCCTCCACATCACTGGAAGCTTCTCCTTAAGCACTTTGTGGGCCTTGAAGGCTTGAGGAGTCTCGGAATGATAGACCAGTAGGGGCTTCACTTTGCAATCCCCACTGGCGTTCGAACAAAATGCTAGCGTAAGCCTCTCTTTCATAGGCTTATGCCCGGGTAGCTTCTTCTCTTCCTCCGTGATGTATGTCCAATGAGGCATTTTTTTCCAATAAAGGCCAGTCTCATCACAGTTGAAGACTTGCTGAGAACTGTAGCCTTCCTTGGTCATCATCTCGTCGAATGTCTTTTTAAAGGCTTCAGCTGCTTTCGTGTTCGAGCTGGCAGCCTCCCCATGCCGCACCACCGAATGGATGCCAGTCCGTTTACGGAATTTCTCGAACCACCCATGTGAAGCCTTGAAGTCTGGGGTTGGCGTTGATGTCCCTTCTCCTCCGTCGTCTTCAGCCTGGGCAATCAAATCGCCGAAAATAGTGCTGCCTTGTGGGAGATTGCCGTCTCCGTTATCGTATCGCCAGCGATTTCATTGTCTTTTATCCAGACAAGAAGCCTTTCCATCTCGTCGTGCACGTGGGTCCTCTTGTTGGACAAAATAGTGATGCCCCTGGAAGGTGTAGCTGCTTTGATGGCATCCTTCTGCTTAAGAATGGTGCCTATTGTCGACGGATTTCGGTCGTATTCCTTGGCGATCACACTCAATCGCATACCAGCTTCATACTTCTTGATAATCTCCATCTTCGTTTCCAAAGAGAGCATCCTCTTCTTTCAGTGAATTTCAACTTTCTTGGGGCCCATGACTACGTATATACTATACGTAATTTACATATAAGTAGAGTAAAGTTCTCACACAACACAATAAAGTACGTATACTGCAATAAAATCACTAACGAATTTACGTTAATAAACGAAATCGTTAGAACGAATGAATACCGCGTGCATACGATAACGATGCTGGTACCGAGTGGCCGAGGCACGCCGCTACGTAGTAGATGCATGATGGGAAGGATGCTGACCAATAGAAGAGAAGGATCTCATGGTAGTGACTAGCATCAGGAACCAATGGGAGAGCAGGAGGATGGTGGCGAGTCTACTCAGTTGGCGGCACGCGAGTTTCAAAATTGTTATCAGTGGTCCGGGTGAATCTCGGACTTTACAGCAACAACTTTTCATATCTTGAGCAATTTTCGTATGTAGAGCCGTAAAATTTTTCGTATTAGCTTTCTTATCTCGAGTTTTTCGTAAGTTGAGCCTTTCGTATCTTGAGGTACCACTGTATATATATATATATATATAATATATATATATATATATATATATATATATATATATATATATATATATATATATATATATATATATATATAAATCAGCAGCTTATGACATCATAACACGCCAAGTTCCAGTTATCAGCTCCGAAAATGGGATCAGGGTCCAGTTATCAGTGTCATAAGTGCCATGAATCACAGAGTTTCCGTTAATACTGGTTTTTGCTTATCAGCACCCCGCTGAGAACAGAACCCCTCCCCGTAATGGGGGACTGCCTATATATAAGTAAAGTGTATTCATATGTGTGCGTGTGGGGGGAAAGAGAGAGACCATTTTCCATTTATCCAATTATGAATATGTTATTTGTTTTGATGAGTCCTATTTGAATGATTTTACCTGGAGGTGTAAGGTTATTAAGGCAAAGACTGTTGTAACTCCCTGCATGTTCGAGGCGATGTGACACAAGCAATTATTACAGTATCTCTCCCACTAAGCATTGTTTGTGTCAAGTAGACAATTTTATTCTTACTATGCAGGTGAAAACTTAATTCATGACAACCAAACACGAACCTGTGCGGCTTTCATTTCAACATGTGGGAAAATTTGGTTGCAAGAGATCTTTGTTATTGGTATTTATTTGTTGTTGGTGTTTTCTGTAAAAGAAAAATACTGCGCTGGCTTTTTCTGTCCATCCTCACTTTTTTATGTCTGCCATCATATAAAAAACTACCGAGGCTAGAGGGCTGCAAATTGGTGTGTTGATCATCCACCCTCCAATCATCAAACATACCAGATTTCAACCCTCTAACCTCAGTCATTTTTTAATTCTTTTATTTAAAGTTAAATTTAGCCTTCATCGTTCTTCTGGCAATGATATTGGACTGATCACCACCAGGCCATGGTTAGTTTAGTGGGCTGTGGCTCATACAGCATTATACCAGACCACCGAAAGATATATCTGTTTTCGGTGGCCTTGATTATACGCTGTAGGCGGCTGTATATATATATATATATATATATATATATATATATATATATATATATATATAAATATACATATATATATTTATATCATATATATATATATATATATATATAATATTTTTATATTATACAGCTGCTACAGCGTATAATCAAAGGCCAAACATAATCCCTAATATTAAGCAATTTTTCAGCAATTTTTTTCAGATCCTTAACATTTGGTTACTCACTATCATTTACTCTCAGGCGAAGACAAACCAGGAACTTGTGTCATATAATAATAATAATAGAAAAATTAATTTCCATACTTTCGAACGAAATGGATGTAATGGATGTAGTACTAATTTTACTACATAACTAAACCTGATGTAAAATTAGTACTACATCCATTACATCCATTTCGTTCGAAAGTATGGAAATTAATTTTTTTTATTATTATTATTATATGACACAAGCTCCTGGTCTGTCTTCGCCTGAGAGTAAATGATAGTGAGTAACCAAATGTTAAGGATCTGAAAAATTGCTTAATATTAGGGATTATGTTTGGCGTTTTATACAGGTAAGGTGAACACTCTTTTTCTCTGATAGCCGGGTTTCTTGCCGAGAACTATGTGTAACATGTGATTCTTTATCCACGGACATCTGTGTTGGGTTCGTTTAATCAGTTATTGTGTCGAAGTATTTGTTATCGTCATGGTATTGATATCAGCTATAATTTGTGTAATCATTTCAGGTGATTTAGCTTAATTTCGTGGTTAAGAGACTTGTAGTAGCAGTTTTGTCATCTGATCTTGCTATTAGCTCATATCATCAGAGCCTAGGCTAGGACTATAAGTCGCCGAAAATCGCGACAATATGAAGGAAATTGCTGCATCTCAGCTTACTCAAAACATAAACATGAAACCTTAATGTAGTACTACATATGATTGCACACCCAGCGATAAGTACTGCAACTCTAAATTCACTTTGCAAATTTGGAATAATCGTCAAAAATGAGTCTCATTACAGTGCAACAATGGTCTGAATCTACAACTGAATAGTTAAGCAACAGTTACAACACTTTTAACATGACTGCCCAGCGGATGGCAAACTTATATGTGGATAAATATCTGATATTGCCCCAATCAAGAGGTTTTCTAGATTCTTAATGGCTTGGCTACACGCACACTTCCTACCTCGTGTACACCAGGAAGAAGGAAGAACTGCGATGCGCATAGTCGCTTGTCAGCTTGGTTAGAGAGATTATATACATGGGACAAGTTTGTCAAATTATTTCCTGCTTGATTTACATCAAATAGTTTCCACCAGTATAAGATTAAATATGACAAATGTCTGTTAGTATTTTTTCTTCTTTGCCTTTTTCTTTAAGATGATAATGCATGACTTGGGGTAATTTCCAATTCCCGTCATAATGTAAACATGAAAGAAAACAGAGCAT
>NC_087200.1:126792700-126832700 GCF_015104395.2 Macrobrachium nipponense
TATATATATATATATATATTCAAATACAAGATCTTTAAAGCCTCCTTCCACTTCTGCATTATATATATATATATATATAATATATATATATATATATATTATATATATATATATATATATATATATATATTATTTTCACAAAGGCATCAGCCTCCATTCTCACCAATTGGCCAACCCATCTCAGAAGACTAGTCTACCCTATGCTAAATTTGTCAAGACTTTTATGTATCCCCACATTAATACTACACCTATACTCGGTTTTTTTCCATCTGTCCACCCGCCTGTGGTGTTTGCGTATGATAACACTGCATCCCGGGCTTTAGATAGTTACATTGAGCTTACATTCCCCAATAATAACAATATCCCATTTCGAATATTAACGGTGTAATTCACGTACAGTAAATTATCAAAGAACTTTTCAGTTGCAAATGTACACCCAGATACCCTTTTATTTACCATACGCAAACACCACAGGCGGGTGGACAGATGGAAAAAACAGAGTATAGTTATCCAAACGACCATGTATTCCTGTTAATTCTAACCTTTTTCAACACCTCTATGTATCCACACATTAGTAGTTCACTCAATCTTATCTGAACGATACTTTATTTCTGTGTTCTCATTCACCTTCGCCTAGGTCTAGAACTCCTCTCTTTCCTAAACGTATTTACTCGTTGTCCTTCCCAGTCCTGCACACATACACACACACTTCCTTTACTCCTTCGTCCAATCAAGCCCGCAAGTACACTTCTCTCTTTCATTTCTTAAACAAAACAACTATATATATACATACACACACACACACACACACATATATATATATATATATATATATATATATATATATATATATTATATAATATATCTATATATATATATATATATATATATATATATATATATATATATATATATATATATATAGATTCGCTTTAACCTTTGTGGTGCAAATGCACACATTCCGAATTCTAGGACTCCGAATTTTATGCTCTCTTTTTCTTGCAGTTCATACACATGTGTATGTGTGTATATATATATATAGATATATATATATATATATATATATATATATATACATGTTTTTATCGCCTTACCGTGATTCATATAAATACATTAAGCAACAAATGTCTAATAATTTTGTCCTCTCGTGGATTCAAACCAGCGGACAAAGTCGGTAATGTCACTGAAGTCCTGATTTCTCCTCTGTCCGCTGGTTCCAATCCACGAGAGGACGAAATTATCATCAGCTGAAAAAAATTCCCCTTCGGTTAACATATATGAAAATATATTAATTCCGAGGTAGCATGGGTTGGATATTAAAGGACAATTTCAGATTAATGCATATATACTATACATATATTATTCTCACGTATACTCCTTTGATAGCCAAGTGGTCGAAGTCACTGTATAACGTTGCTTCTAAGCCAGACCATGGTTCGAATCCTGACTGGTGGAGAAGGACGTATTAATCACAATGCCCTTCGTCTGTAAGTTATTCTCAAGGGCATTAAACAATATTTGTGAACAAGGTATATATATATATATTATATATATATATATATATATATATATATATATATATATATATATATATATATATATATACCTCATCAATTACCAATAACTGAATCTGTATACATTAAGAAGCTTGTTCCTTCTTTAACAACCAAACTACCTCTACAACACTGTACCTGTCTTGAGTTTGCCACTGTCTTTGATTTTGCTATGTGACATTCAGTCCTTAGTTCCCTTCCTGAAAGGTAGCGGCCTGTTTCTGACATTCTGTCTGTTAAATATTAGTTTTTGAAATTCTTTCATTTTTTTATTTGTAAATTTCTCAATTCTGAGTCTTTGTAACATTTTTATATATTATTATTGCGTTCTTCAGCTTTGAAAATAAGGTTGTGTCCGAAACGTCAGCATGTATAATAACGGACAAATACTCTCCTTACCGCTCCTTGTCATATTGGCAACTATATATATATATATATTATATATATATAATATATATATACACATTACATACAATTATATACTCTCCTTACGCTCCTTATATATATATATATATATACTATAATTATTTTATATATATATATAATACTATATATATTATATAATATACTATTATATTTACAAATCGAATAAACACGAAAGACTAACGCATCTTTCGATAACCCACGGATGAAGGAAGATGAAAAATGAAGTTCTTCGTAGTACCATTGTCATGCAAAACACATTCTCGAGATAAATCTCACCCAGGCAGGTTACGCAAAGACATAAAACATTGTGCAAACGATGAGTCTCAGTTTGTATGTGATGTCGAGAGTGGTCTTCACGTCAACTTCAAGATTTTATTTGTATTGTGTGTGGGGGGGGGGGGGGGGGGGGGAATTCGCCGATGTTCCTTTTTCTCTCGTTTATACGCTAGACTAGAGCTTTAGAAGTTCTGAATTGTTAATTCTGTCCTCGTGCTCTAGATTTATCTAGTAAAACACTATTAATTTGACGTTGATGCGTATATAATAATGTACATCTCTCTCTCTCATATATATATATATATATATATATATATATATATATATATATATATATATATATATATATATATATATATATATATATATATATATATATATATATCAGTTGTATTCCACATGGAAAATGAAAACGCCCAACAGTTTCGTCCTCCAATGGACCTATTCTTGGGGCGTTTATTAAACGCTCAAGAAGAGGTCCATTGGAGGACAAAACTGTTGGGCATTTTCCGAGACATACCATTTTCATTCTCCTATGTGGAATACAACTGAATTGCCATATATTCGTGCCTAAGAAGATTACCAGTAATATATATATATATATATATATATATATATATATATATATATATATATATATATATATATATATATATATATATATATATAATATATATATATATATATATATATATATATATATAAGAAGTTAAGTTACCATGTATCTATATATATATATATATATATATATATATATAGTATATATATATATATATATAAGAGATTACCATACTATTATATATATATATATTAATATAATATATATATATATATATATATATATATAAATACATATTAACATTAAGCTATATTTGTCGCTTAAAATCCAATTCGTGCTACTTAGAGAATATCACCAAAGGTGAATTACATAGAAGTGATTAATGGATTGGCATCTAAGTGAATCGAACTCTCGACAGTACTCTCCAGCGACTACCAGTCGATATTCAGAACCACTGAGCCATCAAGAGAATTATAGTTTGATGGTGAATCTGCTCTACTTATACCCACTGGAGGGTACTGTAGAATGTTCAAATCACTTAGGTACCAATCCATTTATCACTTACAAACTTATAATTCCCTTTGGGTTATTTTGCCGGAGTCGCACTAGTTGGATATCAAATAACATTGTAGCTTAATATTTGTATATAAATCCCGGTGATGCGAAGATAACTCATAAAAGGAGTTATGTTCCAAACGTACTAATGGGTTATCGTGGTGGGGGTAGTCAGTATATGTACAAGATATTGTTGCTAACTACAAATCCCCGAACTCGACGGATATACAAGCAGCAGAATCAGCATGAACTTATACCTCTCTTGCTGTCTCAATAGTTCTGAGCGTCGAATGGAAGGCGCTGGAGGGTTTGTCGAGTGTTCGAATCCATTTACCACATCTATTTCCCATTCAGTGATATTCCCAAAATAATGCGAATTGGCTATTCAATCACATATAAGTCTTAATGTTTGTATATAAATCACAATGATGTGATAACAATATATATGTATATGTATATATATAACAATATAAATGTATATAAATATATATATAATTAATATATATATATATATATATATAATATATATATGTTTGTGTATCAGCTCTGGTTACTTGAGTTCTTTGAGTAACTGGGATGGAGATCCAGGCAGTTCGTTCTCTTTAACATTTGGAGTCAAGATCTACCGGCGACGTTGTCTTGCAAGGCTCTTGATATGAAAAACACCGAAAGAGAGACACGATATATAATTTCATCATCTTATCTTGAAAGTTAGATTTAATTAGCATATAAACTTAAAAGTAAGAATAAGCAGAAGTTCGTATTAGAACTGTTCTTCCATGGAAGTAAATTTACTCCATGGAGGTACATTTATTCCATAGAAATAGATTTTATTCCAAGGAAGTAGATTTATTCCATGGATGTACATTTATTCCATGGAAATAGATTTATTTCAGGAAGTAGATTTATTCCATGGAAGTACATTTATTCCATGGAAAAGGATTTATTTCAAGGAAGTAGATTTATTCCATGGATGGATTTATTCCATGGAAGTAGATTTACACCATGTAAGTACATTTACTATTGGATGTAGGCTTATTCCATGGAAGTACATTTATTCCATTGAAATAGCTTTATTCCATAGCAATAGATTTATGCCAAGGAGGTAGATTCATGCCATGGATGAAGATTTATTCCATGGAAATAGATTTATTTCATAGAAAAAGATTTATTCCAAGGAAGTATATTTATTCCATGGATGTAGATTTATTCCATGGATGTAGATTTATTCCATAGAAATAGATTTATTCCATGGAAGTACATTTATTATATGGAATTAGATCTATTCCATACAAATAGATTTATTCTAAGGAAGTGGATTCATTCCATGGATGTAGATTTATTCCATGCAGGTACATTTACTCCATGGAAATAATTCTGAAACCTGATTACTCCACGAGAAATCCTTCCCTATCAACTAATTACACGAAGGAGATCCAACGTTCAAGTTTGAATCTGACAGCAAATCTCCTATTTCTGTCTCCCTCTTAAGGTGGCCTCACACTAGGCCTTTTTTTCTCCAGCAGCGAGCCGTTGCTGCCGAAAATGGAAAACCGGGAGCTTTCAGCTCGAGATTTTTGCTTCCCGACTGGACGGGAAGCAGCCAGCATGAACCGCGAGCAACCGTGTAATGTAAACAAACAAGATGGCTGCTGCTGATAAGACACACTCTCAGACCTTTGGCTTCTCTTTTCCTGAGCCACTCTCGAACCCACAAACGTTTTTTGTTACTCTTGCATTCACGTAAGATTCCGAAAACACATCACTGCAGCACATTTTACAACAGTCCAACAATTTCTGGGCGTCATGATGATATCAGCTGATCAGTTTTGTTTACTTTTTCCTACTGCTCCTCGAAACCACGAGGTCCTAGTGTGACGAAACAACACTTTTGCTCGTGAGCATCGGCTGGATGCTGGCCAAAACCGCGAGTAAGAAATGACTAGTGTGATACCAGCTTTAGTTACCCTGCATCGTTTTCTGGTTGTTGTCTTCTCATCTGCGCTTAAAAGCGGGCCACTGCTTTTCAATCCTCCCTTTTCACGTTGCTGTCCCCAAAACTTTAAAACTAATGCAGCTAGGGGGCTGCAAATTGGTATGTTGATCATCCACCCTTCAGTCATCAAACATATCAAATTGCAGCCCTCTAACCTCAGTGGTTTTTATCTTAGTTAAGGTTAAAGTTAGCTATAATGGTGCGTGTGGCAACATTATAGGAAAGGCCGCTACCAGGACCGTGGCTGACAGCTTCATGGGCCCATGGCAGACCATACCACTGAGGCTTTGATTATACGCTGTACAGAAACCTTGATGACGCCGAAGAAACTTCGGCGCATTTTTTACTTCTTTTCTCTCTCTCAGCTGAAGTATCTCTGCTGGTTAGTACCCTTAAACTACAGTCATGAACGAGTAATCACCTCACTTTTTTCAGTATTGATTTTATACACTGGTTAACTCAGCTTAGCTTCAATATGCGTAGAAACTCTAATTTTGGTACCACACTTATTTTCTCGTCACATTTTGGTGAAATGACTCTATGGATGAAGCGCTGTTACATTGTGTTACAAGCTGTGACTTCATGACAAAAGGTGCGGAAGTCTGAGACATGAAAAAAGCTGCAATCACACGAATGTTTCGTTACTTCTGTTTACGAGTAGTCGTGTAAGGTAGTCGTTCCTGCAATTTTAAGGTAGAGCAACGTTTAAAAATAAAAATTATAGTATGCTATTCCTAAATGAAACTTGTATCTTGTCTTAATATATTGTATTGTATCTCATTCTAAATCGAATGGAAACAGTTTCTACATTTATGGTAATGTTATACTTAACAATGCTGGACTATGCGAGATGTATGCAACCACTTAAGGCCCCATACACTGAACGATTGTATGAACAATTGTCTGTATCGTTCGCAAAAACATTGTGCATGGGCTTGTCTGAATGCAAAAGTGGGCGGAGCTTCGTGTCTGAACGATCTCTGCGGGAATCATCTGTCACGACCAGGTTGCTGGCTTGCGACTTAAGTCTGTCATACAAGGTCATTCAATGTATGTGTTTGTCTGCCAATATAATGCTATCGTGGACGTCTCTTCTAGAGATGATGCCATGTCTTCCCCAGACAAAATCTTTGTTCAGACTGAAATCGGTGCGGAGAACGTTCATACTGTCTGAATAGTGTGTGTGTATGTCGATGACAATCGTTCAAACAATCGTTCAGTGTATGGGGCCCCTAACTCATACCGTCCAATCTGAAGAAAAAAAGTTATTCAAAATTGCTTTTAGGGATTTGTCATCTTTCCAGTAATAAGTCAAGTTTCCTTCCAGACCTCTCCGCAGCATAGTCGACGCCATACCGCGAGAAAATGTTAACACCAACATTTATTAAGAAGTATAATTGACGGAATTTCACTCTGCATAAAAACATCCTATAGCTGGTGTTCATTTGGTTGTCCAAAGAGACAACCAAATGTCCTGGATCCCAGTTAGGGCTTTGGTTCGGTTTGTTTGTTATCGGGATAGCAACACATTATAAGGTATTTTGTCCTTTTTAATTCTTAGCCTAAGAGAAGCCTCGTGGCTGGCGACAGGTGTACAAATTCAGAGAGAGAGGAGAGAGAGAGAGAGAGAGAGAGAGTACCTTTTGAGGAGTACATAACTCTCGGTCAAAGCTCAAGTATGCGTTCCTGAACGCTCCTGTTTTATTGTAGGTTCATGTTACGACGATACACGTATGACATGACTTTCACTTTGTAGTTTGATTTATTATTCGGCGTTGGAATTACGTACTGATAGTTAGTTAGTTAGTGCAAATCCGAAATGCTTCTTATTCTTCCTTGTAACCCTGTGACAGAGTAGTGTCTTTTTAAGCTTCTATTCAATACAGTTTTCCAAAACTGTTTAATCTTTCACGAGTTTCGTAATGACACTGATGCTAGAGAAAGAAAGAAATTGCCCTATGGAGGGTGTTCAGTACATTATGACATATCTTTTACTTTCGAAAATCAGTATTGGACAAAGGGAGAGCTAGGTGATAATGATTTCTGTCTTAAAATAAAAAATAAGTTAATAAATAAAACAGTGACGACTGCTATTGCTATTGATTAATTACTACAGTAACTCATACAGCAACTTCTGTTTAGTAAACCCTAAAGATTTGTATATTTACCTAAATCAAAATCTCTCCAAAAGAAAATATATATCCTGCTGCTTGTTTGACCCTGTACGACGTTTCCCCGACAGGAAATTGTCGTTGGTCACGAAGGAACTTTATTTACGAACTGGTTGAAAGAGAGAAACCGGCTAGTCATTTGATAGTACCAAGAACATTTACCAGATAATGAACACAAACGCTTCTATGACTTGTCAAGAAAATGCATATTAGACCGACACGATTATAACAAGAAGCCTTGGCGAGAAGCTTATCGAATATTCTTTAAAGTTCAAAACTGTCGATGGATATAAATGCCAACAGAATCGACGTTGCTCGACCCGTAGTCAGCAGCGGGGTCAGTGTGCCAGGCACAATGTGAAAGCAGCCTGACTACTGCACTTTATGGAAGGAGACTGGCAGGGGGCTGTCACCTCTCTCGCCTACTCTACAACGTGCTTGGCTTTCGTTCTGCTTCATACATGCAATCCATTCACCAATACAGTAAATTATTACGGAAGATAATAGTCATGGACTCGTATGATGACTTGGTGGCATTCGATGCTTCTAGGGGGCTTTATCAACTGGATACCGTGCAGGCAGACTTAAGTAAGTGTACAAGTTTTCATCAACGTCGAAGGTGACCATCAGACGCTCATTGTTGGTCCTTGGCAAGGACGCGTTAGTGTCCTCATTTCTTTCTCTTTGTTAGTCTCGCTACTCATGGTCACCGTTTTGTGGTCTTTGCTGTGTTTGTATAAATGCACAAATACGGATAGCATTTTTCTGTACAGCTCCATGCTTCAGGAAGGAGGAAAAATACACGTTTTATATATTATTCGAGCTACAAATGTCCTTTAATATCTAATTCGCTCTACCTCGGAATTGATATATTTCCATTTATGTAAACCGAAGGGGAATTTCTTAGTTGATAATAATGTTGTCCTCTCTTTACATATATGAAAATATATAAATTCCAAGGTAGAGCGAATTAGATATTAAAGGACATTTGTAGCTCGAATAATTTATATGAATCACGGTGATGATACTTTTTCATGTACTATATATATATATTATTATATATATCTATATATATATATATATATATATATATATATACATACATATATATATATACAATATATAATATATATATATATATATACACATATATATATATAGTATATATATATATATATTATATAGTATATATATATATATATATATATATATAGATATATATATATATATATATTTTAGCTGTACTCGGGCATGCGTTGCTGTGGCTCAGTCTGGTTAAAATGAAAAGAAAGAAAAGAGAAAGCTCCTCTCTTTTACTCTTTCTCTCTCCAACCATCGCTGTCTCTTTCCCTCTTTCTTCTCACTAATACCAACTCTCTCTCTCTCACTTTTTCCATCTTTCTCCTACCTAACACCCCTTCTACTCTCTCTCTCTCTCTCTCCCTTCCTCTCCCTCTCGCTCCTTTCTCTTACTCTCTCCAACAATCACTGTCTCTTTCCCTCTTTCTTCTCACGAATACCAACTCTCTCTCTCTCTCTCCTCCCAAACACCTGCTCTTCTCTGTCTCTGTTGCTCTCTTTCTAACCCTCCCTGCCTTTTTTCCTTTTCCTTTTCCCTAACACCTCGTCTACTCTCTCCCACATTCTCTCCCTCTCATTCTCTCTCTGTCATCCTCCTTCTCAAACTCCACCCTCTTTGATGTCACTGATGTTTACCCTATAGTATTCTTTTCCAAATGATAAGTCATATGCAGAAATTATGTATGATAAATTCGTAAAGTAACTAAGTCTACGGGCAGAACCAGCCCCGTTTCATGGGCAGAACCAGCTCTGTTGCAGGGAATCCCTTCTCACCCCCACCCCCTTTGGAGGGGAGGGGGGGAGGTAGGATGAATCCTCATTATAAAAACGCGCGTATTCGAATGCAATGTTGTGTCAAAATTTGAAAGCAATCAGTGAAGAACTTTTGGAGAATCAAGATTTTGAACAAATGAACATTCACATTTTTATTTATATAGCTGTATATATATGCATAGCTATACATATTATACATACATACACACACACACACACACACACATATATATATATATATATATATATATATAGATATATAATACTATAGATACATATATATATTGTATGTTATGATATTTGCACTGAGTGGTACTGCTGGTTCACTCCCCCAGTAACTGTAAATGATTAGTAGGAGCTGCTGTGGTCCAGGGAAAGGGCGTAGGGCCGGCAACCTGACCAAAATACTTGCCGACAGACCAGAAAGCTGTACCCTGTCTAAAAAAGAATGAGGGAGGGAGGGGATAAGGGGTAAGTGGCCAATGGAACAGAGCATTCTGATATTTAGAGGACATTTTCTTCCAGCAAGGGTGCATGGTAATCTGGTAGCCCGAGTTCATCCCAGCTGCTGCCTGGGCAGAATGAGAGGAATGAATTTAAGGCGATTAGAAATACGTTTCTCGATATAATGTGGTTCGGATCCCACTATAAGCTCTAGGTCCCGTTGCTAAGTAATCAATTGTTTCCTAACAACGTAACTAAAAAAATCTAATCCTTCGGGCCAGCCAAAGGAGAGCTGTTCATCAGCTCAGTGGTCTGATATAAGATATACTTAACTTTTTCGCCCACTTAGCGTTTCTCTGCCTTGGGACGGGTGTATTATGAACCCAAACCAATGGAATAAAATGGTAAAAAGTGCTCTGAGGTGGTTTGGTCATGTAAAACAAATGTAGGATGGGAGACTGTTGTAAAATGCAAAACTATCTAAAGAGGGGGACGGGTCAGATGGAGTCTGAGCAAGGGCTGGTCAGCTGGACTTGGAGAGCTGGTGGTTCCCAGGGTCCTTGGAATTTACGAAGGACGAGACTTTGTCCAAGAACCACGGATCTGTCATTGGTGAGTGTAGGATCTTATTCACTAGGTTACTGGTACTTACACGTGGGCACAGAAACACATTTTCGAATATAGATATATGTGTATAGTAACCTAGTGAATAAGATCCTACCCTCACCAATGAAAGATACGTGGTTCGATCCCCGAGAGAACAGTAACACTTGGTGCTCATTCCTTTGAGCTATATTTTACCTCCTTGTTTCAAGCAGGAGTAGGAAGGAATTGGACACCCTAATCCCAAAGGCTTGCTGGAACCACCCTCTCTAAGGACAGAGTCTTATATAACACAGACAGAATGAACAGAATATGTATATCAGCGGTTTATGGAGGGAGGAAACTAAATCCCACAGAAATAGCTTTTCATTATCATAGAGAGACAAGTTTGATTGATCTAACCAAAATCTCAGAGTTCAAAGTAGATGACAAAAGAGACAAAAACATCGAGAGAAGTCTGCCGGAGGGAAAAGGCAGACTGAACATCACACATAATTATAGAAGGATCTGTTAAAAGTCGCTTACGAGTTCTACGTGACTCGCAGCTTACCGCAGGTGCTAATACTGGTAACTTACTAACTTGCTTGAAGCTAAAAGGCCTCCTCTTTTTTTGTTATGTAAATATTCCCTGCCGAGAGACGCTGAAGAATATTTGCCGTCATTATTTTGCGCGGTTCGTTTGTCTTTTGGCTTAACCATGTAATCCCAGTCTCTTCTGTTTACCCACTCTGTATACGTCTGCTCAAACTCTATTGTTGTCAATTTTATTCTTATTTTCGTCTTCATATCCCACTTTTTCTGTGTGTATAACATCAACTTCCTTCAGGTTATATTATTATTATTAGAGTTGATTTATTTTCCCCCCACTGTTGTTCTTCTTCCTTGAAATCATCACATACCGAGCAGTTGCTGACGTCAGCGCCGAAGAGGCTCGTCTCCTCCTCTTTAGAAGCAAGTTGCGTTCTTGACCTGTTCATACGTTCGGGTCATTTTCGTGACTCGGGAGAATTCTGCTTAAGTCAGCGACGAGAGAAGGGATACGACGCAACATATTGCTATTCGACGCGCGTCCGGTTCGGCTACGTTTAACAAGGAGAGTTAAGTTAGTCACTCGATGCAAAACTAATTTTTTTTTTTTCTGTGAACGAAAAATATTGAGATTGCTTTGTCTGTCCGTCCGCCCTCAGATCTCAAAAAACTACTGACGCTAGACGGTTGCAAATTGGTATGTTGATCATGCACCCTCCAATCATCAAACATACCAAACTGCAGCCCTCTAGCCTCAGTAGTTTTTTTTTTTATTTAAGGTTAAAGTTAGCCATGATCGTGCGTCAGGCAACGCTTTAGGACAGGCCACCATTGAGTCGAGGCTGAAAGTTTCATGAGCCTCGGGCCATGATCTGTAGAGAAAACTCGATTTCGCCAAAGAAACTTCGGCACATTTTTTACTTCTTAATTTGTTTTAGAAAATGGAGGGATTCTGTGGGCGAAGTCTATTCAACCTTTTAGCTACAAGATACATCTAATGTTCGACGTGTTGATTTTCTTTATTTACCGAAAAAGAATCCTTATTTTGACATTTTATAAAGCCTATTACTCAGCAACAAGAAATGCTGCCAGTTAATTGACCCTAAATGGTTATCGCCGATGGAAACTTTATATAAAAGACTTGTACAAACACAAAGTTAGAGTCACATACAAATAATCATTTTAAAAATATCTCCATCTACTGTATGAAGGAGACCTTTGAAACGTAGGGCGACGAGTAGGATCCCGAATAAAATAATACCAAGTAATTATTAAGGTCTAGACCTTGGTCATGAAGACCACCAGAATGGTTTGGAAGATCACGGGAGAGCGAAAAACAGACACGATCTCAACAAAGCGAATGACCATCTTCCTGACTTACCTGCCATTGTATAATCAATCGCTTCCCTCTGAATGTTGTGCCTTTCTTCCGATGAAAGCATTTTGGCAGTTAATTAAGGAATGTTTGGCGCTCTTTCTTTTCTTTCAGAGTTCCTCCGTCCAACGGTCGCAGCCTCAGAATAATTTATGTGACACGTCTGAGAGTTCCTTGAATAAGTATATGAGCGTTTAAATGCGGACAACTTACAGACTTCATATGAACCCTTTGAGCCTCACACATATGGTACACATGTAGCATCTATTATATATATATATATATATATATATATATATATATATATATATATATATATATATATATATATATATAAAAGAACGTGTGTTATATATACCGTGTACGTATCTGTGAATTATAAATATATACTTCGTGTGTGTGTAGGGGGGGGAGGAATAAATGATAAAAATGACTGGTAAATAACACTGCAGATTAATTTATTCCCTAAATCATTTTACCTCGAGAGAGAGAGAGAGAGAGAGAGAGAGAGAGAGAGAGAGAGAGAGAATGGGCTAAGGGTAACCTTGAGTAACAACAACAATGAGCAATATTTTGCTGGAATTTAGCGAAGGAGATTCTATCTCGACGAGATATAAGGAGAAGAATGCGTAGGCGGTGGAGGAGAAAGACAAAGAATAGCCGTGGTATGAGGGGATGGAAGAACAGAAGGAAAGAATGAGAAGAGAGAAAGGGAGGAGGAGGAGGAGAAAGAGAAAGGGAAAATGGGCTAAAAGGAGATGACCTAAGAGTGGAAGGAACAGGGCCCCTTTAGCCCCGTTTCCACTCGAGTGGTTTCATCTGCCACGAGAACCGCGTAAACTGTTCAAGCCCCATTCATTGTGTTGCAGGCGCTGGTAGGTTCACGTACCTCTCCTTGTTCGTGCACGCGCGGCCTTAGAAGCATCTGATCTAGCCTTCAGAAACGTCTTCCCATCTCACAAAGATGGCGGCTTTCCTTGTCTCGTGCTGCCACACAGGCCGACTCGTTTATACCAGAAACTGGAATTTTCCATATTTCAGGGAGTTGTCGAAGGAACATATATTCAAGTAGCATACAAAATACAACCTATTTCATGACTCGGGTTAATCGGACCGTTGTTCTTATTAGACAATTCTTACCAAGTTTCATACTTCTGACTTTCAAAAATGCTGTAATTCAACATGGTGTAGACTTTCGAATATGATAGCAGACACTTTCCAAAAGTGCGAGGATAGCCATTTTCATACACAGCATCACATGAAGGTACAGCAATAACAAGTTATCTACATTATATATAAATTATATACCTAAGGACAGCATATGTATGTATCTTTATTGGTTTCTATCCTTTGTACTTCCTCACACGTTTTCGCTTACTCGAGGAGTAAGCCTACAAACTACTAAGTTGTTCTTGTTGGGGGTGATAAGAAACCATCAAAAGTTCTGGAAAAGGTGTTTCGTGTTGAGTTAAAGAGACAGGATTTTAGGACAGGGTATTTATGATTTGTCTATTGGAATAAAAAAAATAGTGTGCATGTTAAAGAGCACAGAACTATTATCTCTAATAAAATAAAGCGTATTTATCTGAATTTTCGTGGGTGAAGCAAGGGTCTATTTGACAGTAGATTTTAGCACGCCCCTCGTGTAAGCTGGAGGTCGGATCTCGCCTTGTTTATGAACAACGGGATCCGAAAGAGGTTAAGAGTAAAAGAGAAAACGAAGGATATACGAAATCAATCATTCCTCTTCAAAGGGTTGACTGATGATTTCATGATTTTGAGAAATAATAT
The DNA here is from genome assembly GCF_015104395.2 of Macrobrachium nipponense. Classification (NCBI taxonomy): domain Eukaryota; kingdom Metazoa; phylum Arthropoda; class Malacostraca; order Decapoda; family Palaemonidae; genus Macrobrachium; species Macrobrachium nipponense. The sequence goes on from NC_087200.1 coordinate 126,806,832, forward strand.
GCTTTTCCTTTTTTCGAGTTATTTGATTGATTGAGAGAGGGAGAGAGAACTAAAGACGATAAATTGTTTATTGCCATTATTTTCAGTCACCTGCGTGTTTGTTTTGAGAAAGATTGTGCGTGTGTGTGTGTGTGTGTTTGCGTATACATGTGTATGTAGTGCTTTATTATGCAGAACATACTTCATTACGAATAAATCTGGATGATTACAGCTGCCCAGCACCTTCGGCAACACCCGGTTTTGTGCTGTATAAATATATATGATATATATCGAAAGACAGAGGTAGGCGACGGCCAGTAGGACACATCTGCGTGAAGGTGGACCCTGGAAACGTTCTAAATTCATTATAATTCTTTATTCCTACGTTTCGTAATAACTTTATGACATCCTCAGAGAATCCGTTAGATAATTAATAAAATCACTTTAAACATTACTCTAAAATTCAATAACACCCACAAATTACAACAAAGAATAAAAAATAATTTTCACAGAAACAAAGATGGCAGAAGACAGAATGAGAAAGCATAAATAAAAGTCAACTCAGGTACAGTTGTGTGGAAGAGGTCTGGGCATTTAACTGGGAAACAGTTGTTTATGAAATAATGATGCCAGGATAAGGCAGTTCATATGCATTACTTGTTTGACCTAAAATACAGAAATCACTTCTTTTGGTATTTGTTTTACAATTTTTAGAGTGGTTTCTTATGTTAGAATGTCGGTACTGAAGAGCCTACAGCCAGTACGGAAATTTTATATATATATATATATATATATATATATATAGATATATATATATATATATATATATATATATATATATATATAACGTAATGCCGTTTATAGTGCTAACAGTTACAGGGGATCAGTCCATCATATTCATCCATTAGTGTCCCGTACCCAGTATATGTACAACAGATTACGCCAGAAGGTGATATCAAATTATAATGAAAAAAGTGGAGAGACAGGAATATTTATTCCACCACTGGTTATAGGTAACGTAACCGAAACTCCTTGATGGTCTCCAACACGTAACCAATACTGCTATCAGCAGATACGTATGCCTTTTAAAAGTAATTTATGACCTTGGGAAAAAAAAAATTTTCAGCATAACAATCGTATGCTGTAAATTATTCATCTAAATGTTCCAGTATTAAACATTCGAAGGTCACACGCAGAATAAGGCTATATCAATACTCTATTTTGAACTCTGTACGTCTAATGCGGCTGGAGCCGCCAGACTCGCTAACACACGCGAATACTCAGTCGTTCTCCCGTCTGTCTGCAGGGAATTTGCAGGCGAGAGCAGAGCACCACAACAAGGTAGTTACAATAAACGCATAATTATATGGCAATCTAGTGGACGCGGATACCGGAGCAACACTTCACACTTGGGGGAAACGCGCCGGTTTAAACCACCGGTTATTCTTCAAGCGAATGGCTGTAGCTTTCTGACAACTTTTACTTTCAATATGAGCTCTCTCTCTCTCTCAAACTTAAGTTAAGCATGCGGGCTAACTCCTATCTGCCTCCGTAGGGGGATAGTGCCGTCAATGCACCTCAGGCGGTGCAATGTAGGCATTACTTAAGGTTCTTTGCAGCGTCCCTTCGGCCCCTAGCTGCAACTACTTTCATTCCTTTTACTGTACCTCCTTACATATCTTTCTTCCATCTTACTTTCCACACTTTCCTAACAATTGATTTATAGTGCAACTGCGAGACTGGCCTTAGTTGTCCCAGTACTTGGCATGACGCCTAAAGCTTATAAATCAATCAATCCTGTCTGCTTGATGAACTTTTAAAATTAAAAATCCAGCCATCATTTAACGGCTCGCATTCATACGTCCATTTATTTCTCGGTCTACCTATTTATTTCCACTTCTTACCATGACTGTCCATTCAGATAAAACACGTGACACGTATTTAGAATAATTCCCCAAAGTAAAGTGAGCTGACTTACTGATTCCCCGTGCTAAACTGGCCTATGTACCACCGCAACACTGGAACTGCAAAACGTTTCTCAACCGACGCAGAATGCGACTGGAATTATATAATTCAGCAGACGTTTCCCTTGACATTTCACTCAGTTAAAACTGGCCCTCTCTCGGGATTCACACCGTCTCGCTGCTCAGCCGTTCGAGGTATTCATTCAATCAATCTCTGGGAGGGTTTTCATTTTCCCCTGTTCCCTTGAAAATGGAATCCATCATATATATATATATATATATATATATATATATATATATATATATATAGACATATATATAATATATATATATATATATATATATATATATATATATATATATATATATATATATATATATATATATATATATATATATAATGAGATCATCGCGTGAAAATGAAAGGAGGAGGAACAAGACTTTCATCCTTTATTCCAAAGTCAACTGCTGCGTAAGTTTTTTAACACCCTAAAGATTGACTTTGGAATAAAAGTTGAAAGTCTCGTACCACCTCCTTTGATTTTCACGTGAGGATCTCATTTATTTATACTTCCCACGAGACCATTCTAGAATTGCAAGATATATTATATATATATATATATATATATATATATATATATATATATATATATATATGATATATATATATATATATATATAATATATTATATATATATATATATATATGTGTGTGTGGTGTGTGTGTGCATTATATATGTAATATACGTATATATATATATATAAATATATATATCATATATATATATATATATATATATATATATATAGAGAGAGAGAGAGAGAGAGAGAGAGAGAGAGAGAGAGAGAGAGAGAGCTCTTACCAGGGACAAGGCCAGGGAATGTTTTCTGGCGAGAGAGAGTGATTGAAGCATATTCCATTACAGCCTACTCGGCTTCAGTTAACCTCCTAAGCAGCGATAGACAAAGCTAACCGTTAATCGACTGTGGAGGGGTGTAACCAGTATGGGGCTCGCTACCGTGTCCCGAAATTCATGCTGGAAACCGGTGGGTCACACATACTCTAATGGGAAAGGTATGGGTGAGAAATATAGGATTTCGGATGTTCCTTAGGTGACAATAACCAAATATTCTGAACATTGTGAACATTGGTTACAAATTTCCGTGTCAGGATACAATTGTTGTTCGTTAAAAATCCATACTTACATCAATTAACTATTATTGGTAAAAGTCGAAAACTTTCAACAGTAAACAAAGCTTTCAACTTTCACCGGTAATAATTTTTTTTAAATAGTTGTGGATGATTTTTAATGAACATTCTAAAGAATAACCATAACCTTAATTATCATTAGTGCAGAAGAGTATTTTACAAATGTTCCCAAGGTAAATGAAATGATTTCATGTTTGTTATTATGGTCTATCCTTTTCATCCAATCTATTTCTATTTCATTTCAAAGACGACTCCTTGACCAATGAAGGCCAAAAGAGAGAGTCAGGTAGGTACATACGTACAAAAGACCCTGTTAGTAGCTGTCCAGTATCTTAGCTATTCTTCTCACTGAGCGACGGAATATTTCTATTACGATCACGGGAACTAAGAACAGCAATCGCAGGTAAAAGGAAATATATGCAATGATGTCAAGGTTAATCATAATCATCACTGCGAAACATGACCTCAGAGCGTGAGTCTCGTGCGATGGAGGATGAGTGCCACGATCAAGTGCCACGCTGACAACCTTGCACAACGCTGTTATGTTACGGCCCACAGGAGATCAAAATGAATCTGCATCAATATCACCGCAATGCTGGAACACTGTTATAGCACGACCCAGGTAGGTAAGCGGATAAGCTAAGCTAAGCGGGGCCATGTCGTCAGAAACGTTGAGAAAGATGGGGTCGTGTCTCAACACCTGCGGGATGCCTTAACGGCGCCACTCTCGTGACATCGAACGGTGATTAGACGTAACTGATCTCGCTTCAACGTTATTAACGATAAAATGTAACGTTTAACGGAATTCCATGGTTGTCGCGTGCATTTGAGAAATGTTGCGTCATCGAGAGAGAATTGTCTTACCTGTAACTGAAATATTAGTCTCTCTCTCTCTCTCTCCAAAAAATAATTGTTTTCGCTCATTTTTGTGGTCCCCTTTTCCTTTCTGATTCTAATTTAAGAAGCAACAGAAACAGCAATGGCCGATCACAACTGTAAAAAACACGGTAGTAACAATGAAACACTGATAAGAATACTAAAGCATTTATGCCGTACTTTAAATCTTTTTTCTGCTGTTGCAGAACGCCGGGTTCATTGGTCGTCAAAACCTGGAAAACCACAGTAGAAATACTGGAAGGAAAGTCTTGATAAAGGTCTTCATATTGTTAAAGAAAGCTAAAATATTTTATTCCCAGTTTTGCATTTTATATATTATATAATATATATATATATATATATATATATATATATATATATATATATATATATATAGAATATCCATATTTATATATGTATATATAAACACATATATACTGACTGATGTTTGTATGGTGTTTTTACGTTGCATTGGAACAGCGTTTATTATATATTGATAATAATTAATTCTCATGAAAATAGCTAGTTAGAGTAACTTCTTTATTTAACGAGCATAGAATCCTTTTCGGAGAACTGAAACAAACAATAAAATATTTTCCAATTTAAAGTTGCTATTAACATAAATAAGATCCGCTACAGACATTAGAATGACTTCACATTCTTGCATTTGCACCCAAGGCTTTGTAGTGACAAAGCGATTCCAAAAAAATGTGAAGAATTCGAGACGTTGAAGGGTATTGATTCATTATTACATTTTTTATATATATATTATATATTACATTATATATATATATTTTTTACGTGTATATTATTATATATATATATATATATATATATATATATATATATATATATATATATGTAAATAGTTGTGCCATAGGTACTCTCAACGGCCTTTCGTGTTACTCAACTTTTAAACTCAGTGGTATTTGACTGTTTTAGTACCATTCCAGAAAACGCTTTGATTTTTTTTTTTTTTTTTTTTATAAAAAGTTAAGTATATCTTAGTTTTACCAGACCACTGGGCTGATAAACAGCTCTCCTAGGGCTGGCCCGAAGGATTAGATGTGTGTTACATGGCTAGGAACCAATTGGTTTCGTAGCAACGGGACCTACAGCTTACTGGGGAGTCCGAACCACATTATATGTAGAGAAATTAATTTCCATCACCAGAAATAAATTCCTCTCATTCCGCGTTGGTTGAGCGGACAATCGAACTTCGGACCACCAGATTGGTAAACAAGCACGAAAACCATTCATCCAACGAGGAACTATTAATTTTTGATAAACCTTAATTAGTGTCTATACAGCAACAGGGAATAAAACGATCGCAAATATTTTTTGAATGAAAATTTTGAAAACTGCATACATGACTACCCATTCATAAATAATACGACCCAAGAATAACACCTTAACACAACAGTAATGAGTCACCTCTTTACCACACACTAAAAATAATACATTATGACACCCAACACACAAGATATGAGACTTAACAAAATTTTGAGAACTTACCATGTTTACCACACTTTCAGAAGCAACTATCCACGTAAACACAGACTCACGAAGTTAATTATAAACAGAGGCGAAACTTACAATGCAAAAATGAGAGAATGCTCTTGTCCCCAGAGGTCTAATCAAGAAATTTTACATTACAAAAATACTCAGAAATTATAGTTATTACATGGTAACTGAAGTTACATAGAAAATAATAATTTACATTTATTTATATATATATATAATATATATATATATTATATATATATATCAAATATATAAAAATTATATATATATATATATATACATATATATATATATATATACATATATATATATATATATAATTATGTAAAGTATTATTTTATGCTATGTATCTTTAGTTATAATTTGTAATAGCTATAATTTCTTATTTTCGTATGTGTGTGTGTGCGTAGTGTATGTCTACAATAGGTTCCAATCGGTCTCAATAAGAAATGTTTCCCAAGTTTCTTTTATTTATTCCAAAAAACTGCCTAAGAAACGTTGCGGGGTAATCGGAGGAAACATATCTTGATCACAAAACTAATTGGAAGACATTTAATCGCTTTTCTTGTTGATTTATCGGGTTTTTTTCAATTCAGGCCGTCAAACAAACACTGGGGCACTGTCGGCCATTAGGCGCTTGAGACAGTGAGAGGGGAATTGTTTATTTTTATTGTTTGTTTGGTGTTTTTACGTTGCATGGAACCAGTGGTTATTCAGCAACGTGACCAACGGCTTTACGTGACTTCCGAACCACGTCGAGTGTGAACTTCTATCATCAGAAATACACATCTCTCACACCTCAATGGAATGCCTGAGCATAGAACTCGCGGCCAACGAGGTGGCACGCCAACACCACACCAACCACGCCACTGAGGCGCTAGTGAAAAGGGGGAGTTGGGATGGTTGGACAGAAGGTAAGAGCAATCCAGAAAATAAAGGAGAAGAGATGCAAACAAGCTAGGCTCTAAAGGGGAAACTGGGAGAAAAAGGTTAAGTATATCTCAGTTTAATTAAAGCAGACCACTGCGCTGATTAACAGCTCTCTTAGGGCTGCTGGCCCGAAGGATTAGATAATTTGACGTGGCTCGGAACCAGTTGGTAACATAACAACGGGGCCTACAGCTTATTGTGGGATCGGAACATTATATGGAGAAATTAATTTCTAATCAGTAGAAACAAATTCCTTTGATTCCTAGTCGGCAGAGCAGGGAATCGAACTCGGGACTACCAAATCAGTAGGCAAGCACGTAAACCACTCGTCCAACGAGGAACAATCAGAACTGGGAGAAAACTCCACAGTTGCATCAAGAGGCAACAGCCATAGCGAATGCAAAGCGAGATCGGATGAAGAAAGCGGGAATGGCGGTGAAGTCAAAGGCTAAGAAGTGGGTGCAACTTGGGCCCGAAGGGACACTGACAACACCGTTGAGTAATGAATGCCTGCAGTGCACCGCACCGCACCACTTGGGGTGCACTCACTGCCGACCCTTTCCTCCTACGGGATGCTTGTTTTTACCGATGCTTTTAAAACGAAGGCAACTGTGCTATTTCTGGTTGATTGTGGCTCTGTCTGTAGGTGCGTTGAGTTGAATATAGAACCTAGGCCAAACACTGGGACCTATGAGGTCATTCAGCACTGAAATAGAAACCGACAGTAAAAGGTTTGAAATGTGGAACAGGAGGAAATCTTCGCAGTTGCACTATGAATCAACTGTTAGGAGAGGTTGGAAAGTAAGACGAAGAAAGAGAACATGAAAGGAGGTACATTAAAAGGAACGAAAGGGATTGCAGCTAGAGCCGAAGGCACGTTGCAAAGAACCTTAAGTAATGCCTACAGTGCACCGCATGAGGTCCACTAACCCCTAGGGAACCTCTCTACATCCACGGCCGCTTCAGTGTCTGATTCGGTGGTGAAATGCGTCAAACATTGGACTCACTACACAGCAGCCGTGAAAACTGCAAAGAGAAGCGATCCAAGCGAACGAAGTGTGGCCGCAGCTACGACCAAATATCGGAGACGACTATATAGGTCTGGTTTGACTTCCTCCTGGCTTTCTTTGAATGCATACAAGTTAACTATCTCTCGACTTTATTGGAATAACTGAAAGTCTCGGATGACTCAAAATATCCTTGCAATGTTGACCGTGATTTCCGCCATGTATATTGAAGGTTAGGTTGGAGATTAAAGCGTAAAAACAGAAATAATTGTCATTGCTGTTATATGAAATGAGGACAATGGTAATTAATAATGTGGAAGACCACGAAACGAAATGACATTGCATGTAAGGTGGAACCACTTCTCGAATATGGTTAGAATATCGTATGAAATCCAGCATTGCTAAAGTTAACATCGACTGCGCCTTTTTTAGGAGCATTCATAAATTCTTTTCTCGTTTATTTGGATGCTCTTATTCCTTCTCCATCGAAATTATATTGATCATAATTGCTACGGAAAGATTTGTCACATTCATTCGTAGCGACGAACATAGTTTTGTTTTCTATGTGTGTATGGTGTTTTTATGTTGCATGGAACCAGTGGTTATTCAGCAACAAGAACAACAGCTTTACGTGACTTCCGAACCACGTCGAGAGTGAACTTCTATCACCAGAAATACACATTTCTCACACCTCAATGAAATGCCCGAGAATCGAACTCGCGGCCACCAAGTTGGTAAGCCAACACCATACCGACCACGCCACTGGGTTGCTTGCGACGAACATAGTAATTAAGCAAGTTTAATCGCATTGGGAAACTAAACTACAAAGATTGTTATAGAAGCGCGACAGGCAATGTATTTGCCGACAGCTATTGACGTCGTTGTTTTTGTAGCTATTGTTCTTGCCACGACAGCGCGGGCTCTCCAGAGAACAATGCCATGTCTCTACCGAATGCATTTTGGCCCTCTCCTAGTCTCGCACTCCAAATCCACACTACAAAGGCCATCTTATTTTTCGCGCACTTGATGTATTTCGCCTTTTTCTTATCACAAATCTGAAAGGGGCGAGATACGTATCTAGAGAAATGGGATTGATATTTAAAGAAGGTCTCCTTTTTATAGGACCTCTGGCAACTCCCCCGTTACGTTACCTGGAACGAAATTTCAAGGTGATCTTGTGCGCTACTGCCAGGCGCAAGATGTTCGGCGGCCGCCCCTGTCGAAACAAATATTAGTTTGGTACCATTTAGAAATCCTGCGAATTGCAGAATCCCCGTAACCTTCAAGCAGTGAACTTGAAACTGCTAATCGTTGTTTGCGGTGGTCTAATTTCACCGACAGTGGTGTAAACACGGAAGTGGCGAGCGCTGGTGTGGGTGGACTATAAGATTCGAGGGCCCGTGTTTTTACTTTCATTGAGAAAAATAAAATAAAAACGAGTCAGTTAAAGTCATTATGATAACTTACTGGGTTAACATCTGTAAATGACGAACATTATTGGTATTCTCTACACAAGTCCTTCATTTAAATATCTTTCTGTAATGCACGTAGCAAGTGTGATTACCTGGGAAAACATTTAGATTTATATATACTCCGTCCTTGGGTGTTCAACCTCGATAATATAGCACAGAATGGATGAAAATACTCTGACTAAATTAAGCTTGTAATTTAACCCAGTGATTCAGTGAAAATTGTATATTTTTGACTCGAGTGACTTAGATAATGTTCTCGAATATTTCTTAGTCGAGATTACTTGCGACTTCGTTTATTTTTTCTCTGAATACTAACGTTGCATCACTAATGTATTCTAATCAGATATGTTATAATTATTCGTTTAAATCAATGCGCTCGGGTGGGCGCGTTCATTTGAAATATATCAGAATTCAAAAGTTAACACTTCATTCAATAACTTTGATCGTAGTAATATTATCTTTTCAGTCTGAATTCAGTTTAGAACAAGAGATTCCGAGGAACTATCACTGTTCGTCAGATTTTTTCGTCGTTCATTTTTTTGAAGATTCATTCTTATTCCTTTAACCAATGTTTTAGTGCCTATAACGCATCATTTAGATTTTCGTAACATTTGGACAACTAAAGGATTTAACCGTACTTTTTTTTTTTTTTTCAAAATATTCCTCTCTTTTTCCAACAGTTTCACGCCGAGCTGCAAGGTTTTATAAAAGACACTCCTTGGGCATCACGATTACAGCATCGTAGATTTGTAGAAGTCACGCATCGTGCCACATCGTCTCATTACCAGTCACATCATACTAAATAAATGATCTAATAATGACGCGACAATGGCAAGTCCTAATTTAGTCACTAGATACTGACGACTCGCGTCAGGATAATAATATTGAATTTCCTGATTGCTCACTGGATGTCGATGAATGACGTCGTGATCGTTAGACTCTCATTCGCCTCAGATGCAAACGCCTCGTCTCGTCATATTCTGTTTTATCCTCACTGAGCAAGAGTTTTTACATTAAGAATACCAATCATGACACTGATTTAAGCGGCATTGTAAGATAAAAGCCACAATTTTATTTACAAAAGTTATGCGAACTTTTAAATTGTAAATTCTATACAGACTTTGTTCACAAATGGATGAGAACTTCCCTGATCATCGTCTCATATTACCTGCAATTGAAATCAAGGAAATTCCAGCTCTACTTGGGTCATTATAAGTAGTACAGCAGAACGCTTTTATTCGGCCATTTTCAGGTAACTACCCGATTTATAGACGACTGTTTCTCGAGGTAAAATACGGCGTTCATAAAAACTCCAGTTTGCAGAAATATTTTCTGCCACCTTTATCATTTGTTTAGCTATCTAATACTATTAAATTAATGACACTCTTCAATGACTTGCTCACAGCTTTCTTTTATTGACTGACGCCGCAGACTCTAAATCTAGTGAAACATTTAACTTGATTGCCGAGATGACAACGAATGAAAGTAAAGCAGCCGAATCCATCAAGATGTCATAAACACTGATAGTACTACGATAGTTCACAGCATGACTGACCTTTCTCGTTGAAGTCCGTTTTTTTTGTGGCGTTGTAGCCAATTACGAATGCCCAAGTTCCATAATGCTGGTTTTCGAAATATTCCTTTTTATATTGGTGGAATACGATTTGCGTATAAAACAATCATATAAGTAAAACGTTTCCAGATTTTGCCATGAAATGGCTTTGGTAATCATTTGCCTCTGAAACAAAATGTCCCTCATAAAACAATCAAAGAAATTACAATGTCTGTCGAGCGCCGAGATCACTTATTAATGCTTACCAAGTCGGCTTAAGTAACCTAACTTCGGTGAAGTGAAATCGATAAGAAATTCAAATGAACAATTCCATGAATCCGTCTTCAGATCAGAGAGGAATGATCATCATGTCTTTTCCGTGCTCTATCTTTCACTAATCTCATCTCACTCTCCAGCCTTCTGTCTTGCAGTTCTCATGGAAGTAGATTTTCGTCTTCCAAGTCTACTGGTTCCCGTATCTGCCCTGATGACGCTATGCTCACTACCCTGCTTCTGGTTGTGCGGAAAACAAGCTCCAGCCTTCTCCATATTCCCTTCATCATTATTTCCCACTCACGGAAATGCTCTAATTTCGTCAATGGCATCAATTCTAACTATCCTGCTGTATGAATTCATACCATGATTCATGCCTGTATAGAATGGAGTTCGCACTAGAACGATACTTTGGCATCAATTTGGCTATGATGGTGAGGATGGGTCCATGTGTCTGAATTTGACAAGTATTTGTTTGTTAGAGCGGACACAATGGTTTCTCCTTCTCGTGGTCAGGTCGATGACTTCAGAGGGTAACTTGACATCCTTCTAATACTCCGGGAGCGAGTTCGAATCCTGCTACAGCTGTCGGGATTTTTTCATATTCTTCCTCTTGGATGTTAGGCTTTGCAGTGGCAATTAAGCCTATCCAAAAAGTGATGAATTGTTATTGGAGGGAGAGAGAGAAAAAAAATATAGCCTCCGGGTCTAACTACCGACAAGCAATTTTAATCGAAAGCAAGGAATAGCATCAGTGTGGAGGTGGTATCACATTCGTATAACAAACTGTATTCTGCTTAGCATGTTTAGTTGAGTTTAATATAGAATTTAGGCCAAAGGCCAAGCACTAGGACCTATGAGGTCATTCAGCGCTGAAATGTAAATTGACAATAAAAGGTCTGAAAGGTGTAACAGGAGGAAAACCTCGCTGTTCCACTATGAATAGAGTGTTAGGAATGGGTGGAAACGTAAGATGAAGAAAGAGAATATGAAAGGAGGTACAGTAAAAGGAATGAATGTGGTTGCAGCTAGGGGCCGAAGGCCACGCTGCAAAGAACCTTCAGTAATGCCTTCAGTGCACCGCATAAGGTCCACTGACAGGCCTACCTCCCTATATATATATATATATATATATATATATATATATATATATATAGATTTATATATATATATATATATATATATATATATAGGGGAGCTTAGCATTAGTTGCTCTAGTATCTGCGGAAGCACCATTTAACAAAAATGATGAAAACTCGTTTAGCAAAAGATGATTGTTTTCCCGCTTTGCTCAACAAACGGACTTCAGAAGAGTCATTTCTTTCTGCTAAGCCTTTGGGACGATCCTTCGAGAGATTTGTTAAATAAGAGTTAGGTACCGCTACAAAGTAATTATGCCTCATTTGGAATAAAATTATGGCTAAGATTCTTTTGTTTGTCACCATTTATTTAAAGGCTATTTTTTTTCTCGGCACAGTGATTGGAAAACTTTCACACTAGAGAAATTATTTCTATTTATTCGAAATTAAGCTGTCCTAAGAATGATGTTCAAATGATAAAGCATCTTGCTGAATAAGTAGTTTGAAGGCATAGTAGGTGTAGCGTAGGTAACCAAACTTCATTTTGCTATCACCAGTCTATGGACATCGTTTGGTGTAAACCTAAATTAAACCTGGATTAGTTGAACATGTGTATAAGAAATACAACTACTTACGTAGAATTAAATAACACAAGTTGTTTTCTACGGTTTAAGTTGTCCTGAAATAGGAACTACTTTCACCAAGTGTGACGTTTCTGAATTTCTTTGAGAAACCACGGTTTATAAAGTTTCGGAATTTCTTTGAGAAACCAAGGTTTATAAAAGGTTTGGAGTTTCTTTGAGATACCATGGTTTATAAAAGGTGCTTTTTTAGCAACCAAAACACTGCCTTTGCATGTTGAAAGCTGAATAAATAGTTGTTATAGACAATTTCCTACCGACCTACCTACAGCAGGTGTCCTTAGGCGCCACCGTAACGTGTTAACACAACCAGTGATCTAGAGGCCTACTTACTACTGAACATTCTTAATAATGAGCAAGATCTTTTTTATTTGAATTATATGGTATATATAAGATGAAAGCTGTTCTGATTTCAGAATTGAAATCGCCATTGCACTCATGGGCCACAATAATATGTTGAAAATGTAAGACATGCTAAGGGAGAATATCTATTGCACAAGAGAATCGTCCACTTAGCATAAAATATGGGTACATAAAATATTGTAGGCTTTGCTTATATGTGGAATGCTATCCCATTTTTCCTTAAAGAATTCATGCGTCTCTTTCTGGAATCATAAGTTACAACGTATCATTATGAAGACAATGAATAAGAAGAACGGACATCACAATGCGCCCCTATATATAATCTCCGCCGTTCTCAGGTGTTCATAGATGACCGCAAGGTTCTGCGGTTGCAAGCAGAGCCGCATTGGTGGCGACACACCAAACTGCATAGTACTATATAACAGGGGGTCAAAACCAAAGACCTAAAGAAGAGACCTCTTGATGCACAAGATGCGAGACAAGATAAATGCAAAAAAGCTGATAATATGACATTGCAAAACTGTTAATATTACATTTTTAGCATCCTGTCATTCACTGAAAAATCGACAGAAGAAGAGTCGAGCGTTAAGAGCAAACAGAATGAGTTGAGTATGTGATAAACATAAGAGAAAATAGACTGCAAAGAGGAAGAATACAGGAGCAAGGATCAAAAATACTCTTAGTAGCCATGAACGTACATGACAGAAATCACAGGTCTACCCCCACAAATGTAAGGAACTCTGAACATGAGGAAATAATTGCCTGCTTACTCTATGAAAAACTCAAGAGGCCACAACTGCTGACAGATTTTTTTTTTTAAATTACCAAATTATCACAAAAGCTAAAGGGAAGTTTGCTACATATCTCTGATTATATTTTGAAGTTGTTCCAATTGCTGTAAATATTTATCACTCAGTGGGAGACTGAAAGATTGGTACACTGTACATTGCAAGTGAGTGTATTACTTCCACTGAATGTTCTCTAGTAAATATAAGGTAAATGGTAAAGGACAGACTGTTAAGCACACAATTCTCCCACATGCATTTAACTTTTTTTAGAATTGTGCCAGAAAGTTCTAAGGATACATAAAATACTTTGCAATTTAAGCCATCAAATTCAGGTAAGAGAAAGTCTGAGTCAGTTCAATTAATGTCATATACAGCAAGAAATACCACAATAACATGCTACAACCTTCTCCTGGTGATTTACCCCAACCATAACCGTGCTTTCTCATCGGTCCCCCTTACCGTAGGTTTGTATGGTGTTCTTATGTTGCAAGGAACCAGTGGTTATTCAGCAACGGGACTAATGGCTTTACGTGACTTCCGAACCACGTCGAGAGTGAACTTCTATCACCAGAAATATACATCTCTCACTCCTCTATGAAATGCCTGAGAATCGAACCGCAGCCACAGAGGTGAAATGCCAATTCCATGCCGACCACGCCACTGTGGCCCTTACCGTAGGATAGAGTTCTAAGGTAAATTACAGATTAACTACAGTCAACCAACAAAAAATAAAGTTGAGTCAACCAACAAAAATAAAGTTGAATTCTCAATTAGCAACCAAAATACCATAGAAAAAGTAAATTTTCAAGGAAACACCATACGCCGCGCGGCCCAATTACTTAGATTTGGGTACTAAATGGTAAAGGACGGTCGGTCTGTTATGCACAATTCTTCCATGCACGTGTTTTTAGACTTGTGCAGAAATTCTAAAGATACATAAAATACTTTGCAATTTAAGTAATCAAATTCAGGTAAGAGTAAGTCTGGGTCAGTTCAATGACACTAAAAGGGACTGGTCAATTAAAGTAAGGCCAAAAGAATTCTAGGTAAGCCGGTTACCTTAGGAAAGGAATTCAAGTAGGATTCACGAGGTTAAAATAACAAATCCGTACCCAGAGTTATTTATGGGGAGGGACGTTTTCCCAAAACTGGACCATTTCTTCTATAGCCTAAATGTGCCATAGCATATATTACGTATTGGTATTTACAAGATGAAATGCTTGAAAATGTTATTTTAGTTATATTAAGAAGAAAAATTGGTATGGGGTCTATGCCCTTCTACCCTGTTTGATGTTATTCAAAGTACTGACTTTTGTTAACAGAAAACAGCTTTGGACTTCCAGAAAAAAAAAATGGGGAGGGGGTCGTTCGACCATTCCGCCCTCTATACAGGCCTGAGTAAAGTTAAGGTAAAGTAAGGACCAAATTTAATGGAGAATATGCAGGCGGGCCTAACTTTGCATAAATAGTAGTAAAACATAACGCACTTGTAATTAAGTACATATAGCCTATGTAAAATTGTTCAGTCTAAGCCTATGACCAATTAATTCTCATAAGCTTCAATATTGCTACAAAACAAGCAAGTAAACCGTAAACTGCTTTCTATCGAACGAAGGTAAACTCGAATCGCTTGTCCAAGACAATAGGGACTTAGCCTAGGAACCGTATATCGACCTACCTTAAACTTTAAACAAACTGATGATAGTATTTCTTGTAATATTAATGATGACCTTAAGCTCAAATAAATCCTATGGTATTTCTATATAAGCATTCCGCATCGTTCGTCCCCGCGAATACGAAAGCCACCAGGAATTGGGGCGTCAAATGTATTTCGCTGTGTTTAGTACGAACCCCTGTGGGTTAATTACAGTCATCCGAATAAATGTTACTTAAAATTCTTGTTCTGAAGGTAAAACTGCATAGTAAAACCGCAACTGGCATAGTTTAGGCCGCCGCAGGAATAGTAATATAGATCTACCAAATCCTACTATTTGGTTCGTAAAACCAATGACTTCAGTTATGTTCCTGGAATTAAATTTATACATTGATAAAATTTATGCTACTTACCAACACGTGTTTCAGAGACAAGGGTAACAGAGCCACTTCAAACTTTTGCTTGTTGATAAGGATTTGGAAAGGATGTGGTTAGGATAGGTAAAACAAGGAAAAGGGGGACATACGAACCAAAGGTCTTCGTGTTATCAAATTTTATAACACTACACTAAGCAATTGTGAATACTTTGAAGTTTAAGTTAAAATATTTACTTATGGGTCTCGAATTCCGATTGTCGACTGGTGGCTATGGCGGCTTCCTAGCATGTAGGCTACAGCCTACAAAAACCTCTCGCCCTTCGCTCCCTAACTAATTTGAAAGAACAGTTGAATATCTCTGTATTTATCAATTCAGTCTAGTAGTATTGGTGAAAGTAATAAAATTTTTAATGCTAAGTAAAATTAATGTTTAAAAATATACTAAGAATTTTGCTATAACTCACTAAAGAAAACGGAGTATTGCGTAGTTATTTGTAACTCTTGGCAGTGATTTAGTAAGAAAGTTAATATTATTATGTAGAAATAAATTTACAACACTCATAATAGCGGTCATCGGACACCTTTGATTTAACACAAAATGAATGTGAAATGCCTACCTTGAATATTTTTCATTTGGCCTATTATGGTCATTTTTTTTCAACTGAGATGACTCTTAATAACCTGGATATAGAGTCAGCAACCCTGGATTTTGCCAACTATGTCTGACTCTGGCCAGCATGATGTTTTTGAGCTCTAAGCTTGATGATATTCAGGATTTCTGAAAACCTTGGGTAGACCTATTTCACAATTATGTGACTGAGATTTGCCTTCTCGAGTTTGTGAATAAGGACATGCGCCTCCATTCAGTACCTTCACTTAATCTTAGAATTTGTGACCTCAGATCAAGAGATTCTTCCTCCCTCTGAACAAAGATAGGGGCAAAGATGACCGGATCTGCGGTTAATGGAACAAGCAAGTAGATGGGTGGCACCAGGATAGAGAGAACCGGCTCTACGGCCAAACTGCTTCAATAATCAGACTCGTTTGCAGAGTGAAATACCGTATAAGGTGTCGTTCTTCCCACTCACGCACCCTCTGTCGGCGCTGTCAATCCCCGAGAGGAAGCACTACAAACAGAGAAAAATAAAAATGCTTGTAGCTACTTGATATATCGGGCATACTAAATGAGGAAGGAAAATTCATATGGATTAGTCACTAGATAAACTTCCCGGTTTCCTCTTGTCCGGATCTTGAGGGAATTTCCGTCCTTGACTGCGATTTCTGTTGCTGCATATTCATGCAAATACGCACATATAAACACTTCCTATGAGTCCCATGTAATTCAATGCTGATTTTTATATCCCATGCTCAATATAATAAAATACAATGAATAACTATGTTTTTGCCGAATTTCTCTGATTTTACTATATATAGCTTTCGTCTAGGTAGTTTTTGTACATGCTAAGAAGAGAGAGAGAGAGAGAGCCACTTAACCGGATGTGATTGTTAATTTGACAAGCACTGAAAATCAGTCATATCGAGATATTTGAATTTCACGTATAATCACTGGCTTCGTCTAGGATTCAATGGTCTTTTGGATCTAAATTAAGCGATTGTTTTAAAAATGGATATTTACCGCCAATAAATAATTAAAAATAAAATCTACCGATTAATACAAGCCTACTATTCCTTTGCAGAAGCTTTATAATGTTTTCAATTCAACGACATATTTGCCAAAAATTTAGGGTTTTACAGCTTATTTATATAAGGAACACATTTTCTTTAAAGAATAGTTTACCAGTTGTTTAACGCTAGCTCTGCTCATTTAACTCCAATATGTAATTTTTATTGGTAACAGAAGGCACATTACTTTTCTCCACATGCAAATCTTATAAAATTCTTTGCTCTTTGTCAAAGCAAAAATTGGCGAGCTTCAACTTAGGGCAGGTCAGGGTTGTACTATTACATAACCTCAGAGCAAACTTGCACTTGTTTCAGATCTTATTTCTTGTTTCTATGGTCAAAGAGAAATTTTAACCTATTAATTATTCTTAAAAGACATAAGAGTATTTCACCACTCTTATTTCTGTTTAATGATTCTGGTCCTAGAAGTTTACCAAACGCAGCGCTGGCAATTGCTCGGGAAACGAACGGTCATTAGGTATCATTTAATGTGTAGTTACATATACTACTACTTACCTAATCTGTTTGTGCGTTTGTATTCTATGTAATATTTATTTTTTCACTTTAAAATGTCTGGAAAACACGTATTCATCGTTGTTCGTGTGTCATATGAACCCGCACGTTAGATTTCTTTACCCAAGATAGGAATTCCCTTGCCAAATGACACAGCTCCCAGTAACTTTTGTTTTTCCCGCCAAATATTTCCTACAATTCATGCTCATTGGACTCCGCTGGTTGTTTGGAAGGAAGTTCACTGAGCACATAGTAGATATATTCGTGCTTTTTTCATTCCAGTACCTGTATTGGTAAGATCGTTTTTATATCAATTTATATTTTTTTCATATGTCAAAGGTAAATTCTATTTCGTTTAATTGTCATAAGTATAGGTCATATTTGTTTAGGAATGCGTATTTTTCACTTTTGTAAATTTTTGGTATAATTAAGTTTGTGTGCATACTTTTTTTCCCTACAATAATTCCATTTGGATACAGGCCAGGGTTTCCTATCTAGGGTTAACACTCAGGAAATCCCTTTACTTTCAGTTGCTTTAAAAACATTATGGTTGTGACGTTACCTCTACAGGCTGCTAGACGAACGATGCAGTGTTAGTCTTTCAAATTTCCAGTTTATCGAGACTGAATTATTCTTATTTTCAATTCTACTCCAATATAGTACTAGAAAGGATAAAAGCACACTCGGGCTGTAGTATGTTTCCTATACAAGAAAAGAAGCAAATTGGGTCTATAGGTGCGTTACATGTGAAGAAAAATCACGTGAATAGTGGGAAGGTGAACCATCTCACCCCCTCCCTCATATCCTTATAAGGTATCTACGAACAATGAGAAGGAGCACGGGCAGTTCTACCAGCTAGAGTCATCCAGTCAAGCGACGGCTCGTCTAGGGATACTACCCTCACCTTCCAGGACCCGGAGTCCCGCTGGACACTGTAGCTGCTGCTGGAAGAAGAGAGGCTCAACTTGCCTCACTCAGTGCAGTGTCAGCTGTGCACAGAGCAGGATATTGGCGTACTGGTGTCGGCGCCGCTGTGTGGTTGTGCTATAATGAAGGTGTGATGAGTGCTGTGATCGCCTTTTGTGGTGCTGTGTTGTGAATTTAGACACTGTGGATAAGTTTTGGGCAACGCTGCTCCATGGGTTGGTGGGGGGCTGTGCGGTAAGTGGATGATTGCAAGTGCAGTTTTTGTAGCTTTTTTTCTGTTACACTTGTTTTTCGCTACCTATAAAAGGGCGAAAGAACAGTAAAACCTGGAAGTCAACGTATATTTATAGTAAAATATTTCAAAATTTTTTATATTTTTTTATATCGAGGAATCTGTGTATGGTCAAGAAGATATATATATATATAATATAATATATATATATATATATATTATATATATATAAAGAGGTGCTCAGATTCATTTAAAAGATAGTTTTATGCGTTTAATTAGAACTATGTGGACTCACAAACACACCACACAGACGCAATATTATTATAATATATATATATATATATATTATATATAATATATTATATAATATATATATATATATATATATATATATATAATAATATTTTATATGAATGTACGCATTTATTCAAACTCGTAAATGAAGTCTCGTGATATTAATTAGTAGTAGAAATTAATGGACGTAGATGTAAATGTTTATTGATTACGATTGCCTTGTGCACTAGCAAGTTACCTTGAAGGTCACGAGAAGCTGCAAAACCCTGTGAGAGAAGCTGAATATACAAGTAAAAACAAGTAGTTATTAGAAATGTAAGAAAATGTCTGACATGTGTAGGAATAAGATTAAGACAGGTGATGTGGTGGGTTTGTCATAGAAAAGGCTTGAGTATAGGCCTATACTAGGCTGGCCATTAGAGGGAGTTGATGGTGTAGATATAGTTGAATTAATTAACCTCACTTGACAGAAAGTTCAGGCGATGTTTCAGGTTTCATTCTTTTTGAAAGATTGAAGAACTTCGTCGGAAGAGGACAAGAGGACAGACACGATGACAAGAAAATCAACACGAAGAAGTCAGTTATGTAACTCAACCTTCATAAATCTTTGATAGTCGTTTTTCAGGAAGAATGAAGTCATTTTGTAAGGTTGGAAATTTCGGGAAAACCAAAGATATTCTGTAAGATAACGTTAATGGTAATATGAGAGTGAATATGTGTTGTTGACAGTACTCGCAGAATAAATTGCGAGATTGCACAAAACAGTGTTCTGAATAAAAGAAGAGAGGCGTTGTGACTTGTGAGAAAATAGTTTATTAGTTAGTGTCTGGGAGTAATGACAAACGGCTCAACCACCAGAAGCCAGAAAAAAATGCAGATGTGAGTGAATGAGCCTCTTCAAGTACAGAAAGGTAAAACTTTCTTTTAATAAGGTCGATGGATGAATAGTCTTGCGATATAACGTTGCAATTAATTGTTCTTAAAAACTTTGTAAACAGAGCAAATATACATGTATGAGTACACATACATAGGCCCTGCGAGCACACAACCATATAGTCATAAATATAAAAGTCTTGCCACAACAAAACAATGTATTTATGTGTGTGCGTGAAGGCAAATGATTAATGGAAAATCCCCTTATTTGGTCGAACTCTAAAGTGAGGTGTTGATGAGGTAAACGGAAAAAAGAAAAGAAAAAAAAGAAGGAAAAGTTGTCGACGAACGAACTAACAAGAGGAAGTAAGCGTTTAAAAACCGGTCTCGTAGTTTGTATGTTTTTTCGGACACATTCAACAGGTTTTGGAGTGTTTTTCGGTGCTAATAGTGGAGAGACTACAAACTTGTCAGGAGACGCGGGTTGTAGTCGGCCTAATGTGAGATTTGATTATCGAATGTGATCGACATATTTTTTCTTCGTTTTTCTTGGATTCATGTTATCACGAGGACGTTAACCTATTCCACCTTCAAGTCACGTCTTCAGGCAAATGTTAAAATATTTGCAGTTAGATTATAGTCCCCTCTCATTGTTATTAGTAGTTATCGTAATGAATCATTATGCCGCGGTTCTTCTCTCGCATTTAAATGTTTCTCAGCTGACGTGGCGTACCTGGATAAGTTATAAATTTTTTGTCGATGCTTCATGGACACAATCATTTATAGACCTATCTTTTATTCCACGTTCGTCTGATAGACACACAAATAGACTTACCTGCCTACCTATATATATATATATATATATATATATATATATATATATATATAAATATATATATAATTTTGTCAGGGAATGCTATAATTTTTATTATAACTCCTCTGCCATTGTGGTCAATATATTAGGTTATTGTTGTTATAATATTATTCATGTGATTTTCGGTATTCTTTCCGAATATTAGGATTTTAGTAACTTCGACAATTCGACAGATTAACTCAAGAAAATGGAAAATGAGAGGGGGAACAAAAGTACCAAGACGCTCTTAATTTGTCTTAATTAGCAGTATTTTACTTTAAATGGAATAGCAATTCTCCCGGAAGACTCGTTGATTTTGTTTTGAAGTATATATAAATGAACGAGTGTGTAGTGATCATTGTTATTTATCCACACACGATGTATGAATGAACCAGTGATTAGTAATCATTGATATTCTATCCACACACGAATCCAGTGACTGCTGACATAAATAGTTATGAAAATGGTATGGCACATCAGTCAAGACCACTACGCGGGTACTCGTTATGCAATGGTGCCATAACTTGTGATTAATGGACCTTGTCCAACCGTTGTTATACCTTCACAAGGCGATGGAGATCGCGACTGAGGAAACTATCTATCACATACTTATTGTCCTGCTCGTTTCTTTTACCCATTCTTCTCGCCGGTTGCTTTTCATTAATTTGTACTAGTTTTCTCCTTTTTTTTTATATTTTTTTTTATTTTGGCTTAGTGAAGGCTAAATGTTCTACGATTAATTGATTGCTTTTTCGCTTGTTTTCGTTCCTATTCTTTACCCCAGAATTAAGAGAGGTTATCGTGCTTTCTTGCAAGTTATTATTATATAATTATTAAATTTACATTTTCGCTTCATGATAAAACCATATTGCAACTGAAAAATGGAAACAATTTGACTTGCTGAAGTTTGTATTGGATCTGACTGCAAGTAATGAACCCCTTAACGTACGTAACGGTAGAAATTGTAGACAGGATTATCTAGCACTATATTTCTGAATTTATTCGTTCATTCAAAACTGGCTATGAACTTGTGTGCTGAAGCTTATGTACGTTTGATTTTGTTATTTATATTTTCTTAACGTGAATTTCGTCAGGAGAAGGATGAAGCTGAAAATTCTATTTTCAGCACACACACATGTTTGTAACTACTTACAAGTCTCTGTATTTGTCGTCCATATACTTAGACTCCAAAGCAGTTTGTTTAATATTGTAAGTAATATATATATATATAATATATATATATATATATATATATATATATATATGTGTGTGTGTGTGTGTGTGTGCGTGTGTGCGTACGCAGTGGTCCGAAGTTCGATTCTTCGGCACGGCCAACGCGGAACCAGAGGAATTTATTTCTGGTGATAGAAATTCATTTCTCGACATAATGTGGTTCAGATCCCACAATAAGCTGTAGGTCCCGTTGCTAGGTGACCAATTGGTTCCTAGTCACGTAAAAATATCTAATCCTTCGGGCCAGCCCTAGAAGAGCTGTTAATCAGCTCAGTGGTCTGGTAAAACTAAGATATACTTAATTTAACGTGTGTGTGTGCGTGCATATAACAGGGGTTTTCAACTTGGGGTACGCGTACTCCAAGGGCCTGTCGGTAAAAGGGTTGGGGGGGTCGGGGGGGCCGGGGGTGGGGGGGGGGCGGAGGGGGGGCTGGTACGCGCTCCCCTCGGCTCTCGAATGAATGTAGGCTACATGCCAACCTCCGATGTGCTCTAGCGAAACCTGCTCTTCAGCCAACTAGGATAGTTAATGAAAAACAGTTTCAGCCATTTCATTGACTCCCTTTGCAGCTGATGTACTAATAATGTATTTTGTTTTTGCAGCTCAGTACCATAACCTTGAACATTTACTGCAACGCCAGAGGTAAATAATTATAAAAAAATTGTCTTTATTTTTTTAATGAAATTCTTTGTTTACAATATTATTGGTACTCTGTACAGTACTTGCAATTATACACAATGGAATCTTTTTCTGATTTGGACTTGTTTTCCACGTTACACAATGCAAATGCCCGAAAGGGTACGGAGTGAGAAAAAGGTTGAAAACCCCTGGTATATAAGATCTGGATAGTAGGTACTAAGGCTGAAAATTTAAAGGAATCGTCGAAAAGTCGAGAGGATGAGAACAACTGGTTAACAACTGATGGATCCAAGATAACTCGGTGGAGTAAGACATACTCAGTGTAGAAAGACATTTCTAGGAATGGAAGGTCACCTTAACGGAAACAGAAGGAAAGAAAGACATACGTATACACTAAATGTAACCACTCTTAAGAATTATTGGAAGCGTTGGGAATTGGATACTCATGGCCAAAACCCATTACTTTTTTTTCTTTTTTTAAGCAAAATAATCGAAGATGCCGTTAGCAAAAAATAAGAAAAGTATGAGGGGGACTGATACATCATTCAGCTTTTAGGAATGTGTCCACAATCCACGAGGAAACGTACACACGGAAAGAAGAAATGGATGAACTAGACAGAGCAGCAACGATGACACTGGAGAATAAAATTAAAAAAGAAATAAGCACCATCACGACACCATGTATTGAAAATATGAAATACGAAATCATGATGAGATGACAGTTTAAATGAGTAAAGAGGAAAGCCGTGAATATGCGTGGAAATGCAGTTAAATGAAGAGACAGTGGTACAAGGTTTGACAGTGCAGTAGTAATTTTTTTCTTTTATGGAAGATCAAAAAGATAATAGAATTCTAATTTGTAAGTGCATGTTAGTGATGGAGATTCTTTAGCCAAAGACTTCACGATAGCTCGATAATTTGGGGTTCTTATTTAGCTTGATAATGTGGGGGTCTTATTTAGTTAAGCGCTCAGTTGTTGGATTAGAAAATGGAGAAGTTCCACATTGTATTGAAACAGGAGTGGAACGGATGTTGACCTTCCATATTGTCAGTGTCTGAAGGAGTCTGTAAAAAGACAACAAAAGGTGTCAATGTTTCAAACAGTATTATGATATCAAGTAATGATTAACGCATTGAATAAGAAGAAAAAACTTTCAAACGAAAATAGTTGAAGGGAAAAATTAATGAAAGCACCGTTGTAAAGGGAAAGAAAAGTAAGATGACTCTGTAATGGCAGTGAAGTGCAGGTGGGGGAATATTTGCGATTCTACTTCAGCGACTAAGTTGAGACACGCCTGAGCTTAAGCAAGGCAAGTGAAACCGTGGAACACGGCAAAAATTGACCTTTAGTGCGAGTTTCCAAGATGTGGAAACGACCAAGACACGATTTTTTGGTCCTTTGGCGTAGAAGTCCAAGTCGAGATGAAATCAGGGTGTTTTAGGATTTCGAAAAGTAGGAGTGGAAAGGACAGTAGTGCGACCCGTGACAGACAAAAACGGACGAAAATACTAAAGAGTTACGTCATGTTAAGTTAGTAACAGATAGCAGACCAGTGATCGATCTTGATGATGATGACTGTCTTATACAGACGGGCTGATGGATTACTATACTATGTTTTTGTCCATCTGTCCACCCGCCTGTGGTGTTTGCGTATGGTAACACTGCGTCCCGGGCTATTTTACGCTATGTGTAAGTTTTAGATAAATAAAAGGATATCTGGGTGTACATTTGCAACTGAAAAGTGTTTTAATAATTTACTATATGCGAATTACACTGTTAATGTTCGAAATAGGGTTATTATTGTTGTTGAATGTATGCTGAATGTAACTATCTAAAGCCCGGGACGCAGTGTTACATACGCAAGCACCACAGGCGTGTGGACATATGGAAAAAAAACGAATATAACCACCTCATTCCTTTGTTTATTTTTCAGCGCCCATTGAAATGGCTAAGCCAGGTAGAACTCAAGAATCTGATCAATACTAAGTATGCTAGGCTATAATTAAGTGTACAGTAAGGTCATGTGTTTTCATTGTTTCTAATAAGAAATCAGAAGATCGGGGACCGAGAAACTGATGCATGTACACGAAGCATTTATTGACATCATGAAAGTCGCTATAGATGCTAAGTAAATGTCAAATTAAATGTTGAACTCGGGACCAGAATACAGTTTACAAGGACAGTGTCGTAAGAATTGTGCTTCACCGTCTTACCTCTCTCTCTCTCTCTCTCTCTCTCTCTCTCTCTCTCTCTCTCTTGCTGTCCTACTTTCATGGGAAGGGTCAGCATTGTCACCGATTGGGGTCAGCGAACGGGGACGCTTCTAAGGGTCGATTATTTATATTATTCCGTGGAGACATTTTCCTTGTGTATCCAGTCTCAAGTGCTGAAGTTTAGACTCCCGTGTGAATGTTTGCTTGAATATACCGTGTTTATGCAGCCGTTACTCATTTCCATAATCTGACATTTAAGTCTGCATTCTGCCTGATTCTTGATCAACTTTCTTTAGTTGTCGTTTTGAATTTATTCTTAACTTTAGCCTTGATCCCGATGGTATCTGTGGGAGTTAGAAGCGAAATTAAATAATTTCTCCAGAGCATTAGTTCTTACTCTAAGGGAAACTTTTGAGGGAATTTATGCATAAATGGAGCCTGGTCCAGGAACATGTTGTGCTTGGAGGAAAAAGGCAGGTATCTAGAATAACAAAAGGGAAAAGCAAAGGGATTATAAAATTCGGGGGGAGGGGGTTGTCAGTTGGATGTGATTAGAAGATAGCGATTTCCCTGGGAAACGGTTACTATAACTTAAGTGGAGTGAAAATAACGTTAATAGTATAATAATAATAATAATAATAATAATAATAATAATAATAATAAAAGGTCTTGTTGAAAAGGATTGCTGCATCAGCTCCATTAATTTTGTATAGAGTCT
>NC_087200.1:126837700-126850200 GCF_015104395.2 Macrobrachium nipponense
AACAGAAACTTGTCATTCATTCGTATTTCGGATCAGCTGTTGACTTTCCTTATCTCTCTCTCTCTTCTCGAGGAACTCATCCATACAGCCTCTCAGGGTCGCCCACCACCGTTCGCTCGTCTCTCTCTCTCTCTCATATATATACCGTATATATATATAATATATATATAATATATATATATTATATATAGTATATATATATGTGTATATTTATATATATTAAATTTAAAATTTAAAATTTATATATATATAATATATATGTTTTTTTATATATATATATATACATATATATATATATATATATATATATATATCTATATATATTTTATATATATATATAGATAAAGTTAGTGGGTGCGGGTGTGTGTGTGTGTGTGTAGGTACGCCTGGTACCTATTAAACTGTAAACGTGTATATAAATATTTATTGGTCTGGAATAAAAGATATACTTTATTATGAAGACCTACTGAATTATCTTCGGCAGTGTATTAGTTAAGTACCTCAATGGCCTTCATTCCGGTCTGACTAGACGCGAAATCAAGTAAGGTATTCATTGCCTTTGAAGGCCAAAATCGCGAACCGGCGAAACGAGACAGAAGTTGAATCACGGGGTAATGAATCATACTTCGACATCGTCCTTCGCACACCTGTACCACAAATCTCGAAGAAGAAACAAACACAAGGTTTTGATCATTTCTTCTTCTTGTTGTAGTTGCTCAGGTGCTCTTGAGGCGTCGCTGAGAGATCACTCTTCTAGTGAAAACGAGCAGTTATTTAAATTTATATGCCCTGAATCCCGGCGCCCCTTCTCGGGAAACTGTCCGGTTCTCTTGGGGTTCTATAGGTCTTGGAGTTAACAGGATGAGAAAGGCAAGATGGAATGCGACAGCATTCTTATCTTGAAGGTCTCGACAGTTTTCTCCGAGATGACCATTAGTAGACAAGACCTAAAGAATACACCCATCTCTTTCATTTCTCTCGTCCCTTTGCCGTCGGTCTTTGTCGAGTTCTTGTGCTATTTTTTCTGCTTGCTGTTATCATCTACTACGTCTTGTCGGGTTCGAGAAGTCAGTAAATGACAGAAAGGTCATAATAAGTCTTCTCTGCTTGCTGTTATCGTCTGCTCATCATATAGTTTGAAAAGTTATCCCATCAATAAACAGATTTCAATTTAGTAACTTTTCGGTGTGTTCTGATTTTTTTTTACAGGACTTCATTAGGAGCGTCATTAACTACATATCGAGAGTGCATTAGACGGGGAAACAATTATCAAATAAGTTGGCTTGTTTACATGACCCGGTGCAATGAATGGATCAGGGTTTCAAAAAAGTCAACTGGGATTGAAAGCTTTTCAATTCTTGCTTGGTGAACTTCACATCTTAACACATTTTTTTAATTCTCGATTCGTCTCATATTCATTTTGATTTTTACAGAAATGATTATTGATTCTAACTCCGTGAAGGTATTTTGTGAAATAAAAGAAACGAATTCTTTTTAAAGAGGACCACGAACCTTTGAACAAAATGACTTTCCCCCGCCTTCTGGCAGCGACAGCCATGGCCATTTTCATCTCGATGATAAATGTGTCAAATTTGCTCCATTCAAGATAATATTGTTCGCACGCTTACGTTTCAAGGCTTGCACGTTTTCTTTAAAAATCAGGAAAGATCTCATCATTTCCGTAGAGAAAAAGATATAGAATAAAATCTACGAGAAATCTGAGAGCGACTGCTTTTTTGCTGTAGGCCTAGTCTCTTATCATCCACTATCTGTAACGGATATCCTCCATAAATATTTCTTCATGATCCACGTATCGGAAAAATTCTTTTATTTACAATATCGTTACAAAATAACAGACATGATGACGTAAAATACGATTTAAAAAGTATAATCATGCCCGCACTACGTAGATCATTACAGATCACGACTCTTTACGACGAGTCAAGGTGAAGTAAAGGATAGTATACTCGTTCGTGTATCGTGTTTTCGTGTTTGATAAGCAAGTAACCGCCAAGGTTTATTTATCTTACCCTCTGATAATCGCCACGGACATGCCACTTCCTTGGGTATAACGACGAGGAGGAGTACATTGGCTTTAATGTTAGATTTACGAAAGGGTACAGACGGAGCTCTCTTGTACCATACATTAACGCATGGTTAGATAGATACACAGGACGAGTTTGAGAAAATGAATGAATCTGTGCAGCCACGCGTTCAAATACACACAAGCACACCCACTTTATATATGTATATATATATATATATATATATATATATATATATATATATATATATATAATGTACTTGTTACTTTTTACCAGATAGGTATGTAGCCAAATTGTGTTACCTACAATGCACTCTCAACTTCTCGCATTCTTCACGTTTTTTGGATACGTCCGTTGCTACACAGCCTTAGATTGAAATGCAAGCATATGAAGAAATGCTGATGTCCGTAGAAGGATTCGAACTTGCATCCACCATGTGTATATATAAATATAGTTTTATATATCATATACATATATGTGTGTGTGTATAAATATAGTTTTATATATATATTATATAAATATTGTGTATAACTTAGGGAAAGAAGAGACAGAATCCCAGGAAGAAAGGACTCGTAGTATTTTCGTCCAGGTAGAATTCCAGGAGTGGATGTTTTTATTCTCATCCCTTATAAGTCTGGGGATAAAGTATCAGGATAACCTTTTCTCGTTTTTTAGTTCTATGTTCGGTTAACACTTGAGTCGAACTGTGACTCGAGAGGAACTGACTGAATCTGTCTGTCCTGGGGGTGGGGGGGGGGCGCCTTCTCGAGATTGAGTTCGTGGTCCCGGGGAGTCATGGGACTGACCCCGATCTTATCTGGGGTAATGTTTTATTCCTTTGTTTACGATTTCGGCCCCAGAGGTAATTACGTTGTCTCCCAGCCCCGTAGGAGGGTAGTGCCGTTTGTGCACCTCACGGGGTGCACTGTAGGCATTACTAAAGGTTCTGTGCAGCGTCTTTTCGACCCCTAGCTGCAACTCCTTTCATTCCTTCCACTGTACCTCCATTCACATTATCTTTCTTCCATCTTGCTATCCACCCTCATAGTGCAATTGCTAGGTTTTCCTCCTATGGCACCTTTCAGTCCTACCTACTCTCATTTTCCTCTCCAGCGCTGAATGACCCTGTGGGTCCCATTGCTTGGCCTTTTGCCTAAACTCTGTACTCCGTTATCTCCCGAGATGATCGTCGTTTTACCTGGAATTTCTAGAGAGATTCTGGTGTCTGAAGAGGCAGTCTTCTTTCTCTGCCTCTTTGGAAATGATTATGGTGTCAACGATAACTGGGAAGAAAGCGCTGTCGTCCTTTGAAACAAAATAGAAATCAGGTACATTTGCCCGAAATCTAAAGGCATAAACAGAATAATAACTTCTGCTTGTTGCTGATCTTATTTGCCTTTCATTTGTAAATATGCGAACAAAAACATGAATTCTTTACTCCAGATATCCTGGAAAATTTATGGATGTTTTGTCAGCTGTGGTTTTCCCATTGTTGATCCTCCAATTAAGTACGAAAAAGCGACGCATCTTCATGGGAGGGTGGCGCGGTTATTTTCTCTCTCTCTCTCTCTCTCTCTCTCTCTCTCTCTCTCTCTCTCTCTCTCTCTCTATCTAGTTTTCATTTATGATCATTTTTACAACTTAAATATAATTACACAGTAAGTAAATTGGTTGTGTGAGGATATAATTTTAATTTTCATTTCATATCTAAATTACTAAGTTAAATTATATAAAATATAATCTTATGAATCATGATATTTATAATAGTAGGTGTGACATTTAGTGATGTGAACAGAGACCTGATTGGAAAAGTGGACTCGCTTATTCATTTACGTTTCTGTCTGGCTAGAAAAGTTAAGTATATCTTAGTTTAACCAGACCACTGAACTGATTTACAGCTCTCCTTGGGCTGGCCCGAAGGGTTAGATATTTTTACGTGGCTAGGAACCAATAGGTCACCTAGCAACAGGACCTACAGCTTATTGTGGGATCCGAACCACATTATATCGAGAATTGAATTTATATCACCAGAAATAAATTCCTCTGATTCCGCGTTGGACCAGCCGAGAATCGAACTGTTAGAAACACTGATCTGGTTTTCATTTATGCCCAATTTTACAACTTGAATGGCGCAAATATAATTACACATTAAATAAATTGGCTCATTTGTGGTAAACATTTTTCGTTTTCACTTCGTATTGAAATTGCTAAATGTTTGATATCGTCTATAGATAATTATGAATCGCGATATTTGTAATGGTGACATTAAGTGATTTTGAAACGAGGCCGGATTTTCGAAATGTGGAATTGCATATTCATTTATAAGTCTTGCAAATTCGGCTGTTCATGGGCCATGCTATCTAATGCAATACTATATTATATTACTTGATCAATTATGCCTTTTTCCTACGGAAGGAGAACCGAGTAGACATTATTTTCGAGCATAACATTTTTTTCATAAAATGAATAAGGAATATGTAAGCGGATAGTTGCCTAAAATATGTACTTCTCAACAATTGCCTCTTGGAACAGGAATAAAGTTGGTAGAGCCTAAGAAATGAAAGACAATCATGACTCAAAATTGAAAAAGCAGTCGAATTGTTTCAAGATATATTTGAAATGTTTTGTAGATGATATCATCAGGTTTGATTTTATGCTTACAAGACCTCATTGTAGGTTATGAAATTTTCTTGAAGCCACAGGAAATATACATTTTATTTGCCCTTCAGTCACCTATACGCTACCTACAATGCCCCCACAATTTAGATCTGAGGTCAATGATCCACAAGGGACCAGCTCGCTTAGTTGTTGTCAATTTTAGTCGTCCTTTGCCTAGGTTGTTCAACTCGCGGTGTGGAATGCTACCTTGCAAGAGTCTTCGGACTATGTGACACGAAAAAAAAGCTAACATTATCCTAATCCAGTTTCTGTGTGTGTGTGTGTGTGTGTGTGTGTGTGTGTGTGTGTGTGTGTGCGCTTTTGTGGCTTAGGTTAACGGAACTGAACCTATTGTTTGAACGCAGCAGATGGACAAAATTTTCTTAGACGCGCAACAAAGGATCCTATATGTTTACATGTGTATTAAAGTAACTATTCAAGTATATATGTGTATATTCACACTTCCATGTGGCTACGTGAACGTTTATGCTCTTCATTAACGATACCAAGCGAGAGAGGGCATTGTTGTAGCAGTAAAGTACAACACTTCATACGGCAATCATTACATTTTGGTAATAAAAACTTCATTTGTCTCGCTTTGTTAGAAACGGACGGAAGTATCCAAGATCCAGATAAGCCTCTTCACTTTTAAAAGTTCCCGAGAGCAGGGAGGAAGGTTTGCTTTGATTAACTTAAACATAATAAGCATGAAATTCTTCCTTCAACTCTTATATTGATTATTACGATTTTTTATGATGTGTCCAGTTCTTTGGTGAGGACATTATTGATATCAATTGATATGTATTTAACTCAGTCTTTGGTAACTATAATCGGTTGTTTGTGTTCATGTGTGAGAAAAATGTTCCGTAATATTATGCAGTATTGGGCCTGGTAACTACTTGAAAGGGTAATCACCTCCGTACCGTCTGTACTTAAGTACCGTGAGTATCCAAGCGTGTATACAGTATGTGTGTGTGTGTGTGTGTGTGTGTGTATGAGAGGAAAGGGAGGGGGGTTGAGGCCGTAAGTGTATAAGTACAAATATATATATATATATATATATATATATATATATATATAAATATATATATATATATATATGTACATTGTGTATATATAAGTAGATACACACACATACACACACAAATATATATATATATATATATATTATATATATATATATATACATTATATATATATATTATAATAGGAGAGAGAGAAATAGATAGATATGTATTGTAATCTCTCTCTCTCTCTCTCTCTCCTCTCTCTCTCTCGTCTATATATATATATATATATATATATATATATATATATATATAGTATGATATATGTGTGTGTGTGTGTGCGTGTGTGTATGGTTATTGGTATTTCATTCATTTAATTAAATTTGAATGTGCAATAATAGTGGACAGCTTTTTGATGGACAAGAATTCAAACTGTCTCAAAATATTTCACAATCTCACAAACCCACATAGTAAAATAGAGGCTTCCGCATAGAGGAAGGGGAAGTCATAATAAAAAATTAAAAAAAAAAACCAGCAACCACAATTGTGAGTCAGTGCGCTGATTAACACACACAGAGACACACACACACACACACACACACACCTATCTTATTTTTTATATTTTCATACAAACGAAGGCGTTTGTGAATAAGAATACGCAAACGTCTCGTGGTGAGTTTATTTATGGCACCGGTTGATTATATATTTTCTCTCCTGTTGTTGGTTTCCGGGATCAGACTGTGGCTTCCTTTCCCACCTTGAGGACTCAGAGGAGACCTCTCTTTGTAACTGTATTTCTGAGAGAGAGAGAGAGAATAGCATTTCTCTAAGACTGTAGGGTATATCAATGAGACAGAGAGAGAGAGAGACTACCATTTCTCTCAGACTATAGGGTATATCAATGATGAGAGAGGAAACATAATATTTCTCTCTAAGACCGGAGGGTAAATTAATGAGAGAGAGAGAGAGGAAACATGATTTTTCTCTTAGACCGTAGGGCATATTAATGAGATAGATAGATAGAGAGAGGAAACATGATATTTCTCTCTTAGACCGTAGGGTATATTAATGAGAGAGAGAAAAAAACATAAAACATAATATTTCTCTCTCAGACTGTAGGGTTTATGAATGAGAGTGAGAGAGTTTTCTGAAGACAATATGTACCACCAGGTAATCAGTTACAGAAAACTGAAAATGAGAGGAGTGTAAAACCTACATGAAAGATTTAATAGATTATATTTGTAAATCTTTTACGCTGCGGAATATCTTAGTATAATGAAAACGATTATTAACTAAGAGACAACGCAGTTGACGTAAGTTGGTTAACCTCAACCGATATTTGTGAAATGACATTTTCTATCTCCGTAGGGGCATAGTGCCATCAGTGCACCGCACTGTAGGCACTACTTAAGGTTCTTTGCAGCGTGCCTTTGGCTCCTCTCTGCGACCCTTTTCGTTCCTATTACTGTACTTCTGTTCATATTCGTTTTCGTCCATCTGATTCTTAGTGCAACTGCTTTGAGGTTTTCCTCCTGTGACACCTTTCAAACCTTTTGCTGTCAATTTCCGTTTCAGCGCTGAATGACCTCAAAGGTCCCAGTGCTTTGTCTTTGGCCTAGATTATATTTTCAGTCAATAAACCCGTCCTAAATTCTTTATATTCTATTCTATTATATTGACTTTTTTTCGTTACATTATTATATATAATATAACACTGTCTTACTAAATGCATTAACAATCTTCCAAGCGAAGTAAACCAAGCGATTGCATGAATATATTCTGCACAAATAGTCATAACAAGATGTGTCTTAACTGACAGAAACACACTCATCCATCCAGCTGTAAATAGGCAGCAGCTTCTGCTAGGATCCAGAAAACACAATAAGAAGAAAAAGCTAAAGGGCTCTCAATTTGAAACGGGGAAAGGTTCATGTTGAAAATTAGCCACGCACACACATATAATATATATATATATATATATATATATATATATATATATATATATATATATATATATATAGCTTGATTTGATATATAAATGGATCACGGTTCGATGTGATAATTATTCATATATATATATATAATATATATATATTATATATATATATATATATATATATATATATATATATATATATATATATATATATATATATATATATATATATATATATGTATGTATAGATATATATATATATATATATATATATATATATATATATATATATATATATATATATATATGTGTGTGTGTGTGTGTGTATATAAGTCCATATACATACATGTACTCATATGTGTATATATTACATTATGTATAATATATATATATATATATATATATAGGGATATATATATATGGGACTGATAAAATACATACTACGTGTACTCAAGTCTCTATATGTATATGCGTGTGTGTGTGTGTATGCGTGAGAGCTTGAAGCGTGCTCATAATGTGAAAGGACATGAAGTAGTATCTATCCCCAAGAAGCAGGGACCGCGGGTGACAGACTACGAATGAAGGTTATATCGGCTGCAGGACTTTTACCACTCACAATACAATGGTTCCTTCCCCAGCTTCGCCGTTTTCCTGTCTCTTGTCTATTGCCTTGTTTTCTTCCGTCCTTTCCGTGTGTATGTAGTCACTCTTGCGTGTCTGTGTCTATGCTTAAGGCATTCTGGTCATGCAGCAGCGTATGAGAGAGTGAGTTCTGAAAACTCGCTATGAAAATCAGTCATAGTGGGTTATTTGAAATACCTTTAGCTTTATTATCCTTCTCTGTTCTTCCGAATTATTATAAATTATGTTAATTCGACAGCATATCATGTTTATGTGATAATTCTAGTTCCTTTGCAGAATCTGTACGGTGCTTATCACCCGGCAATACATCTTTGTGCCACCTTGCTGAGATTTTGTGTCTTACAGCTTTTTGCATTCGGTTGAATCTCTAGGAACTTGACAGACTAGTTTACCAAAACTGCATCGGCTTCTGTAACGACGATAAAGCTTTTTTGGCAGCATAATAATGCGATTATTAGCATCACGTTCATTAATGACAAAAGAACAGTTAGTCAAATACGTTAATATTCAACATCAGAAAATTTTCACCTAGTCTCGACTGGTTGCACTCCTTGAAATCAAGTTTCTCCTCGGGTTTGGTTTACTGCATTAAAATTATCCCTGCCAAGCCAACAGGCGACACAGCCACCAGTTTCGCTTTGTCAGGAGGTGGTCCTCCTCGCTTCTCCAAAACCTGGCCGAAGCACAAAGGACTTCGTTCGAAGGCCGAACCACCAAAGGGGAATGAAAGAGTATGGTAAGACTTGCACAGCGCAAGGACTCTTTTTGTCGTAAGTAGGTCGCTCCTCGGCAGTGAGGTGCTCAAAGCTTGCGTATATCTGCGCGCTTACGCTTAATGCTGTTACTTCCCAGCCATTTTTTATGGCAGTCTAGCCTTGTACGTAAATATCCCTCTATTTGTCAGTGCCCCCCCCCCCTTTTTTTTATTCTTAGAAGGCACGAACCGTAGCCATTGTCATTCTCCATAGTCTCTGTTATGAAAAAATTACGCCAAATCTCTCTCTCTCTCTCTCTCTCTCTCTCTCTCTCTCTTCTCGTCTCTCTCTCCATTCTCTCTCTCGTCTTCTCTCTCATCTCTCTCTCTCTCTCACACACACATGTATATATATATATATATATATATATATATATATATATATATATATATATATATATATGCATACATATGTGTTTGTGTTTTACAGCTGTCAATGCCGATTTGTCTATGGAAGACTCAGTCTGAGCACAGTCAACCTTTACAATGTTTCCGATCTTTTACTTTAAATTTCAACCCAAAATTCTCCTGCAAACTTCCCTGCAGTAGTTAAAAGTGAGACTCCATCCTTTTCCCATTCTTAGCCTTTTCATCAGAAAGTGACGTTGTTTCTTGCGCTCAGTCATTCTAATCTGGGAAATTCATGGACGCTCTTGAGTTAAGAGGAAAATGTATAACTTTCTGACGGTTTTCCAGTACTTGAAGATTTCATCCATTCTGTCCCGTCCGTTACCCTGTGTGTTTTGTTTGATATGCATCTTAAGGGTCTTATTCGTAAAATATTACCCGTGAAAAGGTCTAAAGAGTCACTTAGACCTAGACCCGTACGAAATCAACCACACGTCATTGTATGTATAAAGAAAGATACATAATGGGTAGGTAGACAGATACATAGATGAAACCCTGCGGCAGTTAAAAATAGAGTTGATAACCAGAGGGATAAATGAAAAGTGTAGTGACAGATACAAAGTGAAGACATGTTATTTTCTTTTTAACAGCGACAGCGTTTTTAGGCTGGCGTTAATCATTCGAGAGGAATTGTTAATAGTGGTTGTTATCAACTCTGGTTATCCGTTTTGTGGAATGTCACTGCTCAGGTGCATACCTATCTACTTGTTTGTTATAATGTTCGCTGGTTTATTTATCTCATTTCAGATAATCGTATGTGTTTCATTACCGCAGTCCACTGATTAAAAAGCATTCATTTTTTTTCCTGAGATTTTTTCAGAACACTAAAAGGGATTGGATTTATTTTTATTTACAAAACAGTTTGATGAACCGTTACTTTTCCCACCCAAAGAAAATGGTATAGGTGATGCTGTTTGTAAATATTAGACAGTGTGTTTGTGTGTGTGTGTGTGCATGCCAGAGAGAGAGAGAGAGAGTGAAGAGAAGTACGTCCTTACAATGCATGCTTATAGCATATTGTCCATGATTACAGGAAGTGACGTTACGTATACGCCTTGTGTGCAGATCTGAGCGATTATTATGCTATTTTGATGGGGGGGTGGAAGCAAGGACAGACCATTTGGGTGATTATATGAATCACGCTCTACAGAAAATTGTCATGTAATGAGAGACACACACACACACACACACACACACACACACACACACATATATATAATTATATATATATATATATATATTATATATATATAAATACAAATAAGTAATGGCACAGAGATATGTGTATATATAGTATATATTCTATTGATGAATTGCACTCAATTTGATGGCTTAGCACAGGAAGTAAAATTCCAAAAAATATTGTCAATGTCATAGAATGATTCCAAGGATTTCAAATGACTCACTGATGAACAATAAAATTCACTTGCAAAAAAAAAAAAAAAAAAAAAAAAACTTATGAGCATCAAGGATATTCTTTAGGACAATGCAAAGAATGGGAGGGATTTTTTTTTTCATTACAAATTCCTTTATTATCGATGAGATTTTTTTGGGTGGCTGAAGTTTTCTTTGTGACACCAAAATTGCTTTATTCATATCCCAGTCATTTTGCTCTCTTGGTGTCTGTGTTTGCGTGCGTTTTTTTTTTCTTCTTCTCTTTTTTGCTACTGATCAGCTCACATTTATTATTTAAATCTTAAAATTATGACATTTCATTGCAAAAATAACGTTTCATTGTATTTCATTGTAAATTACAATGAAATAAATTCAGTACGCTATTTTTACAATAAAACAAATTCAGTACCTTTTTATAATGACATAAATTCACTGCTCTATTTTTACGATGAAATAAATTCAAACGCTATTTTTACATTGAAATACATTCATTGTAAAAATAAAGTACTGAACTCGTTTCATTGTAAAAATAATGAATTTTCTTCATTGTAAAAATAACTTACTGAATTTGTTTCATTGTACAAATAACGTATTGATTTTATTTCACTGTAAAAATATAGTTTTGAATTTATTTCACTGTAAACATAAAGTTTGCAAAAATAGCGTCTTCAATTGATTTTTATATAGAAATAATGTTTTGACTTCATTTCATTGTGAAAATATAGTACTGAATTGATTTCGCTGCAAAAATACCGTAATGAATATATTTCATTGTGTAAATGAATTTACTTTATTGTAAAAATGACGGATTGGATTTATTTTATAATAAAAATAGCGCAATGAATTTATCCAATTGTAAAATTAGTTTTTAGTTCATTTCATTGGAAAAATGACGTATTGAATTTATTTCATTGTAAAAATAACTCAATCAATTTATCTGATTGTAAAACTAAAGTTTTGAATTTATTTCGTTGTAAAAATGACGTATTGAATTTATTTAATTGTAAAAATAACGCAATGATTTTATCTGATTGTAAAACTAAAGTTTTGAATTTATTTCATTGCTAAAACACACCGGAGTCGAAACAATTCTAAGAAAAATCATTACCTGGCTTAAACCGAAAATACGAAAAGTTAGGATAGAAAATGAAGCACAAATTCTCGTCGCTGCCTTCAGTAGCCACCATTCATGAATAAAGATCAAGATTTCCCCTAATAAGGAATGGAAGGTGCAAGTGAATTCCCCACACAAAAGTCAATGATGGAAGTCCGGAATTAATTATTCAGTTCGATGCTTCGTCAAGGTAACCTGACAATGAAATGCGATAAACAGAAATCAGGAAATTGGTTTCATCATTTCCTTTTCGTTCCGGTCATTCCTCACGTGGGGAGATCATGCGTGACATTCATTACCCTCAGACATACATACATTCATACACCTGGGAACACACATATACATACACGTGTATGTGAATGTATATGAATATGTATACTGTAAAAATATCAGATCAAGTTTGGCTAAACTTGATGTAATATTTTGACAGTATTGTCAACTTAATAATATAGCTCCTAAGTTTGTTCGGTTTAAGTTGTACAAACCTTCATTATATATATATATATATATATATATATATATATATATATTATATATATAT
>NC_087200.1:126852700-126875200 GCF_015104395.2 Macrobrachium nipponense
TATGCATGCATTCATTCATATATAAAATATATATATAACACAAAATACACACTCACATATTATTTATATATATATATATATATATATATATATATTATATATATATATATATATATATATATATGTCGTTTAGTTTGGTTTGGTTTAATGTTCAACCCTCCACAGGGATGATCCCCTCTTTAGCGGGCCATTGTGCGTTTTCTAAACAGGTTGCACCTCATATTTGATAATGTATTTTAGTGTTTTCTCATCAGTATCGTAGCTCCTGCAGAATAGGAGTCTTTATTTCTTTTTTTAATTTGCTTTGTTCTTGTATGATCTTCACTTCAGACGGTATTTTGTTGTATAGTCTTGTTCTGAAAATAAGATTATACATAAGTGGAAAAAGATATGCCTGTGAGGAGCCGAGATCGCCGTTCATTTCCCCCTTAACCCAGAGGTCAACGAAAAGTCGAGGTGAGAAGTGATGGTTCATATCATTCTTCACGAAGTGGTCGCGCCTCGGTGCTCATCGCGCCTTTTCCTTCCCTCTTTTTCTCGTCCGTTTTTCTTGTCATTCATTCTTCGTTTTTGCCTCTGAAATTCGAAATGTCCCTCACTCTATAGTCCATGATGGTTTTCTCTTAAATTTTCACCGACGTAATATAGATTATATAATATATATATATAATATATATATATATATATATATATATAGATATTTATATATAATTATATATATAATATTCTATATATTATGTAGGTAGTATAACTGAATCACGAAAGTTTGGAACGTGATAAATGCATAAATAAAGATATAAGTCATCGTGATATTTATATATTTCCTGAATAGCATTAGAGTAAAATTTAATCACAGTTTTCAGATGTTTTAAGAAAAGAATAGTATTACTGAGTTACTCATTCATGCAGGTTTATTTTTTAATGTGCACAGTTAAATACATCAAGTATACAACCCCACAGATATTTATTTTATGTAACGTGAACTGATGTCTTTGATTGAGAATATATTGCCGTATAAGAAGCAAGGATAAGCGTCAGACAAATTACACACATATATATATAAATAATTAGTTACAGGCAAAGAAGAATAAATACAGATAGAAAAAACACATGGTTTATCATTAGCTAAATAGGCTTCTACAGCTTTCTGCAGCCATTCCTCTACTAAGGCCTGCAGTACACAACGAGCAAACAAACTAAGGCTGAGCGACCCTCGAAGCCTCTGAAGCCGACGCTCTGCTGCTTTTCTGCTTTTCTGCTCCTCCTCCCCCGAACCGGAAGCGAAGTCGAGATCCGAAAAATTGCCTCAGCCGAATTCGCTGCCGGTAGCGACGACGACGGTGGTGGTTTTTTTAGAAGATGACATACTACATGCAAAGACATAATTCCATGCACACTTCCTCTCTCTCTTCGTCACGGTGTGGTTTCTGGCTCTGCCAAGTCCCTTCCGACCTCCCTCGGAAGGAAGCCGCTGGTACCTCCGGCCCCCTTCCGCCCCCCTATTCATTGACGCATTGTGACTCAAGTTGTGTTAAGGTGAATTTCAAGGGCGCCGATTATGGGGAAGGGGGAGAGGGAGGTTCAGGGTGGGGAGATGGAGTCGCGGGCGGGGAGAGGGGATATTAGAACAGATTATATCAGTATACCTACCGCCCCCTTTCGCGGTGCTTGATTTTCAAATATAGTTTTTTATTATGGAGAGGCAACGGTTGACGGGATGTGGAAATTGTATTGTTTTTCCTCTCTCCAGTGGCAATTTATCGACAGACATTTGTTAGAATATTCATATATACTTTTATTATTTTTCGAATTGCTAATATAAGATGCCATGGCTCTCCTCTTGGCTGCTCTGAATATCCAGCGCCTTGGCAAGGTTAGCCTCTCTTTTTCACGAAAGGAAAAGACTCTTGGATATTAGAATGCAAGAGTTAACACACTGACGCGCTTCATCGTTGACAATTTGTGGTGGATGCTGAGAATTTTTCAAGATAATTGAGTGGATTGACCTCACGAGAGATCAGCAGCATCTAGCCTTTCAAAATATTTGAGGTAACTACTCAGAAATGCGCGTAAGCGTCTCAGTGGCGTGATCGGTATGGGTTTAACCTGCCACCTTGGTCGCCGCGAGTTCGATTCTCGGACATTCCATTGAGGGGTGAAGGATGTGTATTTCTGGTGATAGAGGTTCACTCTCGACGGGGTTCGGAAGTCACGTAAAGCCGTTGGTCCCGTTGCTGAATAACCACCGGTTCCATTCAACATACAAACACCATGCAAACAAACAAACAAACTAAGAAATGCGAGCGAAGGATGGAGTCGTCAGGAAAGAGCCAAGAATCGAGAAACCTTGCGGTCGGGCCTTGGTGGATCCCTAATGAGCCTGTCATCAACAATTCATTGTTTCAAAGGCGATGCCTTGCAGAGCAAATTCGCCTGCGCGATTTTCTCTGGTCCTGAAGACTGCATGCGTACTACAGAATGGATTTCGAGAATGCGCTCTGTCTTCATGATTTGTCTCTCTCTCTCTCTCTCTCTCTCTCTCTCTATCTCTATATATATATATATATATATATATATATATATATATATATATATATATATTGTATGTATATATATACATATATATATATATATATATATATGTATATATATATATATGTATATATATATATATATATATATATATATATATATATATATATATATGTGCGTGTGTGTGTGTATATATATATATACAATATATATGTATATATATATTATATATATATGTATGTATGTATGCATATATATATACATATATATATTTATATTATATTATATGTATAATATATAGGCTATATGTATGTATGTGTATATATAAATATTTAGAATACATATATACGTATGGATTTATGTATTAATATGCTTATATTAACAATTACTGATAAAAGCACGTGTTTACCACCTCTCGTCATTTTTACTGAGTAATACCCGGGTTTACTCTCTCTCTCTCTCTCTCTCTCTCTCTCTCTCTCTCTCTCTCTCGTCATATTTCCCGACAAAAGTCCGGCTTTACTGGTAATCCCGCCTGAAGGCAGGCATGACGTGTGAGGTTAGCGGTGAACAGACTGGCCGGGAACTAGGAAAACACCCTTTTAATCCTTCATCGTGTTCTGTGTGATATATCTGACGAAACAGAAATATTTGGTCAGTGAAAAGGTAACTATGGTTGACTCGTGTTGAGATGGATGAACGGGAGTCTATACCGTATAAAATTTTTGTTTAGTCCAGCGGCAGAATTCACAATGTTCATCAAATGGTGTATTAAAAATTGTTATGTATGTCAGAATATTTGGTATTATTATTATTATTATTATTATTATTATTATTATTATTATTATTATTATTATTATTATTATTATTATTACGTACATCTACATTTCCCTTCGCAACATTTCAAGAGATATCCGTAGATCATACTTATAGGATTGCTATAAAATATAGGGTAAAAAAAAATGTGCAATTCTTGAGACTAGCGAATGCAGTTAACGAGAAATTTCAACGCTGCATGATGTAGGTAGGTATCCACTAGATTGAACGAAACATGATCAAGGCTGACGCGTATTCTTCTCCCACAACCCACCTCTCTCTCTCTCTCTCTCT
Source organism: Macrobrachium nipponense (assembly GCF_015104395.2). Lineage (NCBI taxonomy): Eukaryota > Metazoa > Arthropoda > Malacostraca > Decapoda > Palaemonidae > Macrobrachium > Macrobrachium nipponense. Next base: position 126,856,343 of record NC_087200.1, read on the forward strand.
CTCTCTCTCTCTCTCTCTCTCTTCACTGCTGCATCCACACTTACGCACACGCATATATTTAAAGTTTTGATTTTAACTCTTTGTTAATGTTAGCTACTTCTTACGCTGGGGGACACCATAAGATTCTGAGATCATGATCAGTGAGGACAACAAGGAAAGATGTAGAAGATCAGTAAATAGAGTACGTGAGAGCAAAGCGATCGCTACGTACAGACAGTAAAAAAAAAAGAAAAAAAGAAATGCGAGTTGTAACAGAAAGCTGAAAATAATTCAGACCCGAACAATTGGTATATCTGTACAGTCACAAATGATTCTCATATATGTGCTTCCATTTCTTGATCAAAACTGACCTAAATTAAGTTGTCTCATATGACAAAATGCCCTTATCTGATGTGCTGTCCTAATTACTCTTTCTTCCCTAACATACAAGTCTTGCCAACTTCTGATAATAATACCAACACATAATTCATATTCATATATATATATATATATATATATATATATATATATATATATATATATATAATTTATATATATATATAATATATATATATATATATATATATATATACATAGTGTGTGTGTGTGTGTATACTCAATGGTTCTTTCATTCAAACCAGACGTGGGCTAAGAACCACGGACGTCAATTCGTTAAGATAATTTAATATTTTCATTATTGGTCGTTATTCCCATTTCCAAAGTTCTGAATTAAGTTCAGCGCTCGTTCATGAAACCAGAAGCAGGGCTCTTCACTTCAGCCAGTCGTGGTGGTAGAAGAGAGAAATAGGTTCACCACGAAACCCTCTACACCCAACGAACGTATCACTAGACTTTCCAGGCCTTAGTAAGATTATTCAAACTCTTCTCGTACAAAGGCAGAGAAGTTGTAAAGTAGAAGAAACGGTGCAACTTGTACACAACGTTGAGTTCCGTAGGCATAAAAAAAAAATAAATCATAAACTAGCAAAAAATATTTCGTTTCATGTTAAATTCGCCCTTAACTCTACTACTGTTATATAGCATATATTTTTATTTATGTTCTATAAGATTTACTCCATTGAAAACGTTCACAACGTCACCATTATCCATAATGCTGTCGTCAGTAGTCTTGCTATGTAAATATGATCAACTGGTTTTTCTTGGAATTAAGCTGAATATCATTGTTCCTGTGAATATCCACTGCTTATTTTCCAAGCACTCTTGTTAATCCAACAACATTTGGTGTTACTGCAGAGTGATATAATCTGCATAACGTAAGCCCTGAAAAAATACTACCCACAAAGCATATGACAGCACTAGTCTAATTTTAGAAGCAAATCATCTGCATCAACACAAAACAGAATTTGAGGGCTAATGCCGCCTTGCTTCACTTCATTGCTTACTGCAAATTGTTTCCACAATTTCCCATTGTTGTTATAATTGCTGATGTTGCTGCTTGTGCGCTTACTGCATTTGTTTTGGTTTTTCTTCTTTGTGCGTATACTGCATTTGTTTTGTTTTTTCTTCTTTGAGCACTTACTGCATTTTTGTTTTTTCTTCTTTGTGCGCTTACTGCATTTGTTCTGGTTTTCTTATTGTTTCTGACGTTGCAGTTTGATGAACATAGTCGACTTTTTCACTTCCGCATATCAATTACATAACATCCAGCATAGAAACGGCACACGAGTCTGCCACCTGCTGATAATTAAAGTGCGTATCACCTTTCAGTTGAAATAGTTTCAGAGTTATGTAATTCCCCATCTTTTCTTCTTGCACTCTTCTGATGCTTCGCGGTCAATTGAGAATTACTCGTTATTTTCGTACAAAACATCGAAGGCGCAAGTCACGAGGTAAGATTTTAAAAGCTGTAGCCTCCTTGAAGCCGATGTGAAAGAGGTTACGGCCAGCAAACAGATGACCTGCGGATTTGTGGGCATTTAGGTCCTGAGCAGCCGCAAGTGATTTCCGTTACGTAACATATACTGATCCTTGGAAAAAACACACAATCGTCTGATTGCTACCGTTTCGACAATCCTGCATATTTCTCAGCTATAGGAACCATCGATGGTCTATGGATAATCACCTACAGTTTCACGTTTTAACCGGTAATGAATCAGGAATATTTTCCTTTTCATGTGGTTGGGTGGCTTAATAAATGAACATGACAATGAGTTATATGTTTAATCTTTTCACTATCATACTTTCAGTGAGCGTTATTCAATTCAATCCGGATATCCAAAAAAAAAAGGCAAAATACACAGTCGCCTTCCCAGACCTCAAGAAGATTTCGCTCGCCTTTTGCTAGAATGATTTGATGAAGTTTATAGGCCGTCAAGCCAGGCACTGAGGCCCTGTCGACCATCACTATCAAGTTCAAGGTCCTGAAGGTAGAACCGAGAGAAAACTCCGCCATTTCACTAAGGAGTAATTGTTAGAGAGGTTGGACTACAAGATAAAGTGCAGGAAGCCGGACTGGAAGTAGTGTAAAATGCTAAAAAGTGGGTGCGGCTAGGGACCGAAGAGACGCTGCTGACTCCCTTTAGTAATGCTTACAGTGCACCACTTCAGATGCATTGAGGTTATCCTCCTATGGGAGAGTTTTGCTGGAAGTTCCAAAGGAAGACCTCTCATTCAAACCTGGTTTCAAAGTTAAGACCGGGAAGCGACGCATTCTGTAGAACAGTCACGACCATCCGCCTTTCCTGAGAAGCACCAGGGGTACCTTCACTGTTACGGGGATCCTGGGTTCCCTTTGGGATTATTTTTGCTTGGTGTACTACTGAAAAGAGATGTAGGACTCTGCTCTTATTTCCTGAGGTTCCTTAAAGACTGTGTCTATTCCCCAGCCGCAAATTCCTGAGATGTTTGCTAGGATTGCATCTACCCCGGGGCTTTTTTTTATGCCCCTAGGGTAGGTTAGGTTAGGTCGGGTTTGTTAGAGTAATACCTATTATGTAATTCGGGTGTGGGAAACATAAGATTATTTTCAAGAAATTCTATGGTTAGGTGTTGAGATATGGCGTCCCGCGTTTTTCAGGGAAAGGTCTCAGTACTTGGTCACATCTCGGGAATATGATCCCCTGCCATGCTATCAGCTCTTATTTATTGGAAAAAATGTATCAAAAGAATTCTTTTATCCATGTAATACTTTTATAACAGCGCTGGTTCGAATACATTAGAGGACGAATTTATCATCAACTAAAAAATTCCCCTTCAGTTAACCTACATGAAAATATATTAAATCCGAGGTGGAGCGAATTGGATATTAAAGGACATTTGTAGCTTAATGCACGTATATATATATATATATATATATATATATATATATATATATATATATATATATATATATATATATATATATATATATATATATATATATATATATATATATATATATATTATTTTTCTTTCAGTGTTCTTTCATATCTGGTAAAGGTTCCTTTGTTAATATACAGAAAGAAGATAATTGTTCTTGACATTTATGTTCTCTTAGTAAGAATGATTATTATTGTCTAATAAAATTTGACATAACATCATTCTTATGCATCTGTTATTAGCACCGTTCTACGAAAAAAGGATACACAGGAAATAATGAATGTTCTCTATGTTAAATAGCAATTCTGTTTCCTACTAGTTTAAAATATGATTATTCACTGTGCTGCAAATGATTTATACAAGTGATACGCTACAACCATTGCTTCATTCATTTTAGCGATGGGACGGTAAAGAGAGAGACCTCTAACCTTCAGGATTATATAAGAAAACACCTCTGATCTAGAATACGTACCCTCAAGCTACCTTTGAGAGTAGGATAGCAACTCACGTTTTGACATTTACCGGGGAAGGTTCTTTGGCGATCGTACCGCGGGACGATGGTCAGTCGGTCCCTGTTCTTAGAGACACGATGCCTAGTATTTCTTGATCTGCCTCCCACAGTGGAGGTCACTTCTGTTGTCATGAGAGCGAGTTTTTCCCGCTATGTTTGGCGACTCGATGGTAATGCCGTCCTTCTTTTGTTGCATCGTAATGAGAACTTCTGGCCTGCAAAGAATGGTTCTGTGAAGGTTAGGAGTCTTTTTTTTTCATGAGTTTATAATGAATAATGCTAATGAATTTTATTTGCTTTCTTGCGAATGAGAATGTTGCTGAATATTTACAGTACTAGAAGACTGCGAGATATAAAGGCAACGGTACTTGCTGATGAATGGGAAACTAATGATTTTCACAATTAGGATCTGCACAATGAGTTCAACAAGGCTAAATGACGAAGTCATAGTGGTACTATGGAATCACTCGTCTAAAGTCCTAAATCAGAAATTTTTTTTTTCTCTCTCTCTCTCTCTCTCTCTGTATTATATAATATATATATATATAGATATAGTATCATATATATAAGATACATATATAGATATATATATTAATATATACATATACACACACATATATAGTACACTTTCCACCAGAACTACGATCTTCAAATATTTAGTATTTACAAATACTTCTTTTTTTTTGCGCAGAAATTTTGGTGCTTAGTTCGTGCCAGTATAATCCTTGGCTGCAGCACACTACATTTGCTTGACTACCTGGCACATAATTTCATGCTTAGATCAGACGTTTATTGAGTTTCAATGGGACGCCCTCAAATTGTTTCAATCTCGTTTTGTTTCGAACACAATTTCACTGGTGTGCGAGCGTTTTATACGTATCAGGAGGCTCACACGCACACATTATTGTATATATGATATAAGTATATATACTCATATATATAATTATATATAAAAACAAGTCTTCGTACTGGTGTAAATGTGACTGCCTCTCGTTAGTGCCGCGTCTATTTTAAGTAGAGGAAAAGTCAATTTTGCGAGTTAAAAGTTTGCTGTGCCCCGAGCCAAACCCGCAGTCAAATTGTTCAAATGATCGCAGTGATTTTAGGTAAGGGTGAAAGTGCACAGATCCTGTGTGCTTTGCATTAGGCATAGCTCTCGTTAACCGCATTGCTTGTGTTCTCCCTTTCCCAAGACCTTTTAAGGGCTCCCAAGCTTCCTGCCTTACGTCCAGTCTTAAATGAAGAAGCAAGACTTATGTCGGCGAATTGAGAAGCATTAATGTAAGAAAGCCAATAATGACGAACGAGTATTTTTTTATCAGAGTGATTAAAAACCGAACTTGCCGTCCACACTTTCCCACGTATTCGGTAGTGTAACTGTTTGGTCCATTAGAACCGCGCGCGCATCGGTTGTCTTGTCGACAGGTTGAAGCTGCTGAAAGAACAAATAGGAGAGAAAGAGAGAATCCAACGTTTTGCAGAGTCATGGGCTGTAAGGAGCTCCTTTTGTAACGACGAAGCCTGCCTCCTGTCAAAAGGCCTTTGCCACTATCGTATTACAAAATGGTTTCTGTAACCTTCGATGTATTAGGCTTATTGCAGGTTGAGAATGGAAGATAAAGATATGCTGTAGATAAAACTCCTTTTGATTTCTTGAATTCTTCTTCTTCAGTATTTTGTATGCAACGTCACGAAAATTCGATCTATTTCGAAAAAAAAAATAAATAAATAAATAAAACTAAAAAGACAAAAACAACGCCAGTGGAACCACGGTCTTTCGACAACTGGGAAACCAAAATCTCGGAGTAATCATGAGATGCAATACCTCCCAAATTAGTCCCAATAGACTGAAGGAAAACAAGCTTTAAGCAATGATACGGCAGATTTGCAAAGTGACTCCGCCGCCGCAAACATTCCTTCCCTCTGTTTGGACTTCAAATATCGACCGTTCGTCAGAATCTTTTCCATGGACAGCCCTGACTACGTTACCTGGTACAATCAAATTCACTGTTCAAGCTGATGAATTAGTACACCCACAATTAATTCTGCGTCGCCTTACAGAAGATTTTGATTTTTTTATTGTAAGAAAACGTACAAAGCGAACTGTTCCGTACCATACATTGCAGGACGTCATCTCCAACTGAGCTTTCAAAACATACAGTGTTATCAATAACTCTGTCATTCTGCGATTTACGGAAGGAAAATGACGTACCGCAACGTAACGAATATCTTCTGTTTTTTAAAACAAACCTGACGGTAAAGTACAAGAAAGTGAAAGTAAACAGAGTCGAATGCTCGAACAGTATAGTGAAGATAAAGGCTAAGCTTTTATTTTCTTGGCTTTTTTTTTTCAAACTACAGCAGCGCTGCCAATACAGAGAAAATGTCAGTGCATACTGTTCTGACGTAATTTGAAAACATTCAAGCCCTTTTACTGTTACTTTGACGAAAGAACTCTACCCACATAAGCACACACACTTATGTATATGTATATATATATATATATATATATATATATATATATATATATATATATATATATATATTATACATATATTTGTGTATGTGTATCATATACGTAGGTACACATAACAAGCCTAGACTTTGGACCAGATAACAGTATAAAGTTAAGTTTTAAGTACGCATAACCATCAATACTAAAGACAGCTTATTTAGCTTGTAAGCTATTGACACATTACGAAAAACGTGAAAATGTAAAATGAGTACAAAAAGTAATGAAAATTGGAAACTAGAAAAGTAAAAGTGAAGTCAGTGATGGTCTACACGAAACAGAAGAGGTGCTTGTATATTTTTTGCCATCCATCCTTGAGTTCGCTTTTATTACACATACCCACGTATACTACACACACACAAACAAACATACATATATATACATACATACATAAATTCCTCAGACTCATTCAGCCACATAAGAGATGCCATATTGATGTGAAGGTGACGGTAAACAGTATTCAGCAGGTGACCTGTAACGTTTCTTAATATGACATTATTCGAGTCTCCAGCTAGCGTCCGTAAATCGAAATATCTATTGAAATTCAGATTCTACCCTATAGGCTTGCACAATAATTGTCTCAGGAATACTTTCTTAATAGTTCTTTGACCATAATGAATGAATGTATTCATATGACACCTCAATAAATCAAAACATGATGATAAGATCGTGAAAAATGGCAACCACGATTATGGCCGTACAAGCTCTTGTTACAAGGACAGCGCAGTACGGTGCCTATTTGATATTCCGGATGGATCTTAAGACGAAGATGACACTGCCTGCCTAAATTGCCGATTAACTTCTCATATGCTCACTCGCACGCTTGCGCACAACCGCACATGCGCCACCTTCAGCACGGAGTTTTCCAAAGGCTTTTTCATTCCTTATCGGCTCTTCTTCAGTTTTTCAAATATGGTTATACTTTGTGTAAGATGTGTAATGTAGTTTCAGATTACTACTCTTTTAATCCTTTCAAGTAGACTAAAAAAGAAAAAAACTTTCTACGTATTACCATTGACCTTGAATGCTACACACACACGCACACACCGGGAGCCATCTGTTGAGAAAAAAGTGAACGTGTCTTACGAGCAGCTTTTACCACCAGCAAGTAGAAGAAGGCGTGACCAAAAAATCGTGATTCCGAGACGTCTTGTTGATATAGTGCCTCAACTCATATGATTCACGGTCCGTTTCTACTGTACGTTGAACAAGTTCTTTGGAAGAAATTAATCAAACGCAAAAGTTACCCCAGTATCTTCTTTTGAGAAACATCTCCTTTTCATGAATGATAAATGTCCCTTGCTGTTTAGGTAGTGATCCATTTCATTTGTAATTTTTTGAGCAGTGGCACGAAGAAGCAGTTACCAACGCACACAAAGATGCAGTTATCCGAAAAATGATAATTTTATGCTGTTAAAAGACTCGTTGCATTGTAATGCAATTTCATGACAATGGGCGCTGATCAAGTAATGACTCGCCACAATCTTGGAGAGGGAGCGAATCATCAATCACTGTCATAATATCTTCGCAAAAAATCATAGAGATTTTCATTTGCAGTGACTAAATGATAAATGATTTTACATCTCCGTTTTAATTGTATTATTGCTGTACTCTCCACATAGCTAAGGCGTTCAAATCGAATAGACTGATGAATTACCAAGGCGGTTTATTCTTGAGAAGGAGGGACTTCTGATTGGCACTGGTGGCCTTTCTTTGATATCTGTTGTTCAGAATACAGATTACAGCAGTTTGTTACGCTGTTGCTTCACTGTTCTGTTATTTTATTTTTTCCGTTCTTTTCATTACTGTTAGCAAACTAGTTATCGCACCTGACAGGTAAATTTTAAGCACAATTTTTATTTAAGGAATCTGAACTGTTAGGCTATTCCTCAGAAAAATGGATGGATATTGTTCAGAGATTAGTGCCCGCGTTTTCTTCGGTATTTAGTACCGAAAGTATTTTTTTATTACTATCCAATGTACCGAATGATTTTCATGAAAGGTTTTCACTTATGAGGTGTTGATTTCTTTCAGTCCTTGGAAAACTTGACCTGAACGTCTGTACAAAGATTATCCATGTAGCAATCACGACGCATTTCTTTCGATGGTACTTTGTTACATGTGAACAACATATAGTAAGATTGTACTTCACTATGATCGTGTCTCATGCTGTGGAAAAGAAGTCCATGAACGTACCAACAGTTGTATATCCTTACTTTATGAATTACAAGATGATCCTTTGGTAGGGGTGTAAGAATACTACCTCCGTAGGTCCTGCGTGTCGTAAAAGGCGACTAAAAGGACAGCTGCCGCCTTGCAGTCTTACTTTTTAGTAAAAGCTAGGTCCACCGCCAATAACTGTGGAAGCGTCTGCCTTGCAGTCGTACTTTTTCTAGTAAAAGGCTAGGCCCACTGCCAATAACTGTGATTGATGACAGCAAGGGCATGCGGTCGTAAAAACCCCTTTGCCAAACAATAAACCATGCTGATGATGCCTTTGATAGAAGGCAATGGAGAAGACGCATCTGGCAACCGGCCCCTTAATGTAGGGATAACGGTGGAAAAGAAGATTTTGTGAATTACAAGTGTGTCAATATATATCAAGCTTGCGATCATGCTGTGTTTTTCAGAAATATGCAACATGTGTTACATAACTTCGTAATATTCTATTGGAAGAACGCAAAGAAGAATAAGAGAAGACAGATAAATAACAAGATAGGTAGATCCAACATCAGCTGCAGGTATAGGCTACATGTTAGTTGTGAGAAACGGCGATGTGGTACTAAGAGAACGAGCTTCGTACTTCAACATTAAAAGCCGACGCCCAGCGGCTCGGTGGTCATGATCGTCTTACGCATATTTTCTTTTGCACAAAGGCGAAAACACGGGCGTTGGTGCCAGAATGGAACTCTGACAATAAATAGTGAATTTTAGGACGTCCTCTCCTCAGAAAACCTTGGGTATTTTCGGTGGTTTACAATTGAATTGAGGTAAGCGTTACCAACGTTGCAACTCCTTTCACAAACGGTTCGATCTATGTATAGGATTTCAGTCAAGCGTAGCTTTTTGTGGTCGAGTAAAAACATTCCTTCTATTTATGTATTTATTTTGTAATATGATGTACAGTATTTATGGCTATGGCATACATACGCATTATGTCAGGTGACATTGGATAAGTAATCTAAGAAGCTCTTGAAGAGAGAGAGCATAGATTGCCTGAATACACCAAGAAACCTTTAGAAGTGACTCTGGAACAAAACCGAGGCTAGATAGCAAAGGACAAAAAAGAGAAGGGAACGCCTACTGAACTAGGATACTTTTGGCGTGTCCCAGCATTTCTCTTGAAGCTCTGTGTTGGAAGACTGTCCCTTTCATGAGCTGAATAGATTCCTTGAGAAGCAATATTGAAATATTCCTTCTCAGTCCTTCACAAATTTAATTTCTATGGTAAATCATATATCATTGTCATGGGCTCTTTCCTTACGAACTGACAAAATATAATGTCCACAGAATTCTCATCGCCAATGCAATGAAAGCCATGAGTGTCATCCCCCGGTCCTTCATGCATTTATTTCCCTTGAAATTTCATGCTACTAAGAGGAGTGACAGCTGTTCGTTGCCGTTTTCGGAGAGGTCAGGGATTCTTTCGCTAAGAATTTTTATTGTGCTTTACTACATATCATGAGCGGTTAATCGTGCAACAACAAATGGTAATCAGTGTCAAAGAAGTGACAAGAGGGAAGAAAGGATACTATTTGATCAAGAAGTACTGTTAAGATTCAACGGACCTGTGATTTCCACCAAGAAAAAATGAATAAAAGATTAAAAGTTAGAATTTCATACGATATTTCTGAACAGAATAAATATTCACCTCAAACAATTTCTTTTTGCCTCGGAAAAGTCTCATTGATTTGAAATTGCACGATACACATCGTAAATTTCTCGACGCACCCAAAAGGTGAACTCGCAGAAATTTATATGCATGATTCAAAAATGCGCACGTAACTTCGACTCGGCCGCCAGAAAGGAAGAGGGAATACACTTTTCGGAGATGATGTAGACGCAGCAATTCCATTGTTAGTAATGATGCTAAAACTTAAACTTCTTCCGCAAAATTAGTCACATTCTTGTATTCATGTACGACAGAACGGTAGGATTTAGTGAAAGTTTCAGAGAAGGTGAATCTTGCAGGGAAGGAAGGCTAGTCAGATTTTGAAATTCAGGAGCTTCAGATTGAATTCGGAAAACGACCAAGGTTCTTTACGACCGATTTCGATATTAATTCAAGACTTATACGATTTTAACATTGTAAGACGTGGTAGCATTAAAGATAATACTTAACGTTAATGAATTTCCTGGATAATCATTTTAACGAGTCTAGTGATTAGCAAATAAACAAATGCTTAATATAAGATGTCTTCCGGTTCCGTATATTTATTTGAGCCTATATAAGCACAATGAAAACCTTGCAACAGCTTATCTGCAAATATCTACAAGAGTTCATATTAGCAATGATTACTCATGCAAAGCAGAACTATCTGAATCTACCAGTTATTTCGTGTCTCCTGTTATATATATATATATATATATATATATATATATATATATATATAATATATATATATATATATATATATATATATAATTCTTACTAGATGAACGTCGTTCATTTGTTCGAGAAACCTGTCTTGTACATAAGGTAAAAGAAAAGTAATGAACTCCTCAAGCGTGATTACTCATTCCCAACCTTCGCAAACGTCCTGCCTCAGATACGTCTGACAGTGCCCTTATAAGAACAAGAGACTACTTGGTGTTGTTAGTTTCTCGTGAGGGCCACGGCAATTTTTTCTTGGTGCTTGTTATCTGCGCGTCACCTACTCCGGTGCTAGTACTAATCATGGCGGAAGCTCCTTGGGACGCCGTTTTTAGCACTAGCCCCTGGGGGATCAAAGTATTATTTACACACATATCTGTATAGTGTGGTTGACAATTTTTATTAATAAACGATGTCTTCGTGCGGCCGTCTACTTTACATTTACAATACAGTGTTTAGTACTAGCACCTCGGAGTAGTAGGTGACGCGTAGATAACAATCCAAAGTAGCACCCTTTTCTTGTTTTTCAAGAGGGCTCTTTGATTAAGTTTGCGCTATAATTTTTATTTATTTTTTATTACCTCCCCACTCAGTTACAAAACATCTCGGAAATAGCTTTGCTTTTTATGATGGTTTTTATGTACTTAATTTGTATGTTTGTTTGTTTTTTCTAATTATCTGATCATGACCTAATACCGGGTGCACAAGTCAGCCGAAAGGTCTCGTTTTGGTCAGCGATATCAACAAAACGCCCTCGTCTCCTACGCCCGCAGTTCCTTTTAGGACACACCTTCCTTGGGATCGAGGCGTTTCTTCGAAAACAGGAAACGTCTTTTCAGTTACGTAACAGAATATCAGGTTGATAAGCTACATGGTCGAACTTTTTTTGTCACTCAATTTCTTTTTGAACTTTGCTGCTGTCTGTCGGTGCGATTTGACTACTCGAGTCAGGTCTCGTTTGCCATTTTTTCAGTTATTTTCACGATGTTATGAAAACTTTCTTGTAAGGTTTGCATGTGATATAGTAATAGGATAAAATAATAATAAAAATGATCTGCCAAAATATTCTGGATTAGTTGTTCGAAAATGTACATATCTTACCAGATCAATTCCTTCATCAAAAGTTGGAAAAGAAGACGGACAACTTGTATAACATTATGCATACTGTTAACTTCATATATTCCCTTTTAGTTTTTGACAACTTGCGTTAGAGGAGGTTTTGCAAATTGTACTGAGCGGTTTGTCACCCAAGACTGATCTGTGCAACAAAAGATTGAAGAAAAAAATGCTAGATGACCATTCAAATTTATTTATTGAATAATATGCTACGATAATACCTATAGACCTATAGATTCTAAAACTGACCTGTGTCCCTGTTACCCTCGGTAGGCTAAAGGAATTCCCGACCTGACGCAGGTATGAATGAAACTGCTTAATATATTATGGAGACCGAGACTATATATATGGATCTTTTGCTAGACTAAAAAGAACGCTGTAAACGAGGTATCGCCATCTCTCTCTCTCTCTCTCTCTCTCTCTCTCTCTCTCTCTCTCTCTCTCTCTCTCAGTGCGCTGCAGATACTGGCGATGCCCAGGGCTGTGCCCAGCGCGCGAGCACTGCACGGTTTCGACATGCAAGTACAAAATACCTTTAACCTTCAGGAGTCCTTTGTAGCCACCCCCAACGTCATTCAGCCGCCACCTTGACCCTCTCTCTCTCTCTCTCTCTCTCTCTCTCTCTCTCTCTCTCTCTCTGAAATTTTAGTTTTACGTCGTTGAGAGGAAAGGTCCATCTGGGGTGAGAGAGAGGTGGAAGGGATAATGCTGGAGTAGGCTCTCTCTCTCTCTCTCTCTCTCTCTCTCTCTCTCTCTCTCTCTCTCTCTCAATTTTAGTTTTGCGTTAGGGAGAAAAAGAATCCAACGTGGTTAGAGGGAGGTGGAAAGGTTAATTCTGGGGTAGCTCTCTCTCTCTCTCTCTCTCTCTCTCTCTCTCTCTCTCTCTCTCTCTCTTCCCAATTTTAGTATTACGTTACGGAGGAGAAGAATTCAACTGAGAGAGAGGGAGGGGGAAGGTTGGGCAGGATAATTCTGGATTAGGTGTTTTTCATTTCTCATTCCTGCCGGGGATTTGCCATTGAGAGAGAGAGAGAGAGAGGCGAAGAATCTGAATGAATGAAACTACGTGCTGCTTTTGCAATGCTCTAGAGTCTAGAGTATTATTACCCATATTAACAATGTTTTAGAGAAGTATTGGCCATATTAGCAATGTTTTAGAGTATTATTAGCAATATTAGCAATGTTTTAGAGAAGTATTGGCCATATTAGCAATGTTTTAGAGTATTGAATTCACAATATTTAGCAATGTTTTAAGAGAAGTATTGGGCCATATTTGAGCAATGTTTTTATAGTATTATTAGCAATATTAGCAATGTTTTTAGAGGAAGTAATTGGCGGCCATAATTAGCAAATGTTTTAATAGTATTATTAGCATTAAATTACCAATGTTTTAGAGAATTATCTTAGCCAATATTATAGCAAATGTTTTAGAGTATTATTAGCAATATTAGCAATGTTTTAGAGAAGTATTGGCCATATTAGCAATGTTTTAGAGTATTATTAGCAATATTAGCAATGTTTTAGAGAAGTATTGGCCATATTAGCAATGTTTTAGTTATATATTATTAGGCAATATTGCAATGTTTTGAGAGAAGGTATTGTCCATATTAGCAATGTTTTAGAGTATTATTAGCAATATTAGCAATGTTTTAGGGAAGTATTAGCCATATTAGCAATGTTTTAGAGTAATATTAGCAATATTAGCAATGTTTTAGAGAAGTATTAGCAATAGTAGACGCAGATATATTCGAAAGATACTCCATGTTTTAGTGTTCTATAAAAGAAAACTATTGAGACGGCTATTTGACTACTGTCCGTCCGCCCTTTTTCTTTCCGCCCTCAGATTAAAACTACTGAGGCTAGAGGGCTGAAAATTGGTACGTTGATCATCCACTCTCCAATCATCAAACATACCAAAATGCAGCCCTCCATTTTCAGTAGATTTAAAAAAAAAATTCTATTTAAGGTTAAAGTTAGCCATTATAATCGTGCGTCTGGCCCAACAATACAGGCCACCACCAGGCCGAAGTTTCATGGGTTGGGAGTTTCATGAGCCGTGGCTTAGAGTTTTATACAGCATTATACGCTGTACATAAAACTCGATTAGGCCAGAGAAACTTTGGCGCATTTTTTACTTGTTTTTATAGTTACTCGTTTGTTCTTGTTTGTCGTTATTTCCAGAACGCAGCAAAATGTCGACAATCTTTTGTAAATAAAACTTCCAGTTTAATGCTAAAAATGGCTGTCAGTTGAAGGCTTCAGTGTTTGCAATCGATGCTAGCGAGGCGCTGGGGTCGTCTTTAGCAAAAGCAATTGCGTCATTCGGGGGGGGCGGGTGTGGCTCCAGTTTTGTCAACCCTAACGAGCTCGGAAATCTGCAATATTTGTTGGAGGGAATGTCACTGATGCAAATGTGAGTGTCACTTTTTCAGTGGGTGGTTAACTTTGTTTTTCCTTGCTGTTATTATTATTATTATTATTATTATTATTATTATTATTATTATATTAGCAGTAGTATGTATTAACAGTAGTAGTAGTAGTGGCAGTACAGTATTTATCATTGATGTTGTTCTGTTAAATATATTGAGATGACTTTATCACTTGAATAATCTCCAAAGCAGCCTCAGAACTGTGTCCATCTGCCAACAGACTTCCAGTGTTTATTGGCCGCGTCGTAGCTGGAAGATTGTCACCTAACTTCGTACTTGTCAACAGACATATATACTTGTTTTTTTATTTTCATAAGTAAATATATTGTCACACTAAATTATGGATGCGTCATAATATGCCCATCCTATTATAGATTTTGGGTGAGTTATGTCATCAAGAGTCACTTTGACGCACAAGTTAAGCATTGTAATTTCCGTCGCAGATGTGGCCATTAGTAATCTCAAGAGAATCTTATCTCTAGAATTTATGTATGACGTGCTTGGCTTTCGTTGAAGAAAACTGCGTTTTAATTCGACTTAAAACTTGTTATCAGGGTACAAAGCAAGCCCTAAAGCGTCAGTGTATAGGGTTCGTTCGTACAGAGTCCAGGTGTGCAGCAGCATGCGCAAAAACGACGGCAGATGGCACTTACAGGTTTGTGAATTTTTTTGTGCAATAAAATGTGCATAAATACTGAGCTTCATGGCACTGATTACTAAGGTTCATTCTTTCGTGAAAATGTAGATAAAGAAGTAGTCACTTTTGGAAAGGTTTAAATTGTCACCGAGTGAGGGTTGGGAGATGTCCCTGCAAAGTATCCGTCTTTGAGGCAGCGCTTCCACTACCTATTGTAAACTGTTGTAGTTGTTGCTTAGAAGAAATTCCTGCCACAGGCTTTCCTTCAACGGAAACTGAAAGTGATATAAAGTGACTTGGGAATGGTTCAGAAGGGGCCGGGATGATTCCGTCTCGGCCCGAGATTGGAAAATAGGCGTCGATGCCTTAATATCAATCTCCTTTGAGGTTCATTATAGAGAGACAGGTGTAGGACGCTCCAAGGTCACTTCGCATTTGAAAGAACCCTGTTTTCTTTTGCTTTTCTTCTTTATGATTCCAATCTTTTACAGAAGGTTTATCCCCTATAGAGGGCTAGTGCCGTCAGTGGACCTCATGCGGCGCAATGTAGGCGTTACTTTAAGTTCTTTGCAGCGTCCCTTCGGCACCTAGCTGCAAGCCTGCAACTACTTTTTTATCACTGTACCTCCTTTCATATTCTCTTTCTTCATCTTACTTTCCACTTTTTTATCACTGTACCTCCTTTCATATTCTCTTTCTTCATCTTACTTTCCACCCTCTCCTGACTCTTGATTCTTAGTGCAACTGCTTAGAGGTTTTCCTCCTGTTACACCTTTCAAACCTTTTACTGTCAATTTTTATTTCAGCGCTGAATGACCTCGTAGGTGCCAGTCCTTGGCCTTTGGCCTAACTTCCATATTCAACTTAGCTACAGAAAGCTTATCATGTCATTCCAAAATCCAGTCTGTTGAAACTGAAAATATAGTAATGCAAAATATTTCATGTGGTGAAAAGAAAAAAAAAAAAATGTGGAAAAATCCAAATCGGCAGAGCAGCTGGGCAGAGCCACTTCAGGCGGATGAATGAGTTCAAGAGCTGGAATGCAAAGGAAGCGGAACCGAGAATGGCGATTCCAGCAGTGATTTTGCGAAACGAGTTTCTTGACGGTTTACGCTGAATCCAATAAGATCGGGATGGCAGACGAGCCTTTCTTATATTGCAAAAGCAAAGTGGTCAGAATTAACATTGGAAGGTGGAAGAGAACGATGTATGCAGAAAAGAATAGAGTCGCAGTAAAAGGAGGAGGAGGAGGAGGAGGAAGTGAATGAATAAGACGGAGGAGATAAAGGGTAAAGAAAAAACCCACAGGTATTCGGGCGTGTTTGTCGGACTTCTTTTGCCCTGAAGCAACAGAGGAAGAATGAGAATGGAGGAGTGCGACGTCTCTCTCCTCCTCCTCCTCCTCCTCCTGCTTCACCTCAAGTGTGAAGGAACTGAGTTAACCTTGAACCTGATCCGTGTTGCAGAAGAGGGTACTGGTGGGAGAGACCATCCTTCCTCCTCAATACTCCCTCCCCCTTCCACCATACCGACCACACCCCCTGAAAACCCAACACCCCCTAATCGCCCTCCCGACTCAATAACAATAATTCGCTTAATTGCGATGTGTTTCTCGTCGTATATCTTTCAACTGGCATTGTGTAATGTCCCTGTTTGTTGCTTATTTTGCAGTGGAGATGTTGCCGGACGTTCAATGACGTCACCACAAACATATTTCCCTACACAGTCACACGAGCACACGCACTCACTCGTACACGTATGTATGTATGTATGTATGTTAGTGTATTGACCGCTGTCTTTTCTGATCGCGAGAGCCGCCTCTTTCAGAGGAAGCGGCTTATGTTGACAAACAATATTGTTCAGAGAGAGAGAGAGAGAGAGAGAGATTAACCATATTGATCTATGTATGTGACAAAGCAGAATACTATGAACTTACTCAAGGTACTTTACAGGAATTCGGGTTTTCCCTGAAACAGACTTTGTGCAAAGGAAAGAAAGGAGTAAGCAGTATAGCATTTACAAAATTAGAATGACGTGCAATGGAATGAAAAATGTTTGCCAAACTTTCAAGGTGAACGAGTTGAAATTTCTTTGTATGGTGCTCATTTTCAAATCGCCTTTAATTAGGATGGCTGCTGATTGATTTTGTTGGCGTCGTCTGTATACAATAATCAAATACAATAATTAAAAATTTACAGTATTGCGCTGAAGGAAAAGGGCTTACCACTTCAGTACATGACAACCAATTTTTTAAGATATCAGCGATGTTTTTCGCGTAACAAAACCAGAGTTGCTAAAATGACAACAGAAAATTTAGCTCAATGAACTTGATACTTATTTACACCCGATCTACCTTTTCCTTCTTGATTATCGGTTCAAAGAAACGTGACTTAATCCAATCTTCTGAAAAGATAATCCTCCGTCAATTAAAAGATAATGAACAGGTCATTATAATTAATGATGAGAGAAAAGCGAGTATAATAGAGCTACCACGATTATTATCGCCCTATTTAATGAGATGTCGCGTCGAGATATTGTTGTTTCAAATATGAATCAGTGTCAGGGACGTCTTAATTTATTTTTTTCAACTGGATTGTATAAGTTTACTGATGGATACAAATGACTTATCAAAGCATTCTCTGTTTCCATATATATTGTCTGTATATGCATGTATGTACAATATGTATAATATATATATATATATATATATATATATATATATATATATATAGTATATATATGTATGCTTAAACAATCTCAGTAGATGCACGTGACTTCATTAAATAAGCGAATACCATAGGAAAATGACAGGCAGAAATCCAAGCGCTTGGATTTCTGACTATCATTTTCCAGTGGTATTCGCTTATATATATATATATATATATATATATATATATATATATATATATATATATATATATATATATATATATATATATATATATGCCTTGTATACACATTATATATATGTGTATACAATTTTTTCTTTGTCTTTTATGCAGGCAAGTATTTTTAATAGTCGAAAGTCAAGACATTAAAAGAAACTACTGTATGATAATCATGTAAGGTGCGATATCTTTTCTAAATGTTTTTGTACAAGTTAAGGGTTTTAAATATCTCTTTCACCCTTGATGCTTCAGTTTGTGTTCGGTATGTAGCTTTATGAAGAACAAATACGTAAATTAGCCCTTTCTTGTTACTTTATATAGGAAACTGCATTAGTGCGCTTGACAAACTACTTTACGCCAATGCTTCTTCAACTTGTCTTTTTCCGTTTTATAAGATGAGGAATTCTAGATACAATGTCTGTTACGGTTTTCGTTTCTTGTACTATATTTCCTTCGTTCGCGCCACCTATCACAAATCGTAGTCTTCTTTTTTTTATTGATTATAAAGCGAGGTTTACCTCACATTGAAATTAGGTTTTATTTATATATATATATATATATATATATATATATATTATATATATATAATACCCATTATTTATTTATTGATTTATTTATTTATTTAACTAAAGAGAAAAAGGAGTATAAACTGATTTAAAGTCTTGATAAAAAGAATAGCATCTGCAAAGAGTGCCATTAACTTCCACAAAAATGTATTTATTTATTTAGTTGAGTATGCGTTGCGAATATTGATGGAGTTAAGCGAGATAAATACACGGGAAATAATAATCTTCAAACGCAAATTTCGTAACATATTCGGCTTTCATCTCTCACAGAGTCAACGTACAAACGCACTCACGCGTCTTCATGTTTC
>NC_087200.1:126880200-126882700 GCF_015104395.2 Macrobrachium nipponense
TAAAAACCTGTATTAATGAAGATCCTCTTCCAGCATATTATTATTATTATTATTATTATTATTATTATTATTATTATTATTATTATTATTATTATTATTATTATTATTATTATTATTATTTGGGAAAAACTCTCTATTGCGAGAGTATATATAATGTTCTAAGGGGTCCACAATAATAAAGATTGTTGCGAGTTCGTGTAAAATTTTAAAACCCTTTAGATAAAGCTTTCGAACTCTTCCCTGGGTTCATCTTTTTGGACTGAAGATGAACCCAGGGAAGGGTTCGAAAGCTTTTTTGTAAAGGGTTTTAAAATTATACACGAACTCGCAACAATTTTTTATTATTGTGGACCCCTTAGAACATTATTATTATTATTATTATTATTATTATTATTATTATTATTATTATTATTATTATTATTGTTGTTGTTGTTGTTGTTGTTGCGTTCTTATTTCGAGAATTTAACACTGTTTCTCTCTTCATCACTAACTCATGAAACTGCCGATGCTACGAAAGCCACCCTGGCTGACTGACTGACCTGTCGTGAATTCCTGCTTCAGGTGAGAATGCCGGGGGCAGCGGCGGTGGTGCGCGATTCTCGAAGCCGCCGCAATGGGGGCGGAGGGAAGAGGCAGGTGCCCAAAAGGTCGTCCTCCTCCGCGGCGGCCCTGCAGAGGAGCAGATCACCCGGGGGTGCAGCCTCTTCTTCGGCGGGAGACGACGTCGTCGCCACCGGTTACACCCAGTTCGACGCAGACCTGCCCCCTTTAGACGCCCCCGTCATCGTACCCAGGACCAGAGGTCGCCATGAAAAGGAAAAGAAGAAGGAAAGACCGTCGTCGGTCATCATACCTTCGTCCTCGTCATCGTCGTCGTCGTCCGCGTCAGATCGTCAAGTGAGGTTCCTTCAAGATCACGACGGGTGTGAGAACGTGCGCGGAAGTCCTTCGCCGCTCGGTTCGTCGTCAGCGTCATCCTCGGGAGTGTCGTCGGCGTCTTCATCGCCCCCGACGGAGAAAGCCCGCTCACCCAACAAGCGCTCCATTTCCATGAACCACCACCACCTTCAGCGTCATCAGCGCCATCATCGGCGTCTGTCGCCCGAGGGAAGGGCGTCCTCCGCTCATTCATCGTCGACGTCGCTGTCCCCAGGAGGAGGGAGCGACATTTCCTTGAACGAAGACGACGTCACGTGTGCCATATGTCTAGACTTACTGCACAGGCCGCGTTCTCTGCCGTGCGGGCACACCTTCTGTCTCATATGCCTTCAGAACTACGCCAATTCCTGCAGGTCTGTATGAAGGGTGACAGAAGAAGCCCAAAGTTAAAGAACTTTTTCTGTCATGTCGCGTAAGAAAGATCGTCTGTTTCCAGTAATTTGAGATAGTATCTAAAGAGCTTTGAAGTCATCGGCTAACAGAATATTAATTGACCCAATACACTAACATTCTTATCTTGCAATAATCTCCCAGAGTGAACCTTATTCAATAGTCTACCGAGCAAACACTGAAGAGTAGTTTAAAACCTGTTGCCAATACATTGCATCCTCATCGAGCCCTTGAAGATCGACCGGATTCCTTTCCAGGACGATCATCACCTGCCCTTCTTGCCGCGGTGCCGCGCAGGTGCCCAAAGAGGGCGTGGTGGGATTACCTCCGAACGTGACTCTGGCGGAAATGGCGCAGATCATCAAAGAGCGCCGACTAGACAAAGGTAAATACATATGTGGCATCTGCAACGGCATCACAGATGTGCTGGAATGCGGGCACTGCAAGGGCATGTTCTGCAAAGGCTGCGGCGCCCCGCACCTGAAGCAGGTGCGGACTGAAGTGGAGGAGCTTCGTCAGCGTTTGGTGGCGGCCCGAGATACCTTCTCCTGCAGGGTAGAAGAAGATGAGGTAAGTCTGCGAAGGTTTCTTTCACTGTAGTTAATGAGATCTGTCAGCACACTCTTTTTCCAAGAGGCTTTTTCCTTCGTTGGATTTTTCATAATTGGATCACGGGAATATTTTTTTTTATTGAAAGGAGATGTATTTGCTATAAATAACAACTATTTTATTATGTTAATGACGCTCAGAGTGGTATATTCAGTTGCATATTTCTAGAACAGTGTTTCCCTGAACTAAATAACTAAATGACATTACATTTTGTTACGTCATGTTATATAATTTTCATTGTTTACAGACCTACATATACTTGTGCGTGTATATATATATATTATATATATATATATATATATATATATATAATATATATTGGTGTGTGTGTGTGTGTGTGTGTGTGTTGTGTGTGTGTGGGTGTGTGTGTATTATGTATGTACTGTATATGTGTATATGTAAATATACATATATAATTTGTTTGTGTGTGTGTGCGCAGGTGTGTAAATCAGGTGTTACAGCTGCAGAATATGAGTGTATGGGCGTAAAATAAGGCCCTTGATAATGGGCGGGGGACCTACAACCTTGAACATATTATTCATCACACTCCGATGCTCCTCTA
>NC_087200.1:126887700-126896339 GCF_015104395.2 Macrobrachium nipponense
ATATTCTTTCCTGATCGTGTCCTTCATCTCTTGGTGTTTTATATCTCCTCCTTCCATTATTCCCAGGTATTTGTATCCTGTCTCATCTATGTGTTTGATGCTGCTCCCATCTGGTAGCTTTATCCCTTCAGTTCTCGTTACTTTGCCTTTTTGTATGTTGACTAAGGCGCATTTTTCTATTGCAAACTCCATCCTGATGTCCCCAGATACAATCCTTACAGTCTGGATTAGGGTATCTATTTCCTTGATGCTCTTACCATACAGCTTGATGTCGTCCATGAACATCAGATGGTTGATTTTGTTGCCTCTTTTCTTGAGTTGGTACCCGGCATCCATCTTCTGTAGTACTTTTGTCATGGGAATCATGGCTACTACGAAGAGTAGTGGGGACAGTGAGTCGCCCTGGAAGATCCCTCTCCTGATATTAACCTCTGCTAGTCTTATTCCAGAGCTTGTAAGTATTGTATTCCAGTTGCGCATTGTATTTTTGAGGAAGCTGATGGTATTTTCCTCTGCCCCATATATTTTCAGGCATTCTATTAGCCATGTGTGTGGTATCATGTCGAAGGCTTTCTTATAGTCTATCCATGCCATGCTTAGGTTGGTTTTCCTTCTCCTACTGTTCTTCATTACCATTTTGTCTATCAGGAGCTGGTCTTTTGTGCCCCTACACTTCCTTCTGCAGCCTTTCTGTTGGTGGGGGATGGTGTTTGTCTTCTCTAGGTAGTTGTATAGCCTTTCACTGATGATACCTGTTAGTAACTTCCACATTATTGGTAGGCAGGTGATAGGCCTGTAGTTACTGGCTATATTTCCCTTACTCTTGTCTTTTTGTACTAAGGATGTTCTTCCTGTGGTCATCCATTTGGGTGCTTGGTGATTTGAGATACAATGCTGGAGTTGTTCTGCTATTCGTGGGTGTAGGGCCTTGAAGTTTTTGAGCCAGTATCCATGGACTTCATCGGGACCTGGGGCTTTCCAGTTTGGCATTTTCTTTAGTTGGTGTCTGACTGTGTCTGTCGTGATGTCTGTGAATCTTTGTTTTATTCTCCCTGTTTCTTCTTCCTTGACTTCCTGGAGCCATGTTACATGTTTGTTGTGTGATACTGGATTGCTCCATATGTTTTCCCAGAGTCTCTTACTTGGTCGGCTTCAGGAATTTCTGGGTGGTTGTCTTCCCCTCTTAGTTGGCTGTATAGTCTTTTCTGGTTGGTTCCGAATAGTTTGTTCTGTTGGTATCCCTTATTCCTGTTCATGTACCGTTGGATCTTGTGTGCTTTGGCCTTAAGCCTCTGTTTTACATCTTCTATTGTGTTGTTTAGTCCCCTCTCTTGTACTTTGTATTTCTCGTTGAGTTCCTCCCTTGTTTTCTTGCTTCTTAGCCTTTTTTCTGCCATCTCTTTCAGTTTACTCAAGTCAGATCTCATCACCATGATTTGCTTTTCCAAGGAGGTTGCTGTTTTGGTTTCTGTTGGGTTGGTTGTGACAGTGGTGTTGATGTTCGAATCCCCATCAGTTCTGCTACTAATCTTGCTCCTGCATATGTCAAGTTATTTGTTTCTGTGATACTGGTGGTGTGTATTAGGCCCATTATTTCATTGACCTCACTTGTTTTCTCCCTTAATTTCTTGGTGTTGTAGGCTTTCATGGAGGGGATCTTTGTTCTCTCTGTATCTGGCTCCATCCATTGTCTAATCTTTTCTACCCATTCCGTCCTCTCTGTTACTTCGTCGGTGTTTCTTCGTGTGTCTTAGTGTGTCGTTGTTTGATACCTCATCCTCCCTGTCGTCTTCTGTGGCATCGTCTCTCAGTTCGTCTTCGTGTAATTCGTTGTCGTGTGACATTTCCCTTTCCAGTTCTTCTCTTTCTGTTGGGGAGAGCCAGTTCTTTTTCTTTATGTTCCTTACTTGGTCTGCCAGCCTCTGCTCTGTTTGGGGGGTGTTATTCCTCTCATTCCAGATGCTGACCAATCTTCTTCTATATCCTCTCTCCGTCGGGTTGCTTCTGATGTAGCATCTCCATATTTCCTTATTTTCTTCTCTTGTCCATTTCTTCCTTTTTGCCTCTGTAGCTCCAATCTCAGGCTGTTGATTACTGTCGCTGTGGTGATCAGTTGCTGGATGACGACCTCCAAGTACCTGACCGTCTTCCCCTTCAATTGGGTTGAATACCTGGTTGCCGGACGAAGCTCCTCTGTTGCCAGAGGTTCCATTTACGTCGTTGTCGTTTATTCCTTCATTTCTTTCCATCATTGCTGAGTTTTGCTATTTAACCCATAGCTGGACCCTACCCCATCAAGGATAGGTACTCATTTACAGCTGAGTAGACTGAGGAAATTATGGTAAAGATCCTTTCCCAAGGAATCAACGCCGATGAGAGCGGTCACCCATCCAACGACTGACCAGCCCCAATGTTGCTTAACTTGACTTAAGTCTATTGACGACCTAACCCACTCCTCTCTTTCTCTTCAACTCTGGTGTCCCATGGTATTATTATTATTATTATTATTATTATTATTATTATTATTATTATTATTATTATTATTATTATTATTATTATTATTATTATTATTATTATTGCTTGTGTTGTCATTCCTGAAATTGAAACAATCAAAGAGAATTTTAACACTGCTCTCCAATGACGTCACTTCTTTAGTGGGAGGAGCTGAACCAACTTCATGCCAGTCTCAAGCGCCTCCTGAAGGCGACCTCCAACGCCAAGGGCCCAAGAGTCACCCTCGACGAGGCCTCCCTCTCGCTTAGTACCTCGTCCTTGATAGCTGCAGAAGACGCGGAGCCCAAGGAGGAAGATGACGAAGACCGACCTCTGACTTCCCAGGATCACAGCCTCCATTACAGGTAATGATGGAAACTGGAGAGAGAGAGAGAGAGAGAGAGAGAGAGAGAGAGAGAGAGAGAGAGAGAGAGAGAGAGAGAGAGTCGTATACTAGTGGCATACTCACATACATGCGCATGTTTATAGTCAGAGTTCATGTCTATGTAGGAAATCAAACTTTATACTTTAATCTGTGATCTTATTTTTAACAAACTCTCAGAGCAGTCAGTGGCAATAATACCGAAGAAAGCATAGACCAGATTTAGGCTATGCATTAAGAAGTTAATTTGAGAAAGGCCGGGGGGGGGGAGATATATCTGTACTACTTAGGATACCTCTGTGCACATAAACCTGTCTCGTTTAACCTTCGGATTTTTTATTTAAATACGTTGTGAAAGGAAGCAACGCGAACAATCTCGTCTACAAAAATTTGCGGCGTGTGCTTGGAGAATGGAAACTCGATATTCTCTTATCCTCAATTTGAATAGGCCTATCATATGTCAGTCTATGGTATCTGGTCTCACGATCGCCATCTGCACTACTGCTGATTCTGCATATTGTGGAACACGTGATTTATGTACAGTGATAAAGCATACTTTCTTATTATAACTGACAAATCGCTGTGGTAGCTCTCTCTCTCTCTCTCTCTCTCTCTCTCTCTCTCTCTCTCTCTCTCTCTCTCTCTCTCTCTCTCTCTCTCTCTCAATGGGTGTACCGTGATATTTTGTACACGGAAGGTCTTTACCATACATATGAGAGCAAAACTAGAAGCATTATAACAGCAGTGCTTCACACTTCAATCATAGATGTGCTAGGCCTGACTATGTCTATTGTTTATACAATTACTTATTAACGTAACATAAACAAGTTGTTATAAATAAGCAGATGTGTTTTTTCATCCCGTTCTCTTAATTGCCAGGATCAAAGGAACGCTGTCGCGCATGCGCTGGGGACAACATCTTGGCGAGAGACCTGCAGGCGTCGCCGTCAACCCCAACAATTCAGACATCTTCGTGACGGGGAGTGACACCTGCAGGTGAGTGAGTCAGCTCGGTAATAGATATCTATGGTTCGTCTCCTCCCTGCAGAGATGCTGACATCTGTCTCCTCACGTGGTGTGCAGCACGTGCAGGGAATTACCTTCCATTCTGCGCTCGTTGTCATATTGACTGCCTACCAGTTTGTTCTTTCATTAGTTTTCTAAAAGAAAACTGCCCGCCCTCAGATCTTAATAGCCACTGAAGCTAGGCTGGAAGTTTGTATGTTGACCATCCACCCTCCAATCATGAAACTTACCAAGTTGCAGCCCTGTAGCCTCAGTAGTTTTTATTTTCTTGAAGGTTAAGGTTAGCCATTGGTCATACGTCTGGCAACGATATAGGTGCCAACACCACAGGCTACAACCAAACTTTGGCTGAAAGTTTCATGAGCCGTGGCTGAGAGTTTCATAAAGCATTATTCGCGGTACAGAAAACTTGATTGCGCCGAAGAAACACTTGTTTTTATAACGCAAATAATCCAAATGAAACCGAATCACAGTCTCTTTTTGTTATCATGATAATAGTTATTATTTTAGTTGTCATTATTATTATTTCTCTTGTTATTCTGAATTGTCTATTTAAACCTTGGATAGATGCGACAGTTTTAAAGGTACTATAGTAACCATGCTACAAAAGCAGTTATCTGTAGTTCAAAGAAAGAATGCAGTCAGGGCTACCAAAACAATGAAGGGGAATTTGCTTCATTGTTTTCTATGTGCAAAAGGTTGCACTCTATTGAACCAGGGTTCCCAGAGTTCCATTTGTACAATAAACTACCGGAACTTGTGTAGCAAGGCGAAGCATTAAATGATAGAAAAGAGTATTGATCTAAATGGTTTTAGATGATCTAATATGCCCATTACTTAAAAATTATTATTATTATTATTATTATTATTATTATTATTATTATTATTATTATTATTATTATTATCTTAAAATGACCTCTTCCAAATTTTAATGATTCCGCCTTCCCCTTCAGGATCTTTGTGTTCGACAGCAGCGGGCGGCAAATCGGAAGCTTCGGGTCTCGCGGACATAACGACGGCCAGTTTCTGTGCCCCATCGGCATTGCCTTCAGCCACGTCTCTAATGAAGTCCTTATCACAGGTGGGACAGAGAGAGAGAGAGAGAGAGAGAGAGAGAGAGAGAGAGAGAGAGAGAGGGAGAAGAGGAGAGAGAGCGAAAGCTAAACATTTGTCTCAAAATGTACTATTATTGCACAAAATCTTATATTTAATATTAAATACACTTGCAAATTCAGATTTTTCATAAGTGCTGAAACTTTGAAGTGCATTGGTTGCAGTTCCAAGATTTTTCTTACCGAGCAAACTCTCTTGGTATTCTCAGTGCTTCTTTGTCAACTTTGCTTTCTGTCAATTCCCGAACTGGGAGATCCCTCTTTGGTTGATTTCTTTTCACAAATGCTTCTTTGATCTCATCAGCTTATACCAACATGGGTTCTTTAGCAATCCATATAAGCTCGTTCTGTGTTATTTTTTCTTTATCCTTTGCCTCTGTTTGAGGTCTAGTGATCTCAGTTGGAAAATAATGCAAACTTGCAATGCTCTGTTGTGACGCCAATGCACGATTAAATCGAAAAACAATTCAACGGATTGTATGTACAGTATATGCTATTTTGTTTTCAAAGGCTTTGTATTAATACAGTTGATTTGATTTCGTAGAGAGGGTACATATAATGTTCTTGACTTTAAAGAATAACGTTTTTATCTTTATTTCTCTACACTTCTTGCATTCCACTCGATCCTACTTCGTACCCTCTCCACGATTTAATCCTGTTGCCTGAACTATTTCCGCGCAGATAATCATATGCTTTACTTTTGATTAGTCAAAGATAACCCTCTTGATGTAATAGCCACCCGTGCGTACCTACCTTCATTCTCTCTAAATAACAGCCTTTTCTCAAGCCTCTCGTTACCTAAAGAGATTGAGAAGATTAATTTAGTTCTTTTTCGAATCTCTTTGGTTTATTTTTCGATGAATCCTTTCTGTTTTCCATAATGAGCCTTTCTTTTTGCGCCAGACAAGTGGAAACACTGCATTCACGTCTTCGACACCGACGGAAACTTTATTCGTCAGCTGGGTCGCAAAGGCAAAGGGTACGGACACTTCTCGTCGCCAGAGGGCATTGCTACTGACCGCCAAGGCAGGATCTACGTGGCGGATACCTGCAATCACCGCGTTCAGGTAAGCACGTATTCTCACAGGATAAGATTTCTGCAGATGGGAGCAGCATAAAATTTACAATTACTAATGGTTGTGCGTAGTCACTTAGAACATAAATGCCACATTCCACTTTTTCACGTAAGAAAAACAATATCAATATTTCTGTCTTTATGTTTAGTGTATGGACGATAGGCTCACGCACACACACGCACACACACACACACACACACACATATATATATATATATATATATATATATATATATATATATATATATTATATATATATATATATATAGAGTAGAGAGAGAGAGAGAGACGAGAGAAGAGAGAGAGAGAGAGAGAGAGAGAGAGAGATATACTTATACTATATTTATATATGTATATGATTATAATATATATATATATATATTATTATAATTATTATAATAATATATATGTGTGTGTGTGTGTGTGTGTGTGTGCCTCTCTATCTGCTCATAGGGTTCTTTGACCTACGGTTTGAGGGGCAAGTCTGGATATCGCTAATACCATGAGCTTTAGGAATATTTCTTTAATTTCTTCAACAAAAACAGTGCTGGCGTATTCGCCTGTTCATTTCTTGTGTTTACGTCCGCTCCAAGCGTTAATGGTGTCATTTGAGAATTTAGAATTTTCTAATGCTTCCAGATTTGTTCACGGGTTAATTGTGACCAGCAAGAGGCAGACGAACTTTTTATCGTTTAATGATGGCAAAATAATGATGTGACAATGCGATGCCCCTTGAGGTTTAAATGAAGCCTTTGAAACTTTCATTCTTGGCTGAACCTTATTAGGGTCAAAAGTGACAGATTTTTCATTACTGTTCTTTCTACAACAGATTTTGGACAGCGACGGCGTCTTTTTAAAAGAACTGGGCGTGGTGACATCTGTAACTCTTGGTGATGGACAGAGGTACACGAAGAGTGAGTTCAACGAGCCAACGGGCGTGGCTGCAAGTCTGGACGGTTCCAAAGTCTACGTGGCCGATGCTGGAAATCATAGAATTAAGGTGGCGTCGATAAGCAAAGTATTGTTGATCATTTAACAGACGATTGATATACTTCCGTGTGTTGTTATAGAGAGTCAGGCAGTTTCTTGGTATCGCTTCCTCTACTTCAGTGGTTCTCAGCCTTTTTGATCACGCCCCCTCTAATTAAGAGGTGGTCCTTCCCTCCACGGCCCCCTTGGATCTACAAGTAAAATTCCCTCCCAGATTTAGCAATAAAAAAAGAGAAAGAGAAGAGGTGTTTTTATTCTATTGGGAATGAATTAGTGAGATACTTGACACTGGTTCTTAGCTGCTAGGTCTTGAATGCATGGTTGAATGCCAGAGAGTGCTTAGCGGGAAGTCCCCTTCAACATTCAGCCGGTTTCTGTATTTGGTCTTGTGAGCAACGCGCGTGGAAAATGCAGCCTCACAAAGATCCGCGGATCCGAACATTCTTAGGATCCGAACGAGTCCAACTAGGGTAGTAAAGTATAGGAAACTTACGTTATAAGGCCATACTGTTGCATTTTTTCATAGACTTCTGAATACCAGTTCCTCAGTCTTGTTAAGAGAATAATGGATATAATTTAGAGAAATTTTAATTTTTCCCTAGGGCTAGCAAGCCCCCAACGCCGGTGGTGCGCCCCTTCCCTTATAGGTTGAGAACCACTGCTCTACTTCCTTAGAAAATGAATACATATCTTTCCAAAAGACTTCATGAAAGCACCCAAATTCTGATAAATCAGCTGTGCGGGGCCATCGACATTTAACATCAAGGTGCTCTTTCCCATCACAGGTGTTCAACGGATTGACGGGCGAGCGTGAGCTAATGTTCGGCTCCCGCGGCAAACACAAAGGTCAGTTCGAGTCACCCGAAAGCATTGTTGTTGACGCCGAGGGCTTCATGCTGATCGGGGACTCGGGCAACGGCAGAGTACAAGTCTTTAGACCTAACGGAAACTTTGTCAGGTAAGGAGATTCGTAGACGGCCGAAGGTAACGCTCGGCTCCTTATGCGCAATATCAATGCAATGATAGTTCTGTAGACCTTTTATTTAATCATTGAGACGGGTCGCTGAAACAGGAGAGGGCGTGGCCGCCGCCTTCCAGTAGAAGAACGTCCGTGTGAATGCGGCCTAGTTCAGACTGAGAAGCATGTTATAGAACAATGTCCAAAAACTCAACAGTTTAGGAACCTTTACGGAAAACCATCTATAAATGGTATATTTTCTAAATTTGACAATGGTGTAGTGTGTAAAATATTTTACGAATCTTGAGTTTATATGGTTGAAACTAATGTTGTGTTGTGCTTAAATGCAATATAGGACTGGAGTTGGCCTACGGTAATTTATATTCGTCAATCTTTCTTAATGCTAAGACATTATTTGTTTCCTGTATTGTATGTTTATAGTATCATTGTATCCTGTACGCTGTGGTCAATAAACTTATCTATCTATCAATCTATGCCCTGTCTGCGCATGTGTGAGGCGCATGAAGCTAGGGAATGATCATCATTAGTACTAGAAGTAAATGTCATGAAAAATTAATAGTAGTAAATGTAATACTGTGCTA
>NC_087200.1:126896839-126923290 GCF_015104395.2 Macrobrachium nipponense
TACTGTGCTAGAGACTATTTATTCATTATTTTGAGTTATGTATGCCCAGTAGTTATTCTTTAGTAAACACTAATTATAAAGCATGATAAAGACAGGGAACTGGGATCCATAACAGTAAATTACAGTTATGGACAGAAACCTTTTTTGGTGTCTAACACACGACTTGACCTTTCTGAGGCATGAGACAACACATCTCAAAAGCTCATGAACCATGTGGTTCCTGCCAGGAATGAGAAGATCGTCCGCAAACGCCACCAAATGTCATTGCGTCATTACTCAAAAGAAACTGAAACATCACTTTTAAGAAGATAATCTCCCACTTACAGACACGTGCAGACACATACATATAAGCCTAATATGTGTACGCAAGGATGTAAAGAAAGAATTTGCAGGTTGTAGCGTAGTATAAAAGGACGTAGGCTTACTGTCCCGTGTGGGTGAATAACACGATGTTTGTGATAGCAGTTAAAAATAAATAAAAAAACTGCAAAAGACATCCTTTGATCCTGAAAAACAACTGTTTCGAACCACACCCGGTTTCTCTTCAGGTGACATAAAAACAAGAAAGCTTTTTTTTTTTTTTTTACGTTAAACTGAAGAGAAGCCTAGTGTCGCTCGAAACTGATATGTTTGCAGGACTAAAGGATGTTTTAGAACCTTTTTTCTTTATTTATTTGACCAGGCACCTTCCCTATAGACTCTCACATAAGACTGACCCAGTTGCGTCGTGAAATCTATTCCATAATCTAAATGACGATCTTTCCACAGGTTTCTGGGCAGCAGAGGCAACAATCACGGTGAATTTGGGTGGGTGTCTGGCGTCGCTCTGTCGAAGTCCTTCGACGTCGTCGTCACCGATTTCAAGAACAACCTGGTGGCTGTCTTCTGAGGGGAACCAGTCGCGTTTTCGTTAGACTTTGATTTGGAAGCGGTTGTTGATAATTTCCGCCTCGTTTTTTGAGTTATAGATAATGATTGCTTAGTTTGAGTGTGTTCCCAGTATGTTGACAAAGAAATTGTGATAAAATTTTAATTTGGTTGTCAGTACTGAATTTTACCCCAAGAAACGAGGTAGAACTTGCAGTCAAACAAAACTTGATTAAATGTATACTGTCCGCGAGATTCAGTTGATTAATGGTATCCTAAAATATTCCATTGTTTTGATCGATATAAAATCAAACTATTTTGCTAAAGATTGCAATCAAGGTATATAGTCTCTATAAGCCTTGATTGCAATGATATCAGAATCTTCACCCGTGTAATATTGTATATCCTGACAAGTGTTCAAGGCAAAGAACTCATTAGAATAGGAGTAGGAGTATTAGGTCCTTAAAAATGTTGGTTCCTACTGACATTTATTTCATGAAGTATTTGCTTTATGTTAAAGTTAGTGCTATGATTTATTTGTTTTGTCAGCCTTCTTTTCATAAATTCGGCAGCTCTCCATTGTCCTCTCCTTTTACTTAAATAATCCGTGTCTTGTTTCTTCTCTGTGTCCCACTCGACAAAAAGATCTCCCTATCGTATTTTCATTATTTGTCTTCCGTTCACAACAATTGACCTTTTGTGTGGTAATGATGTAACAATGGATGTGTTGTATACTTATGTGTTTTTGTATTTATGTATTACACATTTATAACGGTATCTATCTCAGTCACTCATTCAGTGGATTGTATGATTGTTGTTGCTAGTAATGATTATATTAAAAGAAATCTTATGCAAATCTACCTGTCAGTTTTTGCAAGGTAGAGACATTTATTTCCAAGACAAAAACCGTGTTGAAATTTTAGAGTTTTATCATTTAATTTTGAGCATGTATCACATGTATTAGAAATTGAGCGGTGCTCTAAAAATTGATATGTGTTCTCTTGATTGAATGAATGATTTTTTTTAATCCTGGATGATTGTGATGTACCCTGTGATAATCTGTTGTAATAAACCAAGATATGGCTTCCTTTTTGACACTTGGCGGCATTGCTGTAAATAAAATGTTGGTTTTAAAATCGCTGCGTTGTATTTTTCCTGCCTCCTTCCTTGAGTCCTCGGTTGTCTGTGAAGGCCAGTTGACACTATGACTTCTACACTACGTGATTGCTGCGACCGGCAGCAGTATCTTCCTGAGAGTCACGATGAGCAGTGTCGAGGAAGAATTTGCCTGTGCTGCCGTTGTTGTAGCACAAATTTATGATCAAATGCATAATTGTGTTAAGAAAAGTAAAGGGACAAACGATTGGCTTCGACAGCGAAGGAACAAAGGATGTTACGGAAGTATCTTCAGCGAGCTCTCTGAAGAACGGCCTATTTTCAAAAAATACCTGAGAATATCCCATATCCCACAGACACAGATAATGCTGATAAGCATATATGAGAAAACGAACTTCCTCTCGTTTCCACTCCATGTTACTAGTGAGTAATCGTCGCCGGAGTGAGTCTGGGTGGTACCTGCAGGCTTCAGCCATCAAGTTCGGTTTGAAGCTTATTGCGTTGGGTGGTGCCCTCATACGTCTTGTGGAGCACTCAAGAGGGCGGGGCTAACAATAATTTGGGAGGAGTTGATGATGAGTCTGAGGCGTGAAGCGCGCTCTGAAGCAAAGTGTAAACTGGCCCTTATACGCGACTTCCTGTCGGTTACCTCGAGGCCCTGTTTTCAGACTCCTTGAGTAAGTAGCATTAGTTGTTCAAAGATGAAACAGGGCATGGTGCATTTTGTCCCGGAACTAAAAAAGAAGAAAAATAGGAAGCAAGTCATACATAAATGAGCCATGATTGATAACATCGCACTATGATGCTCCGCCACTGAAGAAAATCTAAAATTCACTCGCCAGACCTGGACTGTAGCAATGCCCTCTTGGCATTGACTGTAGACGCAAGAAGGATTGCCATTGGGATTATGCTAAGAAGAAGAAGAAGAGTTAGTAGTTCGAAACTGAATGGAAACTATCAAATCACTTTCAGTAATGAGAATCAAAGGTGAGAAACAGGAAATCAGATTCCGAATTGCATTACCAGAAGTTACAAGACATGTTTAGTGAGCACAAACGGTCTTCATCAGAGGAAAACATGACTGACAAGTGCTCTTAGTTCCGAGAAAAATGTCTCATCACTTTTTCATGTGCAATTTCTAAAACAATTAAAATGTTCAGAATGCATAATGAGTAAGTAGATTTAATATGTTGCCGTTTTTCCTCTGAAAGTATCACTTCATTCTTTCATTAGCAAGTTCTGCGTTGGACGAGTAGTTTTCGCGCTCTAAAGGCAACAGTGATCCCTTAAACAATTTACCAGTATTGCAAAAAATCAGACTAATTTCACCAAAACAGGTGTGAGGTAATTTTATATGTAATGAAATTAATTAAAGGGCATCATTCTATCAACAACTTAAAAAGTTTAAGTATTTCCCGGTTTTCAGAAGTCTAAGTACTTCCCTGGTTCTAACTCACTTCAAGTAAATTGAAGGAAAACAGCTCAATTACCACTCTATGTTTCTACCTAAGCAAATCATATTTATACTGGTGAAAAAGAAAACACTTATAAAAATTAAAAATACAAAAATTTACTGTTAAACTCAAAATTTATAAGTGAAATTCATCATATCTGAGAAAATTACGGTTACTTGAAAACAAAGTAAAGCTTAATCAATTCTTGAATTAATTAAGTAAAATCAAATCATAATTAATTTATCACAAAATTCAAGAAAATTAATTCAATCGAAATTCAAAAGTGTTAGGCAATAATTAAAGTTTGGAAATTAATTCACAAGTGCTAAACAACAACAAAACTTGAAACGAATTCTAGGTAAATGCAAATTAATTCACAAGTGTTAAATTCAATTAAATGTGCAACGATTAATTAATGAAAACAACTAAGTTAATTAAATTGTGAATGCAAATGAAAACACATCACAGAAAAATGTGAAAAATACCAAAATTGTAAAAAGTACTAATCTCGCAGAATATAAAACAAAAAATCACTTCATAAGAAAAAAACACAAAACACAAAAATTGCAATGTGTAAAAAATTTTAGAAATTTCACCAAACCATAGTAATATTAGTTGCAACTAATAAATTTCTTTCATTAATTCATTACCTTGGTACCAATTGTCTCTTTCTGCTGCAGCTAGCTCCAAAAATTTTACCACACTATTCACAATATTTCTAAAAAAAAAGAAAATAAAAAGCTCCATTACACAATATTTGTTCAGATTCCAAAAAAAGCACTAAATAATACTAAATAACTCCAAGAATTTCAAAACCTAAAAGTTACGAGTAACCAATGTCTAAGTATAAAATCTTTATGTTACGTAATATCAAGTATGGTGTGAGAGAGAGAGGGAGAGAGAGAGGTCTAAATGCTTTGAGGATCTAAGTCTGAATGAATAACTCTTTTTGTATGGAAGCTGAAAACAGTGGATTTCGCACAAAATGTTTTGGGCATGCGAAAGATGATGCAATCTTTTTAGAGGCTTCTAATATGACGTAACTTTACAGAAAAATCGTGAAATCTTCACATGCTATTCGGCAAAGACATACAAGTATGAAACCAGTCATGTACATTGTATTCTCAACAAAAACTCATAATCGCCTGAAACAGAAGTCCCTAAACAAACGTTTTGACAGGTTTGGAAAACAAAACGGTGACTTCGGGGTCTCTTATCTCTGTCTGATGGGATTGAGATTCGGAACGGAGATGGGTTTCCACCCCGGGAAACCCCTGGGAGCCCGGGGTCACAAAATTTCTACTTCCCCCTCTCCGAAGGGTGAGAAGGGATTCCGTGAAACAGAGCTGGTTCTGCCTGTGAAACGGGCCTGGCCATGCCCGTAGACTTAGTTACTTTACAAATTTCTGTATACATATGACTTATCATTTGGAAAAGAATACTATAGGGTAATATCAATGACATCAAAGAGGGTGGTTTTAGAAGGGGGCTGACAGAGAGAGAAAATGAGAGGGAGAGAAAATGAGAGAAAGTAGACCGGGTGTCAGGGAGAAGATAGAGGAAAAAAGACAGACAGACAGACAGAGAGTTGGTATTACTGAGAAGAAAGAGGGTAAGAGACAGTGATTGTTGAAGAGAGAAAGTGAGAGTATGAGAAAGGAACGAGAGGGAGAGAAAGAGATTATTATCGTATTATATATTATTATATTTATATTATATATATAATATTATATGTATATAATATATAAATATATATATATATATATATACTGAGAGAGAGAATTCGAAAACTAAGCATTTTCCTTCTTACCAGCACCCAAAAATCATTTGTGCAGACTCTTCACTTTTTTTTTTCTCAAACTTTAGCGCCTGGCATTCGCTTAAGTTTCTGTTCTATCTGTTTTCCTCTATCTTTTCATAAATGATTGAATACCTAAAGGTTCCATAACCTTGCAATGTTGCACAAGTCTTGCAATTTAAAAAGTCCAGTGGCACTGTCCAAGGAAAAATACGTACATATTACATTTTACTTTGGAAATTGCACCTAAAAAAGTGATCAGCCATTATCTGGGACCGGGCCTTATCAGCCATGGTATCATATGTGTTTTACATGGTTACAGAAGCCACTCTTACCCTGCTCATACATATGACACATATTGTATGGCTGTTTTCGTTACCATGTAGTACAAGCATTCTACTGTTCACTTGTGCTGTTCTTGAACGTTTTATATGCGCTTCTATTTTATTTAACAATGTTTTTCCATATTGAAAGCTTTTATATTGGTGAAACTGTGAAAACAATGGAAAACAGAATAGAACAGCAGCACCAAAGATGTGTCAGTGACACCTGTCCCATGTAAAGAGGAACTAAGTGGTGCACAGGCCAGGCTGATTATGTACTCTTCAAATTATGTACCTGATTATGTACTCTTCAAAACCGACCCAGACCAGTACCAAACAGGCAAACAGGCTTGTTCATGATGGTCTGGGATCCAGTCACTAGCATGTCTTATGATCCACTAAGAAATTGACTTTTTCTGAAGTCCAGGGAAGTGTGGACTCTTCCAGCTCTTATAAAAAGCATTGACATAAGTTCGGTCAGGGTCTGCTTTCCCATTCCTAGAATGACGGGTGGGTCACTGGGAATTGCCAGGGTCACACTTGAGGGACTTCATGAACATGAGCGAACTCATGCAACTGACAAGTCTCGTGATACTGACCCACCTGCACATTTTAAGAATCCTTATCCTGTGAGCAGGTACTGGAATTGCCATCACTTTCGGTGGAAAATGATGCCTGGGAGAAGCCTTTTCAATCTTCTTGCAGAGAGTTGCCTTCCAGGTCTTCTACCTGTGCTTCCACCAATATAGAGATTAGGGAAGCAAGGAGGAAGGAAGAGAGCAAAGTTCAGCGGTGCTTCTTAGGTCTCCTAAGATCATGGGTTTCTCAAACCTCTCCTATATCCATCGAGGACAAACCTGATCAGAGTAACAATGGCAGAAGTATTGGGAATTACCGAGACTGGTAGGTATAAAAAAGGAACTCACGGTCAAAGCCAAGTGGATCGCTGTTTGGTCTACACATAACCTCCTTAGACTGAGCAAGGGAAGACGAGAGAGCTTGAAAACACCATCCCAGTGGCATTAGTGGAGTCAAGACCAGAGCAGAATAGGGAAGAGAAGGCCAAATAGGTTGTCTTACCCTCCAAAGACTGATGGTAGCATCGTTTAGTCCTTCCTCATACGGAATACATGAAGCTGAACCCACTTCTTCGTGCCCTGAATATCTAAAACTGCGTTCTAAAAATAAATAAATAAATAAATAAATAAATAAATAAATAACCAAAGCAAAAACCAATGTCCAATAAGAAAGGAAGCGCTCAGTCAAGGAAATATTTAGGAAAAAAAAATAGTTCAGCAAATGCCAAGATAAACAAAGCGATCAAAGCGCAGGACGTCAGATCAACAAGATAGCCAAAGGGAAAAAAATTGTTTACCAAATGGGTGGATGGCTCCGCTTAACCCCCCTTCACCCCTATAACAATGTTTAACTGCCTTGTTACCAGGCTTCAAGGACAAACCAACTTTTGCTGAATATGTATCCATATGAAAAACTGAAAGTTGGTACAATTAGTAGCCAAAAAAATGGTTTAACGCTTTCAAAATCCGTTTTTTTCTTTTTTTTGCTGGTGCGTATGCCAGTGTATTGCACCAACAAAAGTAACACAACAATTATAATAGTTCCCTATCGAGTCATATCGATGGCCTATTTTTTTTTAACTGTCGAGGTAATTCCACGTCAAAATCCTGAGGAAAATAAGAATAGGAATAATATGAGCTGTATGTGAAAACGAAAACTATTACATTTAATTAATATCTATGGTTAATCCATTCTGCAGTTTTGACATTCCTTCTGCTAAGGGCTTTTTTTTTTAGTATAGTATTTACATTTTTATAATTGAAAGTTAAATTTTGCACAAAAACTAAACAAAACTCAATATCACATTTTATATTATGTCACAGTATATGCTTTTAGCTCATTGTATAATTCAGCTTATTCTATAATGTAGTACGTGAAGTGAAGATGCAAAATAATGACGGTGTCGCCTGGCACCAAGTTACCCGGAACGTTTGTGGAAATACGAGCTTAAAATAATAAATCAAATATCCTTTGTACTTTGTGTTTTCAAATAATCACCATTTTAAATATATTATCTTGAGTTCGTATTTTTATCATAATTAGTATGATGATAAACCATAATAAAATTACGTTTGTTATGTTTCTGGTTTTTTTTTACAACAAGTCTAAAATATTTTCAGTTTGTTTACCTACTAGAAGGCTCCGATAAGGTAAGGGTGAGGCCACGTAATTGACTGGTTTGTTTTCAATTGATTTGAATGTCTTGATAGCTCATTGCATTGTGTCATACAAAATATACAATATTTCATCCCTTATATCGTACATTGATTAAAAATATAATTTAGTTAACATCAAAACTGAACGACTGCAGGTCGACGTGAAGTCTCAGCCAGCCCTAGGCTCTCAGTTAGTATACTAGGCTAGTACCTAGTAGGATACCTAGCCTAATACCTACTTACTATAGTAGCTATACGGATAACCCTTCATAGACATAGGTAGCTGAGGTTATAGGCTAGATAAGTGACAGATTAGGTCCATTGTGCAATGTTGCGACTTTTTAGCACTGACTGAGAATCCTGAGCCTTTGGAATACTACTAGTAGTATAGGTAGTACCTAGGTATTAGGCTAGGCTATATTCAGGTCATTTAACTTAGCTAGAGTAGGGAGGTCATTCGTTTAAGGCGTAGCCTAGGCCTCAACAAATCTGCCTTACTTAAGCAATGGTAAGGGTTAATCCAAGTTCCTATAGGGTCGTCCGATATTTCCTATTGCATTTCTGTTGGTAATTCTAGGCAATAGCCTAGGTAGCTAACTCTGCACAGACTGCAAGAAACGGTCCCGCAAATACTAAAGCCACTAGGGACTGGGGCGTCAAATGTACTAGCTATTTCATCGTGTTTAGCTATAGGCTACCTAGGTAGGCAGTACCTGCTGGCCCCTGAGGGTTAATTACAGTCTACCCCCCCACAATTACAGTATTCTTAGTAAGCAATCAAAAGTTATTTCTAGCTAGGGTAAAACACCGCATGGTACAGGGGTGGACCATGTACGATCAATGTGTACCATCCCAAAAAAAGTACATTATAACGCATCCTGACACTGGAGATGGGCATCACTCGCGACTTGTTGGTGAGAAACGGAGCTAAAGACCTCTACTCTCCTTTCAAAGTAAGTATTTTCTCCAAAGTTAGAAATTAAGGCCAAATTTTAAGATTTAAACAGAGGGTAGTGAAAAGGGTATCCACGGCAGTCCAAATCTCGCCAAAACGCTTTCAACATTTTTACTTACAACTCGAAATATTTAGAAGATTGACGCCATCTCGATGTTTACTGAGTCGCTTGTGTCGATAAACTTCCCATTTCCTGTGATAAATCCGCACACCACTTGTACCCACAGACGCTGGGGCACTTTCATCACAACAATCGGAACACGGAAACTTACCAGCTTGTTTGTTAGTAAACAACTGATTTGGTAGAAGACGACGACGAAGCGTGCACTTGGATAATTTTTTAAATAAATAGTAAAACATCAATCTTTTACATATTTATGATGATTAATTTGAAAATATTCGTTATTGAAATAGTAACTCGATTCTGACTCAAATTTAAGTGATTATTTTTTGGAATTAAACGTTCGTTTAAGTCCTTTATTATGACGTCATGACATCTTGGCTTTCGTACCTATTGTAAATAGGGTAAAAAACCGCATGGTACAGGGGTGGACCATGTACGATCAATGTGTACAACCCCAAAAAAAGTACATTATAACGCGTCCTGACATCGGAGATGGGCATCAGAAGCGACTTGTTGTTGGTGAGAAACGGAGCTAAAGACCTCTACTCCGGTGTCAGGATGCGTTATAATGTACTTTTCTTGGGGTTGTACACATTGATTGTACATGGTCCACCCCTGTACCATGCGATTTTTTACCCTATAAAATCTTAATTATTTACTTTTTGGATATATGAAGATATTTTACTGCCGGATTATCGCCGTAGTGTGACGCAATCGTTTTCAGCCCCTGGGCCTCTGTTTTCACCATAAGAAATTATGGGGCTGAATTTGCAATGACCAGAAAGTCGTTAAAAGAGGAAAGTTACCATTGAGGGGCATATGTTTTGATTGAGAAAAATACAAATTTATTCAATAGCTAGCTTGTCAAAAATACTTGATTACAAAAAACTTGATTGACATCTAAGCAGCATACCTACTATGGGTTTCAGTGACAGTGCAAGCACGTTTTTGGGCAATACCTATTTCTGTAACGAACACTCGTATCAGAACGAGATTTTGCTATAGTGCATTACACCCAGTGCCGTAATTTATAAGGGTATCGGGAATCACTAATCGTAAAGAATAATGACACTTGTCCTTGTACCAAGAGACAAAAACTCCATTATGCAGAAATGGATACTAAAACGCGTAAAAAGCTCCACCTACTATGACAACTAGAATTCATGGAAGCAGTTTATAATAATGAATTGGTGTGTGTGAAGCCTCCACTAATGTGGCAACGATGATTTTGCCATTCTTAGCATGCAAACATTAAAGGTTACATTTATTTCTGGCATTCAGTTAGTAAAGAAATTCAAAATACTAATATAGACTTAAATCAAATTAAATCAATGAAAAGTGCTAGCAAAAACAAAAAAGCAAAAAAAAAAATATATAATCCACTTATCTGTAGTCGTTCCTCTATGGTTTTCGGCAGCCAGATGTACGACAGGGTTAGAAACATTGGATTGTATCTACTTTAGAAATATCTGTAATTTTTCGGGGTGATTTGGTTGCAAAAAAGGGATAATATACATGAATTAAATTAACATTTTTAAATAACAAAGTAAAGTTGAACTAAATAATGAGTAAAGTAAACAATTTACAGAATAAAACTTTGCAGTTTCGTCGTCTGCTGTTCGTAACTGTGTTTGTGGTGCGCGCACTTAAGAACCAGGAACAGCAACTTGTTTAGTGCAATGTGGAGTGAATTGAGACCAAAATGTGTATAATAACAATCAAATAAGCACTGTGGAGTTTCAGTTGTGATGGCAGTAAGGATAAAAACCACCGATTACAAGGTCAAAATGAATTTAGTTCAAACCATGACCCCGGGAATAAAAAGTTTCATACTTTCAGTAATATAGGCAACAAAATGTTTTATTGTGCTGGTTACAACTGCAATCTTGAGTAAGATCAATAAACGTTACATATATACGCTAACATTGTTCAAATGAGTGCTGGGAAAGATGGTGGTCGTCACTGACCAGAACCTGTAAGATCCACACGGTAGCCGCCATACGTATTGGATTTCAAAACTGCCTTGAAAACATATTTTACGAAGAGCGTCACCTGCTTATTATAGTTCGTATGGGGCTTTCATATATCACATTATGTTGACGAAACTTCAATCTTTTGAATGGTATGCTTGGAGTTGTAATTGTATTTTTGTTTCACCATTTAAATATCGAGTGAATAAGACCTGTCCACCGTGATAGGGTTGGTAGTCGCTGGTGTTTCCCCCTATATAGGCTATAAGCATTCCGTGGCGAGCTAGACTACGGCAATTGACGTTTTCCTGTTATTTTACTTGCTGTACAAGATTTGAGAGTGATTTCAAAGGTATAAATTACCTACAGTCGGTCGAATAAATATTACTTTAAATTCTTGTTCAGGAGGTGAAACTGCATAGAAAAATGGAAACTGCCATAGTCGTCTAGCTCACCGCGGAATAGTTATATAGATCTACCCCAAGCTTTTTTATGGATTAGTTTGCCCTATAGCTTTAGAAGCAGGTGAACTGTGACATGGTTTCAATTTCTACCCTACCCAAAATTTAACAAATCAACCTTGGGTAACTGACAGCATTGACTAGATTTAGATAATGTTTAGAGGCACCTAAAACACTTTTTACCATTATACCATTTAGCCTAGATTGCTCCTGGGGGGTGTAGTGCCATCAGTGCATCTCATGCAGTGCCCCTCTATAGGCCTATAGGCATTACTTAGGTTTTCTGCAGAGTCCCTTTGGCCCCTCACTTAAATCCTTTTCATTCCATTTACTCTACCTCCATTTGTAGGTATTCTCTTTCTTCCATCTTACTTCCACCCTCTCCTAACATTTGTTTCATAGTGCAGCAGGAAGGTACGATGGCACTTCTCGGTAAAGCGCTTGAATTATGCCCTTGTTTTGTAATTTAAGAGAAAGCACTTACTTTGAGAGGAGCTTGGAGGTTTCGGTGTGCTGCCTGGACAGGCCACAACTCTTGACTGATGCTCATAGCAGCAAATTTGAAGTACTTTTTGGGAAGATGGCAACGTTCCGGGACCAGTGGCCACTATGTCGCCGCTCAGTCATTTACCCTGTGGGTCCCAGAGCGTGGCCTTTCGCCCGAATTTGATATTTCATTCCACTGGGGCCCAGTGCTCATGTAGTAGCTAGGTATAGCCTAGGCCAAAGGTCAGTAGGTTACAGCTTAGATCTTGGTCTGGGAACAAGCAAGATCAGTTTGCCCATCCTAGTCTGTTACTTAAACAGAACCCCCTTTATTAGGCTACTAACTTATCCACTTATCCATTCACAGTTTAGGGGTACTTTAACCACTAAAGTGATGAGTTATTTTGAAAAATATAATAATGTGCTTTTGGAGTCTTCACCATATATTGGGTATCAATTGGAAAAGAAATCATTGTAGCGTACTATGATATATTTCTGTTGATTGTTTGTGGAAACTCCCAGAATGTTCTTTCTTGCGTTTCAGGTGAAGCAGCATTGATATATTTATATATGGAAAGTGTTTGATGCTAACTGATAGAACAGCTTTTCTCCAGTTTCCTGAGTAGGTTACAAGATACTGGTTTAAATATTGACAAGTTACAAGGCCTGTTATGAGTGATATTGTAGTTTATGGTTACCCAGTTTTTTACTGGCACCAGGCCTAAGCATCACAAGATAAGTAATTATAATTATACCTGTTTTAGACTTTTAGATAATTTTTGGATACTGTATGGAACGTCAAAGATTAATTGCTAGATTGAGATCAACAGTATTTGTTCATAGGGGGCATTGTCTGAGTAAGCCAAAACTCATGACTTGAGTGTATTCTGGTCATTTGTTCCTACACGATATACAAACCCTCGGTCCTTTACAGAAGGGATTACTTTTGGCGTAGCTGGAATTACGGCTATTAAATTCTTGAACAAAGTGGTTAGGCAGTAACTACCGTGTGGCAGGGGGGATAGTTTAGCCTGCCCGAATGTAAACACACCACTTTGCTTTCAGCCGTCTTCTGATGAAGACGTGTGTTTGTGAGCTCTTGCTGACTGGTTGTTGATCATTTTTCCTGGTGGGATCTTTCTGGTTTATATTTGTTTTTTAAATAAATATGTATACTATATGGTGTTTGATATTAATATTAAATTCAATTAATATACAAACCCACTTTTTGTGATAACCTATATAGCTGCCTTTCTACTTTGTGTTAAGAGTCGGCGGCAAAGGTATACCAACATAATATTTATGTAATTTCTTTCGCCCTTTAACTTGAGGACAAGATATGTATGTAACGTGAGGACGAGACATGTATTTAACGTGAGTGATATTGATCCTGTAACGAGACATATTCATCCGAAAATTACGCTTACGCTTGGGAATCACCGAGGGGAACTTCAGAGGTTTGTCCTTGTTTTGTTTTTATGGTAATTTCTCTTCTCCTTCATCCTTTCACTTACTATCGGATGAAAGTAGAAGAGGGGCCGTGTGGTGTTGGTGTTTGGGGGATCTCCTCTCACTTCGGAGGGCGGTGCCTTGGATGCGAGAGGACTATCCTTATTACTTTAATCATTTTTCTTTATTTTACAGACTAACAGTGGTGATTGTGTTTACAGCAGTATTGGTTGGAT
This sequence comes from Macrobrachium nipponense, assembly GCF_015104395.2. Classification (NCBI taxonomy): domain Eukaryota; kingdom Metazoa; phylum Arthropoda; class Malacostraca; order Decapoda; family Palaemonidae; genus Macrobrachium; species Macrobrachium nipponense. The sequence goes on from NC_087200.1 coordinate 126,910,313, forward strand.
AACTCTTCGTATTGGTTATCGTAACCTTGGAATTGTACCTGTGACTCGTAGTATGTTGTGATACCGATCCTCGAGTGTGTGTACTGATCCCCTGCTGTTAATCATATTCATTCACCACTACTACCCTGGAGTTACATCACTGGAAGAAGCTTTTGCTGCTGCCCTGTGATGTTTGTCTATTCCTGATGGTAGAAGTCTGGCAGAATTTGGAGGAATTGAAGAGGAAGAGAGCTCGTCAAATGCCGTCATCCTCCCATTTGAGATCATCATATATTCATGTCTCCACCCCTTCGACTCTTAAGGCTCTTTGCCATAGAAGAGAAGGTGGTCTTCCCCTCTAAGAAGTCTCATCACGGGACTTCTAAGGGTCTGTCTCGCTCCGGTGAGACAGGTGGGTCTTCCGCTGGTCCTCCCGTTCCTCTGGGAACGGGGCCCATCTCACCTTCCTCGGAAGAAGAAGACGGGGACCATGGAGGTACTAGCCACCGCTGGTACCTCCTCTCCTGGCTCCAGAGGTTCCACCTCCGGACTGGGAACCGTCTCTGCCGCGAGCGAGCGAGAGTCACCGAGTGTACGGCTGTGCAGCCAAGGTCCAGACTGCTGAGTATGCTCACCGTCAGGCCCCAGGCATGGAGCGGAAGGATGGTAAGAGTCGCTCAGGTGACTCTCGCCAAACCGCCGATCGCTCGCGCAGCGATCGTCCGGCACCCAGGGTTGACGTGACATTCCCGCGGGACCATCTACACACAGACCGCTGGATGCTGCCCATCCAGTCCTCTTGAGAGGTTTTGGCCTTGATGAAGACTTGGACGAGTTGGAGGACGGTATCAGCTGTCTCTTGTCAGGTGCATGCACCGACCGACCAGTCTCAGTGGTGGCAGACGCTTCGCCTGCCATGTGAGAGTTTCGTAACCCTCCTCGAGGATGTGTTCTCTCCACAGCTGCTCCATCAAGTCCTCCTTCCCAGGTTGCGCTGGGGCCTGCTGCCTCAGCAGCCGCCTCAGCCCCTTTCTGGATGGGAGAACCTTCTGCTGTCCCGAGGAAGTACAGTAGGCCTATCATTTACTATCAGATATAGGTAGCTCATAGTGTTTCATCTGAATCACACAGAATACTATGTGTGATTTGAAAAGCCACTTATATTTTTGAGGCCAGATCCATGTGTTTGGAGTCTCAAATATTTTTTGTGATGTATGAAACTTATTGTTGCTGGGAGACCACTAAAGATAATTTGTTGAAGTCAATATAGGCTAATTATTTGTTAGGTGATTGCTGTATTATTTTGGAAATATGAAATTTTATAATTTAAAGATGGAATTACCATATAAATAAAAATAGTTTACTTAAGCCATATATTTTAGCACTTGACATTGTTCTTATCTGTGCCCGAAGCAGTATCTGCGCTTATGCCCTGCATAACAGTTCTTTTGCTTTGATGTTGCATATGCATATGCACATTCCATGTTTGTTTGTACATACTGCTTGTGCCCGTCTGCTACATGTACTATTCGTGCACTGCTTGTGCTCAACACTTGGCAAACTCAGATATTTTTGTACATGAAAACTTACCCAGCAGATATATACTTAGCTATAGACTCGGTCGTCCCGACAGAATTTCAAAACTCGCGGCACACGCGACAGGTAGGTCAGGTGATCCACCATTCCCGCCGCTGGGTGGCGGGGTCTGGAACCATTCCCGTTTTCTAAACCATAATTTCTCTGTCGGTTGAACGGACAACACCTATTGTTCGTTCCTCCATCTTGGATTTCAACTCGTTTGCCGAGAATTTGGATTGGTTTTTTGGTGACGTATTCTGTTTTTTCTCTGGCTTGGCATACGCTTATTGTGGACTGTTTTTCGACTTTGGTTTTGACTACTCTTTCACGATGTCTGACACTAAGGCTTCACCTATGTTTAAAGTTTGTAGTAGGGAAGGTTGCAAGGTTAGGCTGCCGAAATCGGCAGTAGATCCTCATAGTGTTTGCGCTAAATGCAGAGAGAATGAGTGTTCTTTTAATAACACCTGTATTGAGTGCAAGAACCTAACAGAGCTTGAATGGAAGGAGTTATCTTCATATGTTAGGAAGCTTGAGAGAGATAGAGTAAGGAAGGCTTCAGCTAGGTCATCTAGTAGATCTTGTTCTCTAGAACAAGAAGTTGTTAACTCTCCTACTAACGATTTTCCCTTAGCCTCAGCTGCTTCTCCCTGTTCTGAATCCAAAGATTCTTCTTCAGAGAGGGAAAATGTAAAAGCTTCCATCAAGAAACTTCAAGCTCAGTTACGAGCTCTAAATGAAGGTAAGAGTGGTGATAGTGACTTGTGCAGTGTCCCCAGTGCAGTGGAGGGGGCGTCTGACCGGTTCCTCATTGCTCCTAGGCCTAGACCGCTTCCAAACTCCCAGGACCAGGGGAGGAGGAATGTCGAGAGCCACAGGGAGGATGCAGAACATCCCCAACGGTCAGGCGTCCCTTCGGCAGATCCTGTTGTAAAGTCCCAGGCTGCCTCAGATTGCCGCAGAAAAGGCGTCCTAAGGGAGTGTTTTTCGGCCTCAGACTCTTCCTCTCCTAAACGAGGATGGAGTTCGGCCTCTCTTTCGCGCCCTTTGAAGAGAGCCTGGAAGGCGCCTAAAGGAGACGCGGCTGATTCCAGCCCAGAGCGTTTTCCCGAGAATTGGCCCTCGGTGCCTTAGAAGACGAGACAAGAGGAGCCCTCTCTTCAGGATCCTATGAAGAAGTTTTTGATAAATCTGCAAGAGCAGTTAGCCTCTTTAGTAGGCTCCTTCGCTAAGGATTCGACAAGGAGGAAAGATGTTTCGCTCCCTGTTAAGAGTTCCGCTAAGCGCCCCTCTTCGTATAGGAGAGAACCCTCACAGTCTCCAGGGCGTTTATCGCCTTCGTCGAGAGACTTGTCCGACAGGAGTTGTTCTCCTGAGAGAAGAGTCCTGTCGCCCTATAGGCTTTTTTCTCCAAAGCGCCCTATGATGGGTAAGGCTTTGAATCCTGGTAGACAGGAAGAATGTAGCCTCTCTCCTATGAGACGCCGTGAATCGAGCAGAAGTCTCGATCGGTTTAGGTTCAAGGAACCTGAAGAGAAACTAAACCGATTTAGATATCAGGATCCTTTGGGACTACAGGACCAGGAGCCAGGCAGGCGCAAAGAGGCAGCGAGATGCAAGAAAGGGCGTCAAGAGCCTCTCAAACCACAGGATTCAGGACGTCAGGAGTCTGCTAGAAGGCAGGAATCAGGACGCCATGAGTCAGGACGCCAGGAGTCAGGGCGCCAGGAGTCAGGACGCCATGAGTCAGGGCGCCAGGAGTCAGGGCGCCAGGAGTCAGGACGCCAGGAGTCAGGACGCCAGGAGTATGTTAGGCGTCAAGAGTTAGGGCGCCAGGAGCCTGTTAAGCGTCAGGAATCAGGGCGCAGGGATCCATTCAAGCGCCGCGAGTCTGGCGAACCGCAAGGGCCTAGACAACAAGAGTCTAGTAGGCGCAAGAGTGTTTCGGACCGACAGGAGCCTTATTCTTCGTATAGAAGTTCGAACGTTCAGCGCTCCCCTTCTTCTGGAAAGGAGTTTCTTCTCTCGGGAAGAGCCCGATCACTCCCAAACGGTCTCCTTCAGTGGATCCGTTGGAACAAGTATCGGAAGAGGAAGAGCCCGTAGATGTAGCAGTTTCTGACTACAAGAGGCTCTCTCTTTTGCTTCTCAAGGAGTTCGGAGACTCCCTTCATCCTGCTGACCCTCCTTCACCAGGATCTTTGATGTCGAGCACAAAAGCTCACAAGTCGTCTTCCTTCGTCAAGATGCGCCCTGCTCTTTGTATGAAAAAGGCCTTAAAGACCTTTTCAGAGTGGTTGACTTCTAGAAGGGAAGCGGGCAAAACAGTTTTTTCCTGCCCTCCTTCCAAGTTAACAGGTAAACCAGGAAGGTGGTACGAGACCAAGGAACCGATGGGGTTAGGCCTCCCTTCATCCGCAGACGCGGATTTCGCATCTTTAGTGGACTCTTCCAGGAGGAAGTCTTTGCTTTCTGCTAAAGCAACATGGGGCATGTGTGAGCTTGACCACCTTCTAAAGGGCCTCTTTAAGACCCTGAAGTTTTCAACTCATGGACTGGGTTTTGGGAGCGTTAGCTAAGAGAGCTCAGGACACTGACTTTGTCTCCATGGAGGAACTTTCAAGCGTCCTGGCTTGCTTGGACAGAGCGGTTATGGACGGTTCCGTAGAAGTTGCCTCACTTTTCGGAACGGGAGTCTTAAAGAAGAGATCGGTCTTTAGCTCTTTTCTAGCAAGAGCCGTATCACCCTTACAAAGAACATCTCTTCTTTTTGCACCTTTGTCCCCTCATCTGTTTCCACAGGAGACTGTTAAAGAGGTTGCTAAATCTCTTACGGAGAAGGCAACTCAGGATCTCCTCACTCACTCAGCCAAGAAGTTTAGGCCGGCCGTGCCTATCGAGAAAAAAGAGAGACCCTCTTTTGTACAGCCCTTTCGAGGTGCCTCCTCTTCTAGGACCTCTCTTAGAGGTCGCAGACCAGATAGAAGGAGTAGACCATCTAGAAGGTCCTTCGGGAAGTCTAGATGAGCAGGGAGTCCTCCAGACAAAAGTAGGCGCCAGACTACTCCACTTTGCAAAGGTCTGGGCGCAGAAGGGAGTGGACTCTTGGTCCCTCTTGATCCTGAAAAAAGGATACTTGATCCCCTTCAGGGAAAATCCTCCCTTGACGACAACTCCAAGGGAGTTGACTGCAAGATACTCAGATCCGGTCCGAAAGCTTGCTATTTTGCAGGCAGTGGAACAGATGATTTCCAAGGAAGCGGTAGAACTGGTTCAAGATCTCCAGTCTCCAGGATTTTACAATCGGCTGTTCCTGGTACCGAAAGCATCGGGGGATGGAGACCGGGTTCTAGACGTCAGTGCCCTGAATAATCTTTGTTTTGAAGAAGAAATTTTCGATGGAGACGTCTTCCTCTGTTCTGTCTGCTCTTCGTCCAGGGGACTGGATGGTGTCCCTGGACCTTCAGGATGCGTATTTCCATGTGCCAATTCATCCAGCAGCAAGGAAATATCTGAGATTCATGTTCCAAGGGAAAGTATTCCAGTTCCGAGTGATGTGTTTCGGACTTTCGACTGCCCCTCAAGTCTTCACGGACATCATGAAGAACGTAGCTTATTGGCTACATCTGGAAGGGATCAGGATCTCTTTATATCTGGACGATTGGCTAATAAGAGCCCAATCGGAGAAAAAATGTCTGGAGGACCTTTTATTTACTCTAAAATTTGACAAAGTCCCTAGGACTTTTAGTCAATCGCGAGAAATCCATGCTGACTCCCCAGCAAAGTATTGTCTATCTGGGGATTCAGATGGATTCTCGGGATTTTCTAGCGTATCCTTCGCAGGAAAGGAGAGAACGCTGCTTAGAAAAGGTGGCAGTCTTCTTAAGGAAAGAACATTGTTCCGCGAGGGAATGGATGAGCTTACTGGGGACCCTCTCCTCGATGGAACAGTTCGTTTCCTTAGGAAGACTACACCTACGACCCCTTCAATTTTATCTGAAGGAGAGATGGGATTGGAAGTCCAACAATCTGGGAGAAACCTTTCCAATCTCGAAAGGGATCAAGGAGAATATCCGCTGGTGGTTAGATCCACAGAAACTAAGCAAGGGAATCTCCCTTCACTTACAGAACCCTCGCCTAGCGTTATTTGCAGACGCCTCAGATTCGGGGTGGGGAGTGACTCTAGGTTCAGAAGTGTCAGGCACTTGGGAAGGAGAACAAGTGTCCTGGCACATAAACAAAAAAGAACTAACAGCCATTCATCTAGCCTTAGTTCATTTCGAGGAACAGGTCTCAGGTCTGGGGATTCAAATTCACTCGACAACACACGCCCTCGCTTATATAAAGAAACAAGGGGGGACGCACCTTCCTTTTCCCTGTACGAATCAGCAAAGGATCTGCTGATTTGGGCTCAGGAAAGGAAGATCTCTCTTCTCACAAGGTTTGTGCAGGGAGAGAGAAATGTCCGGGCAGATCTGTTGAGCAGAAAAGAACAAGTCCTACCCACGGAATGGACTCTCAATCCTCAGATTTGCCAGCAACTATGGCATCTGTGGGGAAGGCCCAATATAGACCTGTTCGCGACCAACAGGAATCACAGATTAGAGAATATTGCTCCTCCCGATCTCGGATCCACAAAGCAGTAGCAGTAGACAGCTTTCTGCTAGATTGGACGGGCTTGGACACATACGCCTTCCCTCCTTTCAAGATAGTAGGGGAAGTATTGATGGAAGTTCGCTTGCTCGGAAGGAACAAGAATGACCCTCATCGCTCCCTTCTGGCCAGCTCTCGATTGGTTCACAGAGGTGCTGGAGTGGTTAGTAGATTTTCCAAGATCGCTTCCACTGAGGAACGATCTTCTCAAACAACCCCACTTCGACAGGTTTCACAAAAACCTCCCCGCTCTAAGTCTGACCGCCTTCAGACTGTCGAAGGACTTGTCAGAGCAAGGGGCTTTTCACGAGAAGTGGCGAAGGCTATTGCAAGAGCCAGAAGAGTCTCCACCTCTAAAGTATATCAGTCGAAGTGGGAGTTGTTTAGAAGATGGTGTAAGGGGAAGAAAATATCCTCTTCCAGTACCTCTGTAACTGAAATCGCAGATTTTCTCTATATTTAAGAAAAGACTGTAACCTGGCAGTATCAACAGTGAAAGGTTACAGAAGTATGCTGGCCTCAGTCTTTCAACATAGAGGAATAGATCTGACCAATAATAAAGATCTCCATGACCTTATAAGGTCTTTCGAAACCACGAAAGACCATATAGTCAAGAAACCTAGCTGGAACTTGGATGTGGTCCTCAAGTTCCTAATGTCGGAAAAATTCGTACCGTCTCACGCAGCTTCTTTTAGAGACTTAACTAGAAAGTCCTTATTCCTCTTTGCGTTAGCAACAGCTAAGAGAATTAGCGAGTTGCAAGCTTTGGAAGGTAAAGTGGGTTTTTAAGAAGGATCAGCAATTTGCCTCCTTTTAAACCATTTTTTCTAGCAAAGAATGAAAATCCCTCAAAGCCTTGGCCAAGAAGCTTTGAGATAAGAGGACTATCTTCATTAACAGGAAGAGAACTAGAGAGGACTTTGTGTCCAGTCAGGGCACTCAAGTTCTACCTGGAGAAGAAAAAGTTGTTAGGAGGGTCAGAAGAAAGTCTTTGGTGCTCTGTAAGAGATCCGAAAAGATCGATTTCTAGGAATGCCCTTACATTCTTCATAAAGGATGTAATAAGGGAAGCTCACCTTAAGTGCGATGAAGAGCACCTCAAGGTTCTCAGAGTAAGAGCGCATGAAGTGAGAGCCATAGCTACGTCAATGGCATTTCACAAAACATGGTCTCTGCAGGCACTTATAGAGTCTACGTTTTGGAGATGTAATTCTGTGTTTGCCTCGAATTACCTAAGAGACGTAAAAATTTCGTACGAAAAGTGCTTTGCTCTGGGAGCGTATGTTTCGGCGAATTCAGTGCTGGGAGAAGGGGCTGAGGCTAATCCTTCGTAATTTTCTTTAGTGTTTAAATTATCTTTTATTGGTGGTTGTTTTTATTGGTTAATTGTCAGAGGGAATAGGGAACCCTCTTGCAATTCATAGTTGTTCCGATACGTAATACAAACCATCGGTCCTTTAACAATAGGAAGTAGCTAGCGGCAGCTGGAACGGTCGTAAGCTTCGAACAGGGGAGAACGGTAGTTAACTGCTTGTCCGACAGTCGCGCGCCGCGCGACTGGAGGTAAACAAATCACTTTTGCTTTCGGCCGCGGGGGGTGAAGGACGTGTTCGTCATCGCTCTCTGCCCGCTTCATCGTCGTATGCTTTGTTTATATTGTGTTTTCTACTAATGGTTTGTTTGACTTGAAAAATGAAACTGTAAGTACACTGTTTTCATTTTCATTACTTAATTATGAACCCTTGAATTATGTCTCGGTGCCGAGGCGGGCGCGCTCGCGCCGAGTCATGTATTTGGGCGAAGGGTGTAATTGAAAAATGTAAGTACTTTTTTCATTATATTTTTGCCCTGTGCGTTCGTTACCGAGAGTGTGAGCGCTCGGCACGAACTTTTAATTTTGTGTAATAGAATGCAATGAAAGTGGATTCGCAATTGCAATATTCTTTTCATTTTCATTTATTGATGCATGAAATTTAATCTGGATCAATTTTCGTTCTTACCCGGGAATTGATCCTTACGATTTTATGTGAAATGAAATCGCAAGTGCAGTATTCTGTTTCATTTTCATATATTTTATGATAGCATCATATTATTAGATCAAGTTTTCCGTTCTTACCCGGGAATTGATCTTTTCTCCTTTAAGTTCTATGAAGTGAATCGCAAGGGCAGTATTCTGTTTCATTTTCATATTACTTTCACTGCTGTGCGGGGTGGGGGAAGCGAAGGTCTGCCAGGAAGTCGTCGGAAAGCTCTCCCGCGACTCCCTTGGTAGCCGATTCTTCGTCTTCCTTCCTGCCCCCCGCTCAGCTTCTTCATTGTATTTTGTATTTGGGTCTTCCTTGCGTTCGGGGTGGGGCATGTCTTCCCCCCGTGCGTGAGGGAAACCCCTCTTACTAATCTATCTATGTTACCGCAGGTGCTACATCCGTGGGAGACGACCTTGGATGTAGATGTAGATCCTCACGAGGTTTGTACTCGTTTGTCGGGGAGGGCGAGAGTGCTCCCGCAACGAGCCCTGTGTAACGTGTATGCATTCGTCAGAGGCGCCCGACTGTTGCTTCCGCAGGTTTGCCATCAGCGAGGACGACCTGGAACAGGTGTGGGAGTCGCTGGGACTGCAGGGGTTGATTCAGCGGTTTGGCGGGGTCGGCAGTGGTCACTCATGATACGGTAACCACTACAACAACCACAATCTCGACCCACCAGCATGATAGATGTCACCGCACCTGGTGTACACACCACCATGTCATGTCGGTAACACCCACGGCTGCAATCCAGAACCAATTCCTGCCGTGCTAATCAGGACGGTGCCACCGCCACCTGGGTTCTTTGTATTGCCGACCCCGGACTGCCGCTGCCCAAAGAGTACCCCCCTGGACATGCCGCCAGTGCCGAGGATGACGGTAGCTGCCGACAGGACGCCTGTCTCTCCTGTGGTACCTGCCGTGCCTGCCGTACCTGCTGCTGTCCCAGCCGCTCATTCCCTTTCAGATCAGGTGCCTGCTGCTCATTCACTTTCAGATGTTCCTGCTGTTCCTGGACCTGTTCCTGTTGTTCCTGCTGTTGGTGATGCTGTCACAGTCTCAGGTCTTTCCGGACAGGTGCAGTCGGGCCCTGTTGCTTCGGCAACTGCCCCGGCTCCCTCCTGGATGGAAGACCTGACGTCTGTCCTGCGGAGCCTGGCGAAGAAGTAGAGAAGAAGGTGGTCGTCGTCGTCTTCGTCGTCTTCTTCGTCGTCCGCTGCCTCTCCTTCCCCTTCGACTTCTAAGGCCAAACAGCCGAAGAAGAAGAAGGTTGCCTCCTTCCCCCCTAAGAAGACTCCTTCGGGATCTTCTAATGGGCCCGGCTCGCTCAGGCGAGCTGGGGAGCTCTTCTGCTGGTCCTCCTGTTCCTTCGGGAACGGGGCCCGTCGCTTCTTCTGCAAAGAAGAAAGTCGACGGGGACCAGAGGGCACCAGCCTCGGCTGGTGCGTCCTCAACTGGTGCTAGCGTGTCTGCCGCTAAACCAGGTTCCGTCTCGGCCGCTTCTCGTTCGCGAGAAGCACCGAGTGACGCTCTTCCAAGCCAAGACCGTCCAGCCAAAGTTTTGACGCCCGAGCTCCTGCCGCCGTCAAGACAGCGGCGCGGAGCAGAAGACTGGCGAGAGTCGTGCACACAACTCTCGCCAGGCCAGTGGACGCTCTCGCAGCGATCAACTGGCTGCTCGGGCTAACGTGACGGTCGCTGATCAGCCACGGGTTGAGGCGAGGAATGGAGTCCCCGCGGCCGCCGGTACCAGCCACGGCTGGTACGCAGCGACTTGACGCGGCGAGAGGACGCTGGCCGGTCTCGACGCGACACAGAGCCTAGCAGGTCAACCCGTCCGCCGCTCCCGATGGGACCGGGAGGAGACGGTGACCAGCGGCAGCTCGCCTGACGCTAGAGATCGGTCTCGACGTTCTCAGCCGAGCCAATCGCCCAGGCGAGCGGTAAGGCTAGGCCTGCTGCTCGAGCCGTCACCGCGGGTTGACGATCAGCAGCAGCCCTCCACGCACGCTGGTCCTGCCAGCGAGCGAGGGGGGCGGGGGAGCGTCAAGTCGGCCTCTCCCCATAACGGGTTGAGGCGAGGAAGGGGTCCCCCGCGGCCGTCGGTACCAGCCACGGCTGGTACCAGCGGCTCGACGCGCCGAGAGGACGCTCGCCGGTCTCACCGTGACAGCGAGCCTAGCAGGTCATCTGACGCCGCTCCCATCGGGACCGGGCGGAGACGGTAACCAGCAACAGCTCGTCTGACGCTAGAGATCAGCGTCGACGTTCTCAGCCAAGCCTCTCGCCTCAGGCGAGCGGCAAGGCTAGGCATGCTGCTCGATCGCCACCACGGGTTGTTACGATCGGCAGCAGCCCTCCAAGCACGCTGGTCCTGCCAGCGAGCTGGAGGAGGGAGCGTCAGGTCTGCCTCTCCTGTACCTTCAACCTCCTCGGGCTACGCCGGGAGGAGCGAGGTACCTATGAGTGATCGCGAGAGGTGCGCCGCTCGCGACCCCGCTATGACGCCGTATGGACCAGGCACGGTTCTAGGACCGACCAGGACATACGCGCAATTAGCTGGAGGCGACCGTCAGGGGTCTGCCGCTCTTCCTCCTTCTGAAGGAGGAGTATCTAGGGATCTATCTTGTTGGAGGGACTGGACGGTCCTACTCCGCAAGACGCGGTTACTCCCGAGATACAGAGGAATTTGCAGAAGTCATTAAGCTGATTCGTCAGCATAATGACCCTGCGGAAGGATTGCCGCTCCCACCAGCAGAGCCCACGTCTCTGCTCGAGTCGTTTTGGGGGCCCGAGAGGGAACCCAAACCGACGGTGGGTCTGCCGCGATCGGAGCTTGCCGATTCTGTCTCGAACCAGTGTCTCTCGTCTCCGGACAAGAAGGCTCTCTCAGTTCTGGCCGTCGATCAAGCTACTTCCACCCTCCTCTACTGCGACAGCGGCGTTTTCTACGTGTCTTCGGACACCGTATTTAAATACTACCCTTCGGTCCTCCTGAGAGGTTTCGACCTCGACGAGGACTGGAATGAGTCGGAGGACGGTTCGGCTCTCTCCTGTCAGGTGTCGATCAGCCCCACCCAGACGACGTTTCACAGTGGCGGCAGACCCTTACCTACAGTGAGAGTTCGTAACCCTCCGCGGGAAAACGTTTTCTCCTGACGATACGTTTTCCCGGACTCTGAGAGGCCATCGCCGCAACGGAGATGGCTGCTCCGACTCTTCTCCAACTGCTAGTTCCACTTGGAAGGCGAGCGAGTATTCAATTCCTTCCCCATTCCCTCTCTCCTTACGGCTACGAGGGAAAGGGGAAGGATCCTACAGAGATTTCTTTGTAGGATCCCACGTTCGGGACTGCGCTACCGGGGGGGACCTTCGGGTCCTACCTGACGTAAGCCCCGGTCGTTGAGGAGGAATCCTGCTCCATTCTCGATTTCTACGGGAATCGAGAGGACCACCAGCCGATATCGTTTAACGAATTCGGTGGGGGTTTCGCAGACTGCTTAGAATTCTACGGAATTTCTAGCGCATTCAGAGTGTTTCGAGTTTTTTTACGATCTTCAAACACTTACGCGAGACCACGGTCCAAAGTGAGCGAGACGAGAATCCCGATATGTTACACGATAATCGGGAACCAATCGCTATGCTCGAATGCCTGGAATTTCTAGCATTGAGAAGAAGACTGCTGCTGAAAGAAACTATCTCACAGTAGGCGACCAACCTGGAATAGAGGAGATCGGACGGGAATATCCAGTTTGGCGTGAACTATCGTCTTAGTATTCTGTTCACATTGAAGCTTTCCTTCGAGGAGACTTCTCCTTCACTCTCTTTAATAGAGAACGAAGGTGGTCGATCTCCAATCCTTATTTTGTTTCTTGAAGGAAAGAATTTAGGATGGAGATCGTTTGTTCAGAATCCTACAAATATACTACGTATATTAACCTCGCGACATGATTCTGCTAAGCAGTTGAATTGTCCGAGGGGTAGGCGCATATCCTAGTTATTCTACGGATTGCGACTTAGACGAGAAGTATTCTAATTGAACTGCAACTCGGGGTTGCCTGCAACCTCCCAGGAGTTTTCAGTTTCAATTTTATATACTTAGGGTTTTGTCACGACAACACCATTTCAACTTTTATATTTACCGGAGAGTGGGTGGTGGGATGAAGACATTGAGAAAGTAGTAAAAGATAAGAAGGAGGCAAAGAAAAGATGGGAAGAGTCACAGTCAGTGGAAGACAGAAATAGGTACAGAGAGAAAAACAAGGTGGTGAAAAAGGTGGTAGCCCAAGCTAAAGCAAAGTCGTATGATGATGTGTATAATGAGCTGGGGACAAAGGAAGGATTAAAGAAGATGATCAAGCTATCAAAGGCTAGAAATAAGAGCACCAAAGATATAACACATATCAAACAAATAAAGGATCAAGAGGGTGTAGTGCTTAGGAAAGAGGAAGACATTGTGAAGAGATGGAAAGAATATTTCGAACAGTTGTTAAATGAAGAAAATAATAGACTAATAAGAGAGGATGGGCAAGTGAACATTGGCATGGTAATGTGGTTTTCTAGGCAAGAGGTACTAAATGCACTGAAGAAGATGAAGAATGGGAAGGCAACCGGACCAGACATGATCCCAGTGGAGGCATGGAAAGCATTAGGAGATGAAGGAGTGGATATACTGTACGATCTTATGATAAAGATCCTTGAACAGGAAAAGATACCAAATGAGTGGCGTGGGAGTATATTGATA